>NW_023600993.1:67096352-67615199 GCF_014898055.3 Talpa occidentalis
CGAAGAGGAAGTGCTCTGGGACCCTTACTCACGTGCATATGGTCCAGAAGAATTTGCAGTGGCCTCTGTGCCTTTCCTCCAGCCACTATCAGCCCTGGAATGTGGTGGTCACATTTTCCTGTGGCCCTTAGGTGACCCCCAAGACCCCAGTACTAGATGATGTGGGAAGACTAATGGTGTGGTCAGTACCACTGAATCACCCCTTCAGGCACCCTGTGCACCAGAGCTGGCTGATTCATCATGTCCCTGTCCTGAGATGGAGCCGGGGACGAGTCCAGACCTGCTACTCGCGGCTTTGGGCTGGCATGTTGTCTCCCTGCAGTGTTTCTGTTTCCCATCATCATTGTCTTTTAAATTGTATACATGTCTTGTATGTTTTATATATGTTAAGTTATATATACATATTTATGTATGTGCACATATGTGTATAAATATGTTACCTTTTAAACTGAAAACTGGTCAAGATTTTAAATAACGTTTATTTGGGGCTTAAGGATTACAACTTGGAAGCACATTCAAGACACCCTTGAAGTGTGTTCTGGGGACCTGGCGAAAGAGGTAGGGTACAAAACCACAAGGAATTTCCAGTTATATCAGTTTGTTGTAATTATGATTGGCAAAGGCAATCATAATCTATACATGGTTGGTTATTAATCTAGTTTCTAGGTACCCTTCCAGGAAGGTAGTTTTTTTGTTTTTTTTTTTTTTTAAATTTTTTCCTTCCTTTTGGGATGGGGACTAGCTAAAAACTGCACTTCCTTAAATGGTCTCATGGCTCATTTATTTTTTATTTTTTAAATAGATTTATTCATTTATGCATACAAGAACTAGGGTATAGGCCAGAAGTGCGGGGGTGAGAGGATTCACCAGAGACATTGTGGGGAACAGAACAGGCGGATTGACAGAAATACACTGCTGAGGGGAGCAGCGGGTGAGTCAGGAGAGGTGTGCCCCGCCATGTGGGTATCTCCCTGGCCAAGGATCGAACTCATGCTACAGTGGCTGCAGATGGCTTCATAGGTTGTGTCTTAACCCCTTGCGCCACCAGGGAGGCCCTCATGGCTCATTTTAAATGCCCTTGTCAATAATGACTCCATTTTGGGATCTTTCCTCCCACTGTGTACGCACATGTATATACCACATATATACTTACGTGTGTGTGTTAAAAACGGAACAAGCACATAAGAAGCACTCAAGTGCTCTCTTAAATGAACCAATGCTAACGTTATGTCACATAATCTTTATTTTAAGTATATAGTATTGTACACTGTGTGTACTGGTGAATCCTCCCTTTTTCCCTTCATCTCAGTCATTTCAGGATAGTGAGGGTAGAACACCTAACCCAGGGCCCAAAGAGGGAGATGGGTTCTTGTTTTACTTTGCATTTCCCTAAAGACCAGAAGGGTAGGCACATTCATACAGGTGCAAAGGGTGTCTAGGTTTTGTTGATCCAGCTTATATTAGGAAGCAATTCCTTGCTGGGGAACTGCAGGCCCAGCAACACAGCTGTAAAGGAGAGTTCTTTGCTTGGGGTCATCCCACAGATGACAGTTGTAGACTTGTAGACTGCTATCAAGGCAGACTTAGGACTCAAGTATGCTGTATATCTATGTTTATATCTATATAATCCCTCTCTCTATGTGTGTCTATAACTAATCTATATCTAATCTATACCCATATCTATATCTAATCTGTAACTATTTCTATACCTATATCTAATCTATGCCTGTATCTATATCTGTATTTTGAAACCCATACCTATACCTACACCTAACCCTAATCTATACCTGTATCTGTATATTTGTATCTCTATATCTATATATGTTTAGTCATAAGTGAGGTACAATTATCCATTCCCCATTCTTTATATGAGAGGCAATTGGCACCCAAGACAGGTCTCTTGCCATGCCATGGAAACATGACAGAAAAAGTGACAGAAACCACTCAAATGGTATACACACACACACACATAAATACACATGTAAAGATATATACACACACATCTGCTTTCTTTTAAATTATTGCAGTAACATTGGTTTAACATTAGGTGTACAACATTATAACCCAACATTTTTTTTTTTTTTTTTTTTTTTTTTGTGGGACCCTTGCCGGCAGCCGGGGAACGAACTGGCGCTGCAGAGGCTGCGGGCAGCCTCGCAGCCCAGCGCTCAACTGCTACGCCACCAGGGGAGGCCCTATAACCCAACATTTGTATGTATTCCATCATAATCTCCATCGAAAGCAGTTTCCATCTACCACCGTACATTTGACCGTCTTGCCCATTTCACCTATCCCTAACCTCTTCCCCTCTGGTGACCGTCAATTTGTTCTTTGTATTTAATTGTTTGGTTGGCTTACTTTGTTTCTTTATATTCCACATATGAATGCAATCATACAATACTTGTCTTTCTTCGTCTGACTTATTTCACTCAGCATAATACCCTCTAGGTCCATGTTGTTGCAAATGCAAGATTTCCTTTCTTATTGTTGAGTAGTTGTAGGGCAGGATGGGCCACTAAGCAGGTTATCTATGATCTGGCAGATGGGTAAAGGAGAGTCCTGGAGCCCTCGGTGGCTTTATCAGGCTTTTATTGAGCTTTACATGTAGTGTGGCAAACAGGTACACGGCAGGCAGGGCCCCAGGCATGTCTTCACGCAGGACTTCTCTGGCTTCTTTCTCCCCTTCTCTCTCCTGCCTCTTCTGCTTCTGCTTCTCTTGGTGACTATCTCAATACTCCTCCCACGGCCCACAGAAGTAATAACCACAACAATGTAACAACTGCAGGTGCCCCATCAGGCAGGGCAATCCTAATGGTGGGAGGGCAGAAAAGCCTGAAAACCATCTACCCTACAGTAGTATTCCTGTGTATGTGTGTGTGTGTGCGCGTGCACGCGCGTGTATCTGTCTGTCCATCTGTCTAATCATTCATCAATAGACACTTAGTTTGTTTTCATACCTTTGCTGTTGAAGATAATACTGCAATGAACACAGGCATATATTACATTTTCAGATTCATATTATCTAAAATATCCAAAGTGGAATTGCTTGATCATATGGTATTAAATTTTTTTTTGAGAGCTCCGTACTACTTTCCATCATGGCTGCACCAACTTACATTCCCACCAGTTTGTACAAGGGTTTCCTTTTCTCCACATCCTCTCTCATGCTGGTGTTTATTGTCTTTTGGATAATGGCCATTCTCAAAGGTCTGAGGTCTTGTATTTCCCTAATAATAAGAGATGATGAACATCTTTTCATGTGCCTGCTGACCATCTCTATGTCTTCTTTGGAGAACTGTCTATTCAGATCCTCTGGGCAGATGTCTTTAATTCAGAGAAACGTGGCTACACAGCTTCCTCAATGTAAAACCCTTCTCTGTCATCCAGCGTGTCACCAGACACTTGCCATTTAACAGGACATTGGGGTCATTCCACAGAAGAGAGAATGGGTATCGCTCTGGAGTCATCCTGGTTCCATGGTGACTGCTCATGGAACCTCTGTATCCCCAGGGTTGCTCATCAGCATGTGGGTTGAGAGGGACCAGCTCTAAACCCTCCTCATCTGGTTAGCAACTAAAGAGAGTTCTGTGTGGCACTTAAAGATGTCTTTTCTCTCAGGGAGCTATAAAGTAAGTATTGTTGTAAATTATGCTCCCCATATCCTGAATATATTCCCGAAAGCTACCTGTTCATGAAGGAAGAAATTGTTACTCAGTCTGACTGGCCCCTGGATGCTGGCACCACCATGTCCATCTAGTGCCAAGAGAGCTCACCTCTGTGTTGGTGTCCCAGCAGCTGGATCCTCTCTGCGGCTCTGAGGGTTCCACCCTTTCCTCCCTGGCCCCCTGCACTGAAGCTGGGAATGATGCAACATCTCCTGGGTGGAAACTGCCTAGACTAAGGTCTGGGTGTGGCCAGCCTGCCTGCCCTCTGAGGCCCCTTGGCTCCCGCTCTCTCCCAGAACAAAGCACCCTTCCCTTCTGCTGCCATCACTTCCCAGTGTCACTGCGACCACACCCCACGTCTACCCGGGCAACACCCCACCCTGAATCATTGCTGGTGAGTTTCTCTGAGGGGTGAGGCTGTGGGGCGAGCGGGAAGGAAGGCAGCAGAACCTTTGTGACCCCACCTACAGACCCAGTCTCACTGGAACAAAAACCCTAACTCAAGGGCAGAGTTTTTAGAGAATTCAAGTCAAAGTGTCATGGGGCAGCTGCAGAGAGGAGCACCCGCAGAGAGAGGCACCCATGTGTGGAGAAGGCTGGTTTATTTAGGGTGCAGGTCCCCTGACTGTGTGGCCCACGTGAAATGACAGTACCTTGGTGCTCTGAGCTTTCTCTGACAAAACCCACATGACTAAGCTGACTTATCTAGTGAGGCCCAAATAGAGCAGCTCTGGGTGACCCACCTGGCAGTGTGTGTGTGTGTGTGTGTGTGTGTGTAGGTTTCCTTGCACAAGGGTCTGGCCACGACTTCAAACTACAGCTCTTCAGTGGCAAAAGAGAGCAGTCTTCAGGTCCCCTCACCCTTGCCTCAGGGCTCCATTCTCTGTAGGTCAGGTCCTTTCCCACAGAGAACAGAGGAGGAGGGAAGGGCCCCAAGTCTGCCATTTTTGTTAGGAGGGAGCGGTTTTGGAGGGAAAGATGGGAAGTTCTGGGGAATGAGCTCTTGTTTTGTAGCACGGCTTTCGGAGAAGCTCCTGTGTCCTGAGCCTGAGAGAGAAGCATCTGTCCCACTGCCTTGTTTGGATGGCATCCCCGCTTCCTGAACCGGGCCAAACACACCTCAAAAGGTGAGGGAGTGCTGTGGGGTCAGAGAGTCAACTGGACATGTCAGGAAGACTGGCTGAGAAGTCTTCCTGGGAACAGGGAATTGTGTTGTCCTCAGAGGGTGGGCCCTTGCATCTGAGGACCTCTTTTGCAGTTGCCCGCAGGAGCATAGCTGTGGCAGGGTTGGTGGTGGTGAGGGAACTAGCATTTAGAGGGTATCTGCTCTGTGCCTCAAGGCTTTGACCAGAAAGTTTTCCTTTGTAGTTGGCATTAGAATCCCTGTGTGTGAGGAAGAGGAAATGTTTGGGTCAAGGCTGAAATCACCTTTGCCTCCCTCCCCCATGGGCTCACGGGACCGCTGGTTCTCAGTTCTCTGAGTCAGGGAAAGAAGTTTGGGAAGGAAGGGTGAAAGATAGAGGGAGGGTGTAGTGAGGAGGGCTCAAATCATGGAAGCTGGCCACGCTAACCTCTGTCTGGAAACTTTTTATAGACCTTTAAACATGTTTCCAAAGAATGCGGGACTGGTCTATAAGCACATGAAGAGGTGGCCAGTCTCCTTAGGCATCAGGGAAATACGGGTTTAAATCACAATGGAGTTCTACCACAAACCCACTGGAATGGCTACACTGAAGAGGACTGGCCATGGCAGCTTTTGCAGAGACCAGGGGGCTGGATTCTTGCTCATTGCAGAGGGGATGTGAGGTGGCAGAGCCACTTTGGAAAACTCTTTAATAGTTTCTCGAAAAATTGGGCATATCATTATGGAAAGCAATTTGGATTTACCTTAAAAAATTAAAAACAGAAATACCCTACAACCCAGCAATCCCATTCTTGGGCATTTATTCAAGAACATGATACTATCAAGTCAAAAAACAACATGCTCTGCAGTAGTTATTAAAACATGACAATACCTAGGACATGGAAGGAACTTAAAATTGGATCAAGAGGCATGGTGTAGGTACACTAAGGAATACTACTCAGTCACGAGGAAAGATGAAATGCAATAATTTTCAGCAAAATGGAGAGAATTTGAGGGAATTATTTGTAGTAAAGGAAGTCAGAATGACAAAAACAAAAAGTGGACATCTACATAAAAAGTAAAACACAAAATTTGATAAAGTAAAACACAAAAACTAGTAGATGTTAATAAACACCGTGAGGGTTCTGAGGTTAAAAGGGAGGGAAAGGGAGAAAGGACAAGGGGAAGATGGTGGGAAAACAAAAACACAGAAGCTGGGCATTTGTCTACCTTATGACGAAGTAATTCCACTCCTAGGTATTTATCCAAGAAAAATGAAAACATATGCCCACAATAAGACTTATACATACTTACATACATACATACATGCATACATACATACATACATACATTTATATGTGTTCATTGGAACTTTGTTCATAGTAACTCCAAATTACAAATAGCCTGATTGTCCATTAGAAAAATGTATAAAGAACTGTCATATATTCAAACAGCATGGTGGGTGCTGGAGGGAAAAGAGGTGGTGGGTAGGACAGCAGAGGGATGGATTAGATGGTGATGTGTGATAACTAGATCTTTGCTGATGGGCACAGTGTAGCATATGTATTTGTGGAGGGAGAAATGTACTCCTGAAACTTGTACAGTGCTGTAAATTAACATTACCTCATTAAAACAATGTAGCACACATACCCAATTGAATGTGAATCAGTCACAAAATAAGGACATCCTGCCATTTGCACAAACATGGATGACACTTGAGGGTATTCTGCTGGCGAAATAAGTCAGAGAAAGACAAGAACTTTATAATCTCACTTAAATGCAGATTCTAAAAAAGTCAACTCATTGAAACAAGAGAAGATTGATGGTTAGTTGCCAGGGCTGGGAGTGGTGAAATGGGCAGGTGTTGATCAAAGGGTATAGAATTCCAGTCATAAAATAAAGAAGTGGGATTTAATGCATTGCATGGTGACGACAGTTAGCAATACTTTGTTTTACACTTGAATTTGCCAAGTAGATCTTAAGTGTTCTTATGATACTTCTTTCCCAGGAAGACTCTCCTGTTGGACCTGCTTGGACATGAGAGCTTGTCACTCCCTCCCATTGGGAGCTGAAATGTCAAAACATGACTTTCTCTGCATCTTCTTTCTCCCTTGTGCCGCCAGGATGCTGCCTGCCTGCATCACTTGTACCCAAGTAACTGCAGTAGTTTTCAGTTTTATTGAGGTACAGTTTGCATACAATGCAATAACCCTTTTCAGCTCTATAATTAAAGGGTATATATATATATATATATATATATATATATATATATATATATGTTTGTGCAACTGCCAGCCAAATACATAATTGTGCAGCTGTCATCCAAGTCAAGGCAAACATCTCCGAAAGTTCCCTCATGCCCTTTTATAGTCAGTGCCCTTTACCTCTCAGTTGTTGGTAACCACTAATCTGCTGTCTGTACCATTAGCTTTCCTTTTCCAGAATTTTCTATGAGTGGAATCTTACAGTATTGGTTCCTTTTGAGTTTTACTTCTTTCATATCTATAAGGCATTTGAGATTTATTGTTGTCTGAACAAACATAGTCAGAACATCTCAACAGGCTATACCTTATAGTCTCGGCATGTAAAGCTGTAACATTTGCACAATGATGAAATAGGCTAATGATGCATTTCTCAGACATTATTTCTATGTTAAGTGACACATGCCTGTAGTTAGTTCCTTTTTATTACTGAGTAATATTCCATTGTAAGGATGTATCACAGTTTATTCAATGGTTAATGGACATTTTGATTCTTTCCAACTTTGGGTGATCATGTATAAAGTTGCTTTAAACCTTCACAATGAGGTTATTGAGTGAACATATGTGTTCATTTCTTTATAGTAATTTTCAAAGAGAAGGACATCTGTGTCCTATGGTGTTTGCTTGATTTTTTAAAAAGATTTATTTATTTATGCATACAAGAGCTGGGATAAAGGCCAGAGGTGTGGGGGTAGGGGTTAGAGGATTCACCAGAGACAGAGTGGGGAACAGAACAGGCGGATTGACTGAAATACACTGCTGAGGGGAGCAGTGGGTGAGTCAGGAGAGGTCTGCTGCACCATGTGGGTAGCTCTTTGGCCTGGGATTGAACTCATGCTGCAGTGGCTACTGATAGTTTCACAGGTTGCGTCTTAACCCCTTGCACCACCAGGGAAGCCCCGTTTGCTTGATTTTTAAGAAACTCCCAAACTGTGTTCGCAGAGTGGCTATATATTTTGTGTTTCCACCAGCTCTGTCTGAGAATGCTAGCTGCTCTGCACTCTGCACCCTCGCCAGCTCTTGGGCCGGTTGTGTCAGTTGTTTTTCTTTGAGTCATTTTAATAGGTGTGGAGTAGGGTCTCACTGTGGTTTTCACTTACATTTCCCTAATAACTAATGACATTGAATGTCTTTTAATCTTATTTGCCATCTGTATGTCTTCTTTGGCAAAGTGCCTGTTCAAATCTTTGCCCACTATTATATGGGAATGTTTATTATTATTGAATTAGAATTCTTTCTATAGCCTGGTTATCATTTTTTTTATCAGATATATGTTCTGCAAACATTTCCTCCCAGTCTGTGGCTTGTCTTTTTGTTTCCAGAACAGTATGTTTTGAACAATAGATATTTTTAATTATGATGAAATCCAATCTATTAATTTTTTATGCTTCTTACTCTTTTGTGTGCTAAGAAGCCTTTGAGGGCCTCCCCTGATGGTGTAGGCGGTTGAGGACTGAGCTGTGAAGCTGTCCACAGCCTCTGCAGCGCTGGTTCAATTCCGGCTGGCCGGCGAGGGTCCCACATGATGCGGCAGACCTCTCCTGTTCTCACCTGCTGCTCCCTTCAGCAGTGTATTTTGTCAGTCTGCCTGTTCTGTTTCCTGCTCTGTCTCTAGTGAATCCTCTTACCCTCCCGCACTTCTGGCCTGTACCTGGTTCTTGTATAAATAAATAAATAAATCTTTAAAAAAAAAAAAAAAAGAAATCTTTGAGGTTCTCCTATCTTTTTTTTTTTTTTTGGTATGTAGCACCTTTAATTCTAATATGTGCATATGTGCCCGTGCACCTGTGTACATGTTCAAGCCTGTGAGCAAGTGTGTGTACTTAGGGTTGTCACTCTAGCCAGGGTCAGACCGCCTTGAGGGTCAGGCAGCTGAGCCCACCTCTTTCCTGCAGTGTGCCTCGGAACCCTGTAGGCGTTGACTCAGTGTCAAACAGGTGGGAGGAACCAGGAATGAGGACAGGTGTGCTGGCTGCCCAGCCTTCTCAGCTGGGACTTGTGATTTGTATGGTTGCAGCTCACACCAGCTTCTCTAAATTTACCTTAGAGCCAGACAACCTCCAAACCTAACCTTTCTTTCCCTCTCCAAAAGGAGAAGGCATTTCAGCTTCCTTATGTTCCTTATGTGCAAGTGTTCCAAGATTCTCAGAGGTATCCAGCTATACTGTCTTCTCCCACATCTAGTAACAAAGAGTGGGGAGTGTGGGAATCTGCTTCATCCAACATGTGCCTATTTATCTGAGCATTTACAAGGATACGGGTTCAATAGCCCCCAAATTAAACCCTTTCATGCCATCAAGAGAAGTGGTATAAGTGAAACCATCCAATATTTTTCGTTTTCCTTCTGGCTTATTTCACTGAGCATAATTCCTTCCAGTTCCATCCATGTTGCTGTGAATGGCACGAGTTTATCTTTTTTGATTGATGAATAATATTCCACTGTGTATATATACCACATCTTCTTGATCCAGTCATCTATTTTTGGGCATTTGGGTGGTTTCCAGGCTTTACCTATTGTAAACAGTGCTGCAATAAACATAGGGGTACAGGTGTTCTTTTGAATCAATGTTTTTGTGTCCTTTGGGTAGATCCCTAGGAGTGGAATTGCCGGGGACCCTTCATTCTTTTGGAAAGTAAAACACTTAGCTCTCATCTAAAGTCAAACAGAAGCGGGCCTCCCCGGTGGCGCAGCGGTTGAGCACCGGGTTGCGAAGCTGCCCGCGGCCTCTGCGGCGCCGGTTCAATCCCCGGCTGCTCCCCGGCCACCGGAGGAGGGTCCCACATGGCGCGCAGACCTCTCCTGCCGCCCGCTGCTCCCCTCAGCAGTGTACTTCGGTCCTTCTGCCTGCTCTGCTCCCTGCTGTGGCTCTGGTGAATTCTCTCACCCTCCCGTGCTTCTGACTGTACCCAGTGCATGTATAAACAAAACAAACAAACAAATAAAGAAAGAAAACATGCCTCTATAAAAAAAAAAAAATAAAGTCAAACAGAAGCTAAAACATGAGTGATGTTGTAGGATGTACTTGCGGTTCTCTGGAAGCAGGAACTTGGGTGCTTCCAATGGTTTTCAAGGCCAGGCTTGTGCCTTGAGTGCCGGCATTTTTATTTCCCTGAGACTGCCCCCCCATGCTTGTTCATGCCCCAATTCTCCTTTGTTCTATGACAGCCAAAGCTGCACTATCTGCATCTGGATGAAAGTTTTCTACTCTGACCTGCATTTTCTTGGTGATGGACTCCAAATAAGAGTCTGGTCTTGGGGGAGCCCCTCAAAGGTAAACCATTTCACCTGAGGTTAAGAAGGTTAAGAAGGAGCTAAGACCTTGTGTGGTGAATAATGATAGTGATGTTAAGAGGCAAAAACAATTCATGAGGTCCCATGTCCTCAGTAGACACATGTGAATGGCCTGGGGAACTGACCTACATCTTATGGGAAGCATGTGCCAGCAACCATCTAAAGGACCTCTCCACATTTGTGGCAGCTTTGCTTAAAGGCATATTGGGGTGGTCTGGTTGGGTACTACCATCATTATTCTGAGGGATGCAGGATAGGCAATCATCTGGTTCACTGGGTGTGGGATGTCTGCTTATATGGGTGGTGCCCCATGGCACAGGATCATACCTTATCTCACGTGTGTCTGCCTGAACTATTTTGTGTTTTTTTTTTTTTTTTTTTTTTTTTATAGAGGCATGTTTTATTTATTTATTTGTTTGTTTGTTCGTTTGTTTCGTTTATACATGCACTGGGTACAGTCAGAAGCACGGGAGGGTGAGAGAATTCACCAGAGCCAGAGCCGGGAGCAGAGCAGGCAGAAGGACCGAAGTACACTGCTGAGGGGAGCAGCGGGCGGCAGGAGAGGTCTGCGCGCCATGTGGGACCCTCCTCTGGTGGCCGGAGCAGCCAGGGATCGAACCGGCGCTGCAGAGGCTGCGGGCAGCTTCGCAACCCAGTGCTCAACCACTGCGCCACCGGGGAGGCCCACTATTTTGTGTTTTGAACCACATGTCACCTACTCATGAGTCCCTCAAGAATTGAATAAAAATCCTCAGTGTCCCCCGGGGAGACACACAGCTTTACAGGTCCTGGAGTTCTGGGCCTGAGAAAGAATGTTTGTGCTTGTGGCTAAGAGTTGGTCCCTAGAGGTCTTTGAGGGTTTGCTAACAAGGGAAGCAGTCTTATTCCTGGTTTGTTCAGGGCAGACCTACAGATTCCTGTCTCATTACAGTGATCAGGGCAGGATTGCAGTCAGGCAAGAGAAACTTGCACCCTAGAGAGGGAGAGCCTGCTTAAATTTTCACTTTTGATGTTCTCTGGCTTCACCCTAGTCCCAACCCCAACAGCAACTTTGAATAGCACCCTTATCTCTCAGAATGTCCCAGTTTTGAAGACAAATTACATAGGCATGCTAATCAAAGTGGAACTGTGGTGCTGGTGACCCTGGTGGCTCCAGGATACCTGCATGCCAGGACATGGAAGAGTGGCTGTGCCCTGAGCTGGGTAAGAGGCAGTTGAAGTGCAGTGCTTAAGGTGCCTTTGGGTGATGAAGAAGTCAGGCTATGCTGGACTGAAGACAGGAGCCCCTCCATATTTCCTCAGTATGAGAAGAAACCCCCTGGTTATCCTGTGACCCTGGGGTGGTTGGTGACCAATGAAATGATCATTGAATAAGATGAGGGATTGTAAATTTGTAAATATTTGTAAATTTGTAGATTTGTAAATATTTGCAAAAATAAAGGTAATGTTATGGGTTGTATCTGAATAGAAATACCTAGGTGTATTAGACAAAACACACAAAAAAAGTCAGGGTACCCTTGTTTCTTCCATGGAAGGTAACTGCACTTGGGAGCTAGAGAAAGTTCCACCTGTATCTTTGATTGTTATACCATTGTAATACATCACCTGCTCAAAGATAAATGAAATTAATGTTAAATGGACAACAGAGAAAGAAGATTGTTTTCACATCCATGTTTCTGGCAGTAAGATGCAAACCAAATCACAGCTTCTACTCCCAAGCTGCTGAATGAGGCCACACAAACCACTGAGGAAACCCTCTCCTTTTCCCCTTTTGTATTTGCTCTACTTGACACTGTGCCTGTCACATGGCAAACAGCTTTCAATTAATAGTGTGGGAGCTTGAAAAGCCCCACTTTAAGATGAGGCAATATTTTTCTTTATTTTAAAGAAATAATATTTTAAAAAGGAAAATCATGCTACCTTTGTGAATTCTGTGCATAGAATCCAGTATCTCTCATCTCCTGGGGGCAGCCGTCCTTGTACCTGGGAAGCCACAGTGGAACCGCCTGATTGATGGCCCCTGCTCCGCAGGTGCTGCTCTAGTGCCAGGTACAGTCATTGGCACGATTGCCAGAGCCCTCCCTCTGGAAGCTCACGTTTAATGGAGGGGGTGTGGTGGGAAGGACAGACAGCAAAGACATAGCTGTATTCCAGCTGGCAAGTGATGAGGGCCAGGGAGAAAAGTGTGTGGCTGATGTGGCGGTCGGGGGTTGCGGTTTTACATGAGATGGTCAGGAGGTGACCTGGAGCAGAGGCCTGCCGTGTGAGTATCCAGGGAGAGACTGCAGGGGAAGGGGACAGACTGGGTAATGATGTGGGAGTGGGGGGAGGGAGAGGAGAGAGCAAGGAGAGCAGGACTGACAGCCACTGGGATCCCACGTCCTCGAAGGAATGGTGCTTCTGTTAGAGGGACACCAAGTTGGCTGCAAGGCCTCTACTATTTCCTAGGAAAACAAAGAGTTTCCATAGGATGAGGGGCATTTCCATTCATTTAGTTTGTTTTCTTTAGAAAAGTGTTCTATTACTTTGGAGAAGTGTCCTATTACTTTCTGACATGTTCAGACATGAAGGGCCTAAATTGTGACCCCTGTTCTAGAGACACAATTGAGCATTACAAAATCATAAGGGAGTGAGGGTGCCACCTCTGGACAGGAGGCATGCTGCACCTCTGGGGAGCAGCTCACCAGGGAAGGGCGGGGCTCTGGAGGAGGCCCCAAGGAGAAGCCCCTGTTCTGTTTGTAGAAGGTGCTCTTTAGGCATCCATGCCCGGGACACTGGGACACACTCCTTGGCTACCTTCCCCCTCTCTCACTCATTTCTTCCTCCCCTCCCCCATTCCCTGGACACTGGCCAAAGAACCGTCTCTTACCAGCTTTTTTATTTTTTCAAATCACAGCTAACTATCTGTGCATTGGAAACAAGTTCTATGTGGGAAAAACATGCTGAAAATGCAATAAAAGATCTTGACAAGCATTTTGCTCTCAGGCTTCAGAAGACAGGAGGTCAAGTAGGTGGTGAAAGTCACGTGTTTCCAGTGAGGTCCTGGTTGTTTGGATGGGCTCTATCTTACTTTATGTTAGTGCTGGTTCACCAGAGTTAGCAACAGATGGTTTCCTTCTCTAAACAATGGTTTGCAGCAGGTTTTAGCAAGCTCCACTCTTTCTTGCCAAGAACTTTCTGGAAGTGGGTGAACTGTGCACATAAGGCCACGTGACACTGATCCTCTCTTCCCAGCCCAATATATTCTGGGCAAGAGAGACAGGTGCAGGGGCTTTTTTTTTTTTTTTTTTTTTTTTTGGCTTTTGGTCGTTCACTTCCTGCCTTCTCTAAGTTCCTGGCAGCACTCATTCAGAAGAGGTAGGACTGAGGGAAATGAATGACACTGATTGCTCTCTGTCTGTGGAGAGAGAAACTACCTGGAAATGAAGAAACTTCTGGTATGGGAGTTACCAGATCTTCCTGGATCGGGGTCCATGTCGGTGAATTCCAGGGCCTCTGCTGAGAAGAGCTCCTACATCCACATAAAACTCCTAGACTCTCAGTGAACCAGTAATAAAATGTGAAGGAGTTATGTTCCTTATTAGTACAATCCTAGATTAATTTAAAGCCAGTCAATTTCAAAAAAATGAAAATTAGATGAAGTGAAAGAATATATGTCCATCCCTGGCTCAGGGCCCTCCTCCCTGTTACCATAAACATTGTGAAAAGTAAAATAAAACATTCCCAAACTTAGAAACGAAGTCCACCCTTAGCCCTATGTTTTTTGAAACAATAACCTGCTAATTGAACCATTGTTGTTTGATAATCGAGATATCAGGGAAATGTATTTTTGAGTTCCCAAAGCAATTCTAACAACATTTTCACAATTTTTTTTTATAAAGAGCATTGGTTAACTAGAATCAAATTTTTCACAGCCTCCTGGATTATGGAGGAAGTTTTACTATGTTTCCCCAAAGCAGCCCCTCTGCCCACTTATCAACATTGGACAACTGCAGAGCAGAATCAGCAGTTTCCCAAAAAAGCTGTATGTGAATATATTTGGCTTTGCAGGCCAGATGGTCTTGTTATAATCACCCAGCGCTGCTGTTGCAGAGCTTTCACAGGCTGTAAGGCGAGGCAGGGCTGATTCCACAAAGAGGCTCCGTCCGCCATGGGCCACAGTTTTCCAACAGAAAATATAAGGGGAGCCTCTTGTAATTTTTCCGTTTTTTAGTAACCACATTAAAGGAAAGCACAAATAAAGAGGTGAAATTAACTACTAATTTATCCTTTTAAACCCTGCACCTAAAATATTTTTGTTTCAACATGCAAACAATAAAAATGATACATTTTGAAGCAACAGGCCTTCAACATTCAGAGTGTGTTATAAACACAACACATCTCACTTCCCACAGCTTCTATTGCAGGCGCCTGTGTCCAGTAGGACTTTGCGGCTCTAGGGAATGTGTTTCACAAACTCTGCTTAATGCATCTTTGCTGGCTAAGTCTCCAGTTAGCTTTCTGTTTCCTTCCTCTTTGGAAACAGCTTGCTTGGGTCTTCTCTATATGAAGAGGCAAGAGGTGTGGTACGGTAGGGTTTTATGTGTGTATTTATGTGGTGTCTGTGTACCTGTGCATATATACACACACATGTACATATCTATGCAATCACATGTGTATATGCATGTGCATTATATGTAATAGGTGCATTTATGTGACCATTCATGTCTATAAATGCATGCAGGCATATATGTATGTGCATAACTGTGTGTATGTGTATGTGCATGTGTGCTTCTGGGAATGTATTTAGCTACCTTATGCTCCATGGGAGGCAAGATTATGAGGACGCAATCCCTGTGCCCAGGGAGCTAGCAGAATAGAAAGCAGGATGAAATGAATACCAAAAAGACACAATCAGAGGCATGGAGCTAACAGGGAGGGTGGGCAAATGTGCAGGGAGCCCTCATAAGTGAAAAAGAACATTCCATGAGGGAGGTCAGAAGAAGGTAGGTTTTTTGTCATGCAGCAAGGATGCTAAATGCATCTTTGTTGGCTAAGTCTCCAGTTAGCTTTTGGTGGTAAGGGCCCAACCTTGCTGCCTCTGGGAAGGCTGGTGGGTTCTGGGTACATCTGGAGAAGTGGGCGTGCTCTGTTGAAACTCAGTGGGGAGAAGCTTTGCTTGAGTAGGGTGTTAGAGAACAGTCTGCCTGGAAGCAACTGTAGGAAGAAACTGAGGCTGAGGTTAGGAGACCATGTGGAAGGCTCACACTGCAGCCCAGCTGACCCTGGGTGGCAGAGAGCATGAGAAGATGGAGCAAGCAGGGTGTTGAGGGCAGGGCGCAGCAGTGGGTGGGATGTCGGAGGAGGAGGGGGGAGGGGGTGGGAGACAGGTGCATGGGAGACCAGGGGTGATTTCCCAGGAGTGTTGGAGGTGGGAGGAAAGGGGATGGGTTTGGGTTGGGCCCCATGGAGAGTGATTCAATCTGCACAGATGTTTGGCTTTCTCTGGATATGTAATTCATTCTAGGTTCAGAAAGGATGAAGGGAGATGTCCTCATGCTCTGTCATTAAGGGGTAGGGGCAGAAGGTGTGGGCGGGGGGGATCTTATAATGAATTCCTTTTCTTAATGATACGGCATTGATTTAGTTTAAAGGTCACTTCATCATCCTATTAATGAATGAAGATTTATTCTCTTTACTTAATATCCTGACCCTTGTTATCAAGCTCTTCCTCTGACATTTTCTAAGGCCAGAGGAATTTCTAATCTATCTTGGGTGCTAATGAGGACTTCAAAGGCTTTTCAAGATATGCATGTGTTCCTATCCTCCCTCTCCTCACTCTGCACTGCAATTTCCATAAAATTGTATAATCGTGTTGCAGAGTATTTTATTTTTTAAGTCCACAATGGGGGATGATGTCATCCACTCTGCTGTCCTTTAAAACACTCTACATACAGGTCAGTCCTGGAGCACAGATGTCATCTGGAATGGTTCCTGGCCTGCCCTGCTGGTGAGAAGCTGTGTGACCTCCAGGAGTCTCTAGCTGTCCCAGTCTTTCCCAAGTGTGTCAAACAGGGACTGGATGTAGACCCTGCCATTGGATTACCCGAGTGCTCCAGAGACATAGAGGGTTGACTGTCCCCCACTTCTCTTTTAAAACAGAGAAGCACCCAGTTTTCAGTTCTCTGCAAAATTTTGTTTGAGGAAAAAACAAAGGTTCTACATGATGCTACATGTTCCATGTGCTCATGACATCTGATTCCCTTTCCTCTTTTTTCTTGGTGAGGGAACATGGATGTGAGTGGGAGTCTGTCTAGGAGGTTGCAACCCAGCTTGACACTTGGTGTCTTTCCCCAGCCATGGACACCATGGAGCCGGTGTCAGGTGGACATGGCAGAACCACCAAACACTCCCCCTGAAGTGCTGGGTCAGCACGTGGGGCACAGTGCCAGGGGTATCAAATGTGAGCAGGAAATAAATGCCTCAGTGTTAAGCCTCTGAGATTTGGGGGCTTGTTTGTTTCTGGGGCATGATTTAGCCCATCCTACTGTTCGTGCCTTTAAGAACATCTTAACCTAGACTAGAATCCTTTCTGGCTCTGTGAGCCAATGACTTTCTAATGTTCTTTCCCATGTACAGATGGTGCTACTCTTTGGTTTCAGAGGAAGAGACAGACTAGGGCAGTGCAGGTATGAACTGGTGCTGATTAGAGGGAGCAGACCAAGAAACCAGGGCGATTTGCAAGGCCTGGGGGGTAACTGGAATCAGTCTAGCTAAACATCAACTGGGGTGGCACAGGGGTGAGGGTTTGTGTCCTGCTGACAGTGGGTAGCCAGCCTGGGCATGAAGATGAGTATGCAGCAGCTCTTGCTAGAACCCAGAGATGCCAGTGCAATCATCCTACATCGGTGACTCGGCCTTGCACAAGGACCTCTTAAGGATTCACTTTCATAATGGCATTTCTTGCAGGCTGGATGCCTTAAATTACTATCTCTGTTACCACATCCCTGTAAAGGAGGGGAATTATTTCTATTTTGCTCCCAAGAGAAAGGCAGCTTGAAGCATTTACTCAGTTAGTTTAGTACAGGTCTGATGCCAAGGACACTGTCCTTCCCCCACACCAAGCTGCTTTTCCAAGGAGGCTCTCCCAAACAAGCTTGGGGCTGGAGGTCTGTTGGCAGCAAGAGGGAGTCAAGGGTGAGTCAGCTAAGTGTCCTGCCAACAGGTCTTAAATTCTAGGATACTGGGACATTGGGCCAGGAGCTTGTTCTCTCCTCAGGCTCTCGGGACTGAGTCTGACTCTGGGAGGGCTTCCTTCTTTGTTATCAGTTTCTTATTGCTTAGTGGCTTTGTCGGGAGAAGAGTCAATTAACTTGACTTCTGATATGGTTTAAACATCTCCTTTGGAATCAGGGTGTACCTACTGGAAGAAGTGCTAGACCCAACAGATCCCCATGGCCCCTTCACGCCCTTCTGGGTGCCCAACTCATCAGTTGCTCTAGAAACCACTGTGGGCTTCTCAAGGTGCCTCTGAGAAGGGCTAGAGTTGCCCTGCGGGCCATGCATAGCTCATGTCTGGGCATTTCCATCCCCTTTGTCTGTCCCTCCCCATGTGGTCCATGAGCCCCCAGGTCACACTCAGGGTATATGAAAGGTCAGCCTGTGCCTTGCATCAGTGCTCTGAGCTGGAGCTCACTCACAGTGCCCTGTGTTTCAGGCTGAAGCTAAGAGCTGGCATCTCGAGCTACCAAGCTCCCCTGCACTGCTTTTCCTATGCCTTTGCTATTCTACATGAAAGACCTTTAATAATCACTGCCTATCCTTCTCTACCTCAGGAGCAGCTTCTGGAAAACTTAACCTAAATCATACATCCCTAACTCATTCTGTTATTTCTACTCTTGACAAGAAAACTGTTGTTTGAGGAAAGGATCGAGATAAATGGGATCGATGTGAGAGGGAGGCAAATAAGTTGGTATCTCTTTAAAATGGCATTCTATTTTTTTAAACTACCTCTCCATAATTTCCTGCCTCCAACTCCCAATTCCTGGTCCAGCAAATCTTTTTCTACTTTCTTTTTCTTCGAGTACAGCTTTTTTAGATTGCATATGTAAGTGATACCATGTAGTACTTATCTCTCTCTGCCTGACTTATTTTACTTAGCACATTGCCCTCAAGTTTCATCTGTGTTGTTGCAAATGCAGGATTTCCTTCTTTATTATGACTGAATAATATTCCATTGTGCATATATACCACATCTTTATCTACTCCTCCATGATGAATACTTAGGTTGTTTCCATGTCTTTCCTGTTTTGAATGAGGCTGCAGTGAATATGGAGGTGCAGATAACTCTTCAAGATCCTATTTTCATTTCCAATAGGTTAAATCCAGCTTTGGGATTGCTGGGTCATATAGGAGCACCATTTTAAATTTTTTGAGAAAACTCCATTCTGTTTTTCATAGTAGTTGCACCAATTTACACCCCCATAAAAGGGCATTCTTTAATGTTTGCGGGGCATTTATTTCAAGGGGTGGGAGGGTGAAAGGAAACCAATTTCTCAATAACAAAACTGCACCAGGAAACAGATTCACCAGTGAAGAGGCAACCCTCTGTAATAACCCTGCATGCACGACGCATTTTTTTTTTTTTTGTCTCTTCAGCTGTTTTCACAACTCCGTAAGCCAGATAGCCTCTCAGGAGGTGTGTTTAAGGGATTAAATATAGTTGGTAAAATCAATCACTATTTTCTAATATATAATATTAATCGGGCTTAATCTATAATCAGAAATTCAGTGATGGCAGATGCAATATATACACAAGATGGTGGCAGAATGAAGCTGCTAGGCTTATCTCCTCCAGATACTCACTAGATTGTGGTGGAAAAAGCCAAAATCTTGAAGAAAAAAAAATAGATGACCACAGCACAAGGCCCAGAGGTATGTGGCAGGAAGAACATTACATGGATTTGTTTATAGCCATAATGGGACATACAATCCATGAGTGGGAGGGGTGGCTGCTGTACAGAACCCCATACCATGCTGAATCAGGGACACACACCAATATGAGGGACTCCTGAGACCTAGCACTGCAATAGGTAAGGGGGCATGCAGAATTGGCATCCAGGACAGAGGGTACACTCTTGGAGTGCTGCAGGGGTGGGGTCATTGAAGGTTATTAACTTGAGCGTGAGGCTCTCAATATAGAACAGTTGCAGCCTGAATCAGCAGGGAGAAAGAGATCACCTCACCTGTGTCTCCTCATAGGCAAAGCTACAATGCAAAGCTGAGGCTGGGGTATTTAAAACACCTGCCACTACCATCTCAACCCCAAATAGCAAATGAACAATAGAATAACTAGAATGCAAACATCTGTTAATAATAGAAGCAAACACCCCCACATAAGACTGTGCTGCAAAAGGAAACAACCCCAGCCTGTGACCCTTTATCAACTACAATTCCTGCTCAGCACTACATCAAGTGCTCAAAGATAGTCTAGAGGTAGAAGCAGACATGAAACTGTAAGAGACACTAAGACCCAAGAGCTGGCCTAGAGGAGGGGTCACTGTGGATCCCACTACCCAAACTTAGTGCCCACAGAACAGCAGGAAGCTTGGATGCTTGGTGTTCATGGGAGGTGTCCACAGCTCCCTTTCTCTTTTATACCTACTACCTCTGGCCAGTATGCAATCTTTGATACTTCAGTGGGTACAAAGGCAACTAGTCTGAAAGTCTATCCCTACTAAAACCCATAAAAACTAAAATCGAGACAGAATAACATACACAAAATGCAGAACCAAAAAAATCCTGACAGAAGTGTCAATCCAGAACTGCAGACCATGACTGAAGAGTTGTTCAATTTAAGAGTTATAGAAAGACCTATGGAACTGAAAAAAAAAAAAAAGGCAGATATAAAAGCATCAGTAGAATAATGATAGAGAAAATGAGAAACAGCTAGAACTAGAAGCAACAGAGCTGAGAAACAGTGTATACAAAATTAGAAATACAATTGAAGCCCTCAACAACAGAGGAAAAACAAGCAATGAGAAGACTCAGTGATCTGGAAAGCACAATGTCAGAGAAAACACAAATAGACCAACACAGACCAAAAAATTATCCTTTGGGATAACTTAGAGAGAAGTAACATTATATGCAAACTCCCCCACTATCAACATCTCTCTCCTCACTGGAGTGGTACATTTGTTGCAATCAATGAACCTATAATGACACATCACTATCACCCAAAGTCCATGGTTTATGTTAAGGTGCATGCTTTGTGTTGTGCATACTGTGGGTTTTCACAAATATATGCCATGTGTCTACCTTTATAGTAAAATGAAGTAACATTCATATCATGGTAGTCTCAGAAAGATAAGATAAAGAGAAAGACGTAGATAAATTTATTTAAAGAAATCACTGTGAAAACCATAACAATAGAGAACATGAACCATACATCATTATCTGAGAAGTGCAATCAATTCAAAATGTAACAATACCAGATTTATACCAAGACACTTAATAGTGAAGCTTTTGAAAGCCAACAACAAGGACCAATACTAACATCAATTGAAATAAAGGGTAACCTATAAGGGAACACCAATCAGATAGTCAGTGGACTTTTCAGTGGAGACATTACAAACACAAAGGGATTGGCAGGAGATATTTAAAGTACTTAAAGAAAAAGACATCCAGCCCAGAATTCATTACCCTGTAAGACTAACAAGACAGAAGGAAGAGTAGGAACTTAATGAAAAGCAAAATGAATTTATTAACACCAAACTGCACATGAAGTTTTTTTTTGTATTTATTTTTTTCCCTTCCACCATCCCTTGTGTCCTGCTGTCCCTTTCCCTCCCCTAACCCCAACTTAATTTCAGCGCCTCAAGATGTTTACTGACTTCCACTGGGTTTTGAAAATGTCATATGTTGTCAAATTGTCAGCTACATGAATGTCCAATATTTGTTCTTGTTGTTCTGACTTTGCTGCACACAATTCTGTCAAATTCCCTCCATCTTGTTGAAAATCTCTGCATTTCACCATTTCTTATGGTAACATAATACTCCAAAGAAGATACATAAAAGGCCAAGCACATGAAAAGATATTCAATATCACTAATCATTAGGGCAATACAAATCAGAATCACAATGAGATACCACCCCATACCAATAAGGATGGCACTGTTTAAAAAAATAAAAAAAAGGAAAAGCACACAAAACAAGGACAGACAGTAACAAGTGTTATGAGACTGTAGAGAAATTGGAACACTTGTTACAGTTGGTGGGAATGTAAAATGGTGCAAATTCTATGGAAAACAGTTTGGAGGCTCTTGAAAAAATTAGAAATATTATGTGATCCAGCAATTCCACTTCTGGATATATATGACAATCAAAAATAGTGACTCGAAAAGGTATTTTCACACCCACGTTTCTGGCAGCATTATTTACAATAGCCAAATAGTAGAAGCAACCCAAAAGGAAACTTTTTCTCCCATTTTTAGTGCAGTGCTGTTTACTATAGCTAAACTATGGAAGCAACCTAAATGCCCCAGAACAGATGAATGGATCAAGTAAATGTATGGTATATATACAATGGAATACTACTCAGCAATTAAAAAAGATAAACTCATGCCATTTATGGCAACATGAATGCAGCTGGAAGGGATAATGCTAAGTGAAGTAAGTTCAAAGGAGAAATATAAATACTAGATTGTGTCACTAATATGTGGAATACAAAGTAACTAACAGTCAGACAAAGACAAGTGAAAAATACTTGATAGGTGACTACAGAACTGGAACAGCAAGAGGGGTAGTAGGGGAGGAGTAAGAACAAAGAGGGAAGGAACCATAAGGTCTATGATGGTTGAATACGGGTGAGTTGGTGGTGGATGGAAATACAGGGCTACCCCAACATTAACTCAGTTAAGAAAACTATTAAAAAATGGAAGAGTTTCAGTGTTGCAAAATGAAAAGATCTGGAAATGGATAGTGGTGGTGGTTGTGCAATACTCTGAATGTATTTGATACTACTGAACTATGCACTTAAAATGGTGAAGATGAAATTTTTATCACAACAAAAAACTTGAGGAAAAAAAACCTTAAGAAGATAACTCAGTGAGGTGGGTCATTTTCCTCGATTCAATAGTATTTTCTAGTCCTGAAGAACTTTAAGAATATTTTTATGGGGCCTCCCCAGTGGCGTGGTGGTTGAGCGCTGGGTTGCGAAGCTACCCACAGCCTCTGCAGCGCCGGTTCGATCCCCGGCTGCTCCCCGGCCACCGGAGGAGGGTCCCGCATGGCGGCAGACCTCTCCTGCCGCCCGCTGCTCCCCTCAGCAGTGTACTTCGGTCCTTCTGCCTGCTCTGCTCCCTGCTCTGGCTCTGGTGAATTCTCTCACCTTCCCGCGCTTCTGACTGTACCCAGTGCTCGTATAAAATAAAATAAATAAATAAATCTTTAAAAAAAAAAAAAGAATATTTTTATGCGAATTATGCATAGGCAAATCCATTCTTGAGCCACGGCAAGAGTTAGAAAATGTGTATGTCTCTGTGTGTTTAGGTGTATCTGTGAGTATATATTTGTGTCTGTGCATGAGTGTATGGAGTGTGTGATTGGTGTGTATGTATCTCTTTGTGAATGTATATGTGTGAGTGTCATGTCTGTGAGTGTGTTTCTGTGTGAGCTGGACATATGTGAGTATATGTATTATGTGATTGTGTGTGAATGTATGAGTCTGTGTGTGACTGTGTGAGAATATGTATGTGGGTGAGTGTATGTTTGAGTGTGTGTACAAGTGTATAAGTGAGTTTTATGTGAGTGTGTATGGTATGTGAGTATAACTTTGAGTGTATGTGAGAGTGCATGTGTGTGTCTCTGTGGGTGTGAATATATGAATGTGTCTGTATGTGAGTTTATGTGTGAGTGTATGTATGACTGTGTGTTGTGTGTATCTGTGTGTATGTCATGAGTGTACATGATTAAGTGTGTATGTTTATAATGTGTATTACTGTGTATCCATGCGACTATGTGTGCGTATATGTTTGTGACTGTGTATGTGTGTGATTGTGTATTTGTATGTGAGTGGGTGAGTATGTATGTGTATAATTTTGTATGTGACTGTGGATGTGTATATTAGCGAGTGAGTGAGTGACTGTGTGTGTGTGTGTGGAGCAGCTTACATAGGAGGAGGATATCCATAGGGTAGACTTCACATGTAGTCTGGACCCTCAAGGGTCATGGAAGGACCTAGATCTATGTGGACGCCGGTGAGGGAGGTCTTAGGAAGCTGAGCTGGTAGCAGAGGTAGACTCTGATTTCACAGGCCAGGTGAATATTTGGTAGTTCAAAGCTGGCAGGATGTGCAGGCTCAGCAAGAAGCCGGGGAAGAGGACTCTGGCCTCTGGCACAAGATGCTGGGTCCCCACAGGAGGAGGCAGCAGACTTGCGGTGGTGAGCTTTGCTCAGTTCTGCTTCTCTTTTAGTGGGAGCAGCCAAGAGCAGCAGTTTTTATGAGGCCAACACATTTTCCTTCAGAGGACAGGTCCCAGGGCAGGACACTGAACCCTCTACAGAACCTGGAATCAGGATGCAAGCTCATGAGCTGATCATGTTGGGTGGCAGCCAAGGCCTCTGGAGAGCCAGCCTAGGTTTTCTCCTTGTAGATATCTCCTCCCCTTTCCTCTCTGCCAGCTCCTCCCTTTTTCTCTTTTCCTTACCTTCTGACTGAGGAGCCACTTTCTAATGCTTTCTCCAGATGAATCTCAGTTCAGAAATAGTGGCAACACACTGTTTGATATTCAAGGAGATGGGTCTGTCGTTAGGTCTTTGCAGACCCATAAGTCTTGACTTTAAGAAAGTTTCATAGGCTATCCTTTTTTTTTTTTTTAAGATTTATTTATACAAGAGCTGGGGTATAGGCCAGAGCCACAGGAGAGTGAGAGGATTCACCAGAGACATAGCGGGGAGCAGAACATACAGACTGACCGAAGTACACTGCTGAGGGGAGCAGAGGGTGAGACGACAGTGGTCTGCTGCACCATGTGGGAATCTCCCTGGCTGTCCAGGATCGAACCCACACTGCATTGGCCATGGACAGCCTCACAGCGTTGCGCTCAACCTGCTCTGCCACGGGGGAGGCCCCATAGGCCATCCTTTTTGATGAACCATCTAATCAAAGAAATCAAGAAATCCATCATTGACTTGAAACTTCATCCCTTTGGGGAAAGATCAGGATCCAGTTTTTGAACATGGCACCCCAAGGGCTGAGAGGAGGTCCTTCATTGGCACCCGATTTCTAACCAAACCAGGGTTCTCATGACCAGTTAAAAGGGGGTAATTTTCCTTTATCTGGAAACTGGAACATATCACTTGGGAAACTGCATTTCATTGCCATTTCTAGCATTTACTTATTTGACTATTCTTTATACAAATGGATCAATTTTGATGGCTTCCTAGGAGTTAGACCTAATTTGGCGCTGTGTCAGCAGTTCAGGGTTTTGTTAAATTTTGAAAGATTTCCTTTTAGTTCAATGGCTAATTAATATAAAACATAATGATAGAAGAATTGAAGGTATTAGCAAAACTGCATTTAAATTGTCAGGCAATTTAATTTCATCTTGCAAATATATATTTTTTTAAAGATTTATTTATTTATACAAGCACTGGGTATAGTCAGAAGTGCGGGAGGGTGAGAGAATTCACCAGAGCCAGAGCAGGGAACAGAACAGGCAGAAGGACCGAAGTACACTGCTGAGGGGAGCAGCAGGCGGCAGGAGAGGTCTGCGTGCCATGCGGTACCCTCGCCCTGTGGCCGGGGATCGAACCAGCGCTGCAGAGGCTGCGGGCAGCTTCGCAGCCCAATGTCCCCTGCATTTGAGATTTGTCTCAACTCTAACTAAAAAATTTAAAAAGCAAAATATAGCAAAGCAAATATATTACTGAAATATAAGTTGAATTTGAAAGAAAGCTTGTTCATGCAATTCAGTGAGTAAACATTTTATTGAGCTCATAAATCTTCCAGGTGCTGACAATGCACAGAATGTTGTTACAGAAGCTGCAAATGAGGAAATGAATTTTCCTCCTGCTTTTTCCCAGAGCTCTTCCCTCTCCCTCAAAACCACCTCCTCTCTTTATACTACTCCTCTGTTAAACAAATAAAAAGATGAAATCCTGCATTTGAAACAACGTTGATGAAACTATAGGATATTTGTTTAATGAAATAAATCAGACAGAAAGGCAAACACCCTATGATTTCACTTATAGGTGGCATATAACTGAAACAAAACAAATGAGAAACAAAACAATGAACAAACTAAACAAAACAAACACCCGTTATAAAGACAAAGTAGTGGTTACAGAAAGGGGGGAAGAGGAGTGTGCACATCGGGTAAAAGGGGTCAACTGTATGATGATGGATGAAACTGGAGCTCTGGTGGTGACTATAAGGCAACATATACAGATGTGGGTCTAAAAGGCTGTGCGCCTGAAGCCTGGAAAATGCTAGAAACCAAATGCGACTTCAATTGAAAACAAGAAAATACTTCTCTGTCTCATTAATTAGCTTTTTTTCTGAAAAACCTAGTGAGTCAGATTATTCAAAGATGTGGTAGACAATGTGGCAGTCACGAGGTAGAACTAGCCAGACAGACCTGCATCCTAATTTCTGCCCTTCCATGTACTAGTTCTCTGGTGAGAGACTCTGGTAAGAACCTTAACCTGCCTGGGTCTCAGTCTCCTGATTTGTAAAGTGGTGGTGACAGTGGTTACTCCTGATTGACTGTGTGAGGGTTAAGTACCTGGCACATGGTGGGGATGCAGAGTACACTCCATCCTTCATTCCCCTCATTGCTGTGCTGCCACTTTGCAGAAGGTAGTGGTTTCCTACTTTAACCTGCAGGAGAGGGGGTACAAATGTCTGATGGGGTGAGAGGAGAGAGATATGGGGCCATCAGGACCAGCAGACACCCTCATATCACAGTCCATAGCCAACTCGCCTCCAGGTTGCATGCAGGGCTGGCCTTTAATGCCAAATATGTGGAGTGTGTCTCAGGCAATATTGGTTGATGAGTCTGGACCCTGGTGAGGACTCAGGACCTTAGGCTAAATGAGGAGTGAGGGTGGCTGCTGGCTGTGCAGCAAATCAGCCAGGGAGACCATATCTGTGGCCGGTGTAAACCAGGGCTTCCAGGCTGGGTTTATTAAATTTAAATATTTGGCCTTTTAGAAGGCAAAAAATCTTCATGCTTGAAAGCATGGAGGTTGTGTTGCTGCTGTCATTGAGGTTAATGTGAGCCCTTCCACTGCTGTTTGTGGAGTGACAAGACAAAGGAAGGGACTTAGGCTTCCAAGGTGGCAAACCGTGGGAAGGTAAACATATGGAAAATAATGGAGTAAGATCTGTTTGTGCAGGCTATCTTGGTGCCAAATTTCTGTCATCTTTGTGGCCATAGACCTTCCCAGGAGAGGGGAAACATGGCAGTCATCATTTCTTAGAAGTTTCTGTTTATATTCAGATAAGGGACCAAAGCCTCCTGGAGGCTTCCTCTGAATCTGTTGAGCTTCAAATGCCTTTAGCTGAAGATAATCATGCCAAAGTGGCATATTCTGGAATGGCATACTCTCAACCTCCTCATTATCCCATTGGAAACTTCAAGAAATTTGGTATATTCAAAACCCAGTTGATAGTACTACAGACAAATCTCTGTGAAGGGGAAGAGGCATTTTCCTTGCCCCTACTTACATGCAGTCACCTTGGATTACAATTCCCGACATGTCATGATCTGGACTTCCCAGGTTGGGGAACTGCTAGGAAACAGGAATGGATCAGCCGGGTGAACCTATATAATCTATAAAGCAGGCATGCTTGCTCTCTCTCGCTTTTCCAGTTTTGACTTGCAAGCTGGTACTGCTGGAAGGAAACACTTGGAGGAGATATACAGAAGGAGACGCATGGAGGAGAGACATGTAGAGAGACAGGAGAGGTGAGAGGCACGAGGGGAGGCTGCTTTTCGCCCTGGCTTCAGGTTGGATTAAGTGGTATATTTTGTATTTTCTCTCTTTCCTTCTGTCCCAGATGTCTGGGACCTGCCTAACCCCTTTCTTTTTTGTTTTTCATTTTTTAATTTTATATATTTTTTACATCATTTTTCATTTTTGCACAATGTATGCATTTTCATCTTGGTTAGAGTCTCCATACATTTCCCATCCCCTTGTTTTGATCCTACTCCTTTCTCTCCCCCCCATAGTGTGTCTCTGGTTTATTGTTGCTTGTTGATTTTGATTTTTACTTTATTATAATTAGCCTTTTTCCTGGTCCCTTATTTGGGTTTTCTACATTCCTGCTATGAGTGAGACCATCCGGTATTTTTCTTTTTCTTTCTGGCTTATTTCACTGAGCATGATCCCTTCCAGCGCCATCCATGTTGCTGCAAATTGTGTAAGTTTATCTTTTTTGATTGCTGAGTAATATTCCATTGTGTATATGAACCACATCTTCTTGACCCAGTCATCTGGATTTGGGCATTTGGGTTGCTCCCATAGCTTAGCTATTGTAAATAGTGCTGCTGTAGACATAGGCGTGCAGGTGCCCTTTTGAATTAATGTTTCTGTGTCCTTTGGGTAAATACCTAGGAGTGAAATTGCTGGATCATATGGAAGCTCCATCTTCAGCAGATTGAGGAGTCTCCACACAGCTCTCCGTACCCCTTTCTTGTGGTTCCTTGCTACAAGATACCGTAAACCTGTGGCAAGCTTCCAGGTCTCAACCACCCCACTTCAGGCCAAGCCTGTTTGGGCATTTGCCCATGAGGAGATGGTTATTTTTCAGAGTTTGCTGTTATTTGAAATCCCTTTTTCCCCTTCTTCTCTCTCTCTTTATGAATACCAATTATATAAACAATATTTCATACTAAGAGTCTGCCTCCTTTGCTTCTGTGTGTGCAGATGGTCGAATGCCTTTTAGAGCATGCACCCCTTAACAGTTTGGAGTCCTTGTGTGCCCCTCATTTGTGTGTTAACAATAGCTGGGAGGGAGATTCAGGTTAGAAATTAGGAGACAACAGATATGTAAAGGGAGAGGAAAACAGATTGGAACAAGCAGACAAGAGCAAATCTGAGCACATTGCCTGTATCTCCGGGAGTCAGCCTTGCTGTGGAGAGAGGTCAGTGCAGTTAGGTGGTGCTGTCTCATTTGCGTGTCTCACTCTACACTCTTCATGACACTCCCATGGTGATGCTGTCTGGTAAGGTGGACACTGCTGAATGCATTGGTACCCAGAACAGCAGTAGTTCCCAGAGAGGCAGCGTGGCCAGGGAGCCCCCAGGACACTCCAGCTGGTGGTTCAGGAGACTTGTCTGGAATGGAGACATGATGTCACTTGGCCCTGCTGCATCACAACAGTGTTTTGCCACTGATATGGGTGATTTTTGGTCTCATTATCAGAAAAGCATGTGATGCTTCAAAACAACCCCATGAATGAAGCCCTGGTGAGTTCACACTGACTTCAGTGTCTCTCTCCAAAGGGTTGGTGTATGGCAGAACCACACAATTTAGGAAACATCCGGGAAAGATCATGGCTTCCCAGCATGAAGCCCACGGGACCTAAAGCTATTCATCTCTGTACCCACAAGCTTCTGTCTGGCATGCTTTGAGATTGGTACATTTTGTTTTCCTAAATCTCCTATCTGTATTGGCCAAAGTTTGCAGGCCCAGAAATGGTGCAGAGTTGAGCAGAATAAAGGTTGCTCATATCAGCCCACTCTCAAACTAACCATAACCTCACAGTTCGAGGGTGGAAAAATGCTTTTTCAATCCCCCTTAGGAAGAAAAGACAGAGAAAAGATAAAAGGCTTTCCTTACACCAAAACACTGCCCCCCAAGGAGTCCCTGAGGCAGGTGGATCAGCACACCATGAGGCCTTGCTCTGCCAATCTGCCTGGGCGCCATCTCCCTGTCTCTCTGCCATCCTGCCATCCCATCCCCTGACTCACTTCCTATTCCTAGAGCTTCCAGTCATCCTTCGGTCCCATCACCAGGCTCTTGACTCTCCTTCCTAGTAAATGCTTTCCCAGATCCATGAGGATTTCCTTTTCTGAAACAGGCTCCTGACTTTCACTTTCATGCAACACTCTTTTAAAAAGCCTCTTTTGTTCATGGTGTGAGGTAGTAGTTAAGCTTCATTCTTTTGCATGTGGTGACCAATTTTCCCAGTGCCATTTATTGAACAAAGTTTCTTTGCTCCAATGCATAGTCTTTGCTCCTTTGTCAAGGATTAGTTGACTGTAAATCTGTAAGTTTATTTCTGGATTTTCTGTTCGGTTCCATTGGTCTGTGTGTCTGTTCTTGTTCCAATACCAGGCAGTTTTGATTACTATAACTTTGTAGTATAGGTTGAAGTCTGGGAGTGTGATACCTCCATTCCCTTCTTTCTTTTTTGTCAGGAAAACTTTGCCTATCTGGGGTTTTTGGTGGCTCCATATGAATTTCATCAATATTTGTTCTATTTCTTTGAGGAATGTCATTGAAATTTTTATTGGAATAGCATTGAATCTGTAAACTGCTTTTGGTAGGATGGCCATTTTGATAATGTTAATTCTTCCAATCCATGGAGCAGGGGATGTCTTTCCATTTCTTTGTGTCTTCTCCTATTTCTTTTAACAGTGTTTTATAGTTCTCTTTGCATAGGTCCTTTACCTCTTTTGTTAGGTTTATTCCCAAGTATTTGATTTTTATTTGTTTCAATAATAAAAGGGATGGTTTTCTTGATTTCTTCTTCAGATTTATTGTTTGTGTGTAGGAATGCTACTGATTTTTGTGTGTTGATTTTGTATCCTGCTACTTTACTAAACTGATTGATTGGTATGATTAGTTTTTCTGTGGAGTTTTTGGGGTTCTTTATGTATATTATCATATCATCTGCAAATAGTGATAGTTTTACTTCTTCCCTCCCTATTTGGATTCTTTGTATGTCTTTCTCTTGTCTTATTGATCTGGCTAGAACTTTCAGATTATATTGAAAGCCGTGGTGAGAGTGGACATCCTTGTCTTGTTCCAGATCTTAATGGAAATGCTTTCAACTTTTTACCATTGAGAATGATATTGGCTACTGTGCAGCAAAAGAGACAGTAACCAAAACAAAGAGACACTGATTGGGAGAAAAATTTTGCACACAACACTAATGATAAAGGACCGATTACAAAAATCTACAAAGAGCTGATGAGACTCAACAAAAACAAAGTAAATAACCCAGTCAAAAAATGGGCAGAACAGCTAAAAAGAAACTTCTCCAAAGAGGAAATGCAAATGGCCAACAGGCACATGAAAAAATGTTCAACATCACTTGTAATCAGGGAAATGCAAATGAGATACCATCTTATATAAGTGAGAATGGCACATATTAAAAAAACTAGCAACAACTGGGCCTCCCCTGGTGGTGCAGAGGTTGAGTGCTGGGCTAAGAAGCTGCCCGCAGCCTCTGCAGTGCCAGTTCGATCCCCGGCCACCGGCAAGGGTCCCACGTGGCGCGCAGACCTCTCTTGCTGCACCAGCTGCTCCCCTCAGCAATGTATTTCGTCAGTCTGCCTGTTCTGTTCCTGCTCTGGCTCTGGTGAATTCTCTCACCCTCCCTGCGCTTCTGACTGTACCCGGTGCTTGTATAAATAAATAAATAAATCTTTAAAAAAAAAAAAACTAGCAACAACAAATGTTGGCGAGTATATGGAGAAAAGGAACTCTCTTGCACTGCTGATGGGAGTGCAAACTGGTCCAACCACTATGGAGAGCTGTGTGGAGATTCGTCAAGCTGCTAAAGATGGAGCTTCCATATGATCCAGCAATTTCACTCCTAGGTATTTACTCAAAGGACACAGAATCATTAATTCAAAAGGGCACCTGCACCCCTGTGTTTATAGCAGCACTGTTTACAATAGGTAAGCTATGGGAACAATCCAAATGCCCAAAACCAGATGAATGGATCAAGATGATGTGGTACATATACACAATGGAATATTACTCAGCAATCAAAAAAGATAAACTTACACAATTTGCAGCAACATGCTCAGTGAAATAAGCCAGAAAGAAAAAGAAAAATACCAGATGGTCTCACTCATAGCAGGAATGTAGAAAACCTAAATAAGGGACCAGGAAAAAGGCTAATTATAATAAAGTAAAAATCAAAATCAACAAGCAACAATAAACCAGAGACACACTATGGGGGGGAGAGAAAGGAGTAGGATCAAAACAAGGGGATGGGAATTGTATGGAGACTCTAACCAAGATGAAAATGCATACATTGTGCAAAAAATGAAAAATGATGTAAAAATATATAAAATAAAAAAAAAAAGCCTCTTTCCATTCTCTTACCAACATTAAACAATAGATTTTGAGAAAAACTGATTTTAAACTCAGTCACCCCAGGGCCACAACTCCTTGCTCTACATCTTGACCATTGTGTCAGGGACACTGGGGGCCCCTGTGAGGGACAGGTCAGGAGCCCCACTGGAGTGGCCCCTGGTGAGCTGCAGGGAGTCCTTCACCCCTTTACTGATGAAGGCCTCCCCAGAAAGCCCAGGGCAGGAGGGAGACTTGTGAGGTCTCAAAGGAGAGGCTTACCTGCACATGGCGCTCTCCCTGCTTGGCAGAATGTCCCCATCCTCCAAATGGTTGTTTCTTTAGTTTTTCTGTATAACAAGGCCTTGAGGAGGATCATGATTGCTCTGAAAGGTTCTGAATGAGGAGCAATTGCAGAGGACCCAGGCAAAGGCAGCCCTCTGCTCACTGTGGACACGGCTTTTGTGAGGGCTGGCAATTTATGTCACTGTGATGAGAGGGCCTTTGTGCTGCAGGACACTTTGCACTGACCACACCACAGTGGCTGCAGCCCCATCACTCCTCCACATTAATTTTCTGTATTTTACTCCACACTATATTTCTGTTCTATTTGACTCTTTGCTTATACATGGCCTTCCCATGTAAGAACCCAATGCCCAGAACAGTGCCCTGCACAGGGCCACTGTGGGGCACTTCTGGGACAGTGCATGTGGACAGGGCCTTGGGGCTACAGTCCCACTCAGAGAAGGCTCAGTCTCTCTGAGAGAGTGGCGTGCTGGGGTTGATGGTGTGTGACACTGGCCTTGGGGCTACATAACTAGGACAATGTAAGAGACTGAGGGGAAATTGAGGATGTGGCCTCATGTTAGGTAACCTCACTTACCATGTCTTTGTTCTGTGGCAGCCGTCACCTCCCCCCTGGGTGAGGAAGCCAATGAAAATGTTGGACATACTGCCGTATGCCATGCACCCTCCAACAGGAATAAACCATTGTGCTCACATTGTGTTGTATCTGGGAACTGAGGCCAATTCAAAACCATCACCTTTGTTATCACCTCTGTTATAACATTAGAGGAGTTAAATCCCCACCTTCAAAAAAAAAGTCAGTAAACAATGTCCAAGTCTGACAAATTAAAAGATGTAGCAACACAGTGTGTGATTTATTTAGCAAGAGGAAGATAAATTCAAAGGATATGGGCAAGTAATTGGGTGGGGGATGGGAGAGGAAGGACTGCCTAGGGGACCAGGCCTTGTAAAGCAAAATATATATATATATAGCTATATATATATATATATGTGTGTGTGTGTGTGTGTGTGTGTGTGTGTGTATGTATGTGTGTATATATATATATATATATGCTCATGAGGCTTAAGCTCTGGGAGCTTTTTATGTCTTCTGGTTTTCAGTGACTGTTTCACATAACCTGACGAACATTTATCACCATTAAGTGAGGAACCAAATAAATCATTTGTAGGTTTGAGAAGAAAAAAAAAAGGAGATGGTTTTGCTAACACACTTCCTCTGCAGGCAAATGTTGCATACTAATTTCAAAGACTCTTTGTAATTAGATTCCTTCTTCTAAGCACAAATCTCATTCTGCAGCATGTTGAGACATATTTTTAAGATGACTTGATCTTTTTGATTAACATAATTATTTTAGAAAAAAACTAAAGTTAACTCCTATTGCATGTGCACTGTGCTACTTTCTTGACTTAAATTATCTTTTTTTTTTTAATGATTTATTTATTTATTTATACAAGCACTGGGTACAGTCAGAAGCGCGGGAGGGTGAGAGAATTCACCAGAGCCAGAGCGGGGAGCAGAGCAGGCAGAAGGACCGAAGTACACTGCCGAGGGGAGCAGCGAGAGGCAGGAGAGGTCTGCGCGCCATGTGGGACCCTCCTCCGGTGGCCGGGGAGCAGTGGGGATCGAACGGGCACTGCAGAGGCTGCGGGCAGCTTCGCAGCCCAGTGCTCAACCACAGCGCCACCAGGGTGGCCCTTGACTTAAATTATCTTATGCAGATTTTAGCAACAGCCTGTTATTACCCTCATTTTACAAGGTCCAAAGGTGAAATCATCTGCACAGGGGTAGGAGCTAAGGGCAGCTGCCCAGGGACACACACCTTGCCCACCTACCTCTACCTTCGACTTGTATTATTTTGGTAACAAACATTTAATCAGACTTGCAAAGAATGAATATGGTCATCAGTAGTGTCATCCACACATGTTCACTGAGGTCAAATTATAATCCAGCACAGAGTTCATACTGTGAGGGTTTGAAAGTTTTAACTCGCTTGCCTACCTCTGAGGGGCTGAAGCTAGGAGTTTTAGGCAGCGCGTGCCACCGCAACAAAATGCCACAGCTGAGGGGCTTAAACAACTAAAATTTATTTCATCACACTTCTGGAAGCTAGAAGTGTGAGATCAAGAAGCAGGCTGGGTTGGTTTTTTCCGAGGCCGCTTTCCTTGTTTTGCAGACAGCCACCTTCTCCCGTGTTCTCACATGGTCATCTCTCTGTGTGTCTGTGTCCTAAGCTCTTCTTACAAGGATGCCAATCATATTGGATAGGGCTCACCCTTTTCCCCTCATTCTAACTTATTTGCTTCTTGAAAGATTCTATCTTCAAATACGGTCACTTTCTGGAGTACTGCAGGTTGGGGCTTCAGGTAGCAGAGGTTTCACACCTGTGAGATGACTCAACTTAATGTGGTAAACCCATCAAAGTGGGTTTGCCTGACCAGCAGTGTTGAAAATGCCTGAGAACTTATTATAAGAAATGTCAATTCAGGGCCCCACTCCAGCTGCGTGAAACAGACACTGTTTGGAGTGGAGCACAGCTACCTGTGCCCAACAAGCCCTCCAGGGCATTCTGACAGCAGAAATTTGAGGGATGAGCCTGCACTGGGAGAGGCTCAGAGAATCCAAATTCCCTTTCTCCTTTTCATTTGACTGTCCAGGACCATGGATGCCTTTACTAGTGGGACTTCTAAACATATGTCAGGGAGAGAACAAGGAGGAATATTTGTATGGCTTAATGCTAACAAAGCACAGAGAGATGGTATTTTATTTACTTCTAATGGTAAGTAAAAAGGAACTCGACTTTGAGGTCTCTGACCCTAAGATGTCCAGAAATGGTGTGTGACATGTCTCCTTGACCAAGAGGAAGTCATCAGTGATGTAATGCTGGACAGCATGCTGAATGCCTGAATGGGACACACTGCCTGACACCAGGGAGAATGAGTTTCCCTCTGGGCAGTTCCTGCTGTCAAATATTACAGATACTGGAGAACTTTCTTTTACACATGCTCTTGGTTAAGACAAGCACAAGCAATCTTGTGTCTTATGGTGGTGCTGGTTTTGAGATGAGTATGCAATTTAATATTTCTCTGATGACCCCATCTTTCCAATGTAGTTTTCACGGCAGCTATACTATTAGGAGAGACTCTGGGTTTTTTTTCTCAGAGAGGCCCTGGCCAGTCTATGTCTGACATTAACCTTCTACTTGCACAATATATTCTCCTTGCCTGCAGCATATAGAGGCACACATGATCCCACACTCCACTTGTCCTTCTTCTGTGCCCAGCTGTATTGCAGTTTTGGTAAAGGTCTTGCTCAGTGTTCATATTTTGTGACTATGTCACTATCATTGACAAATGAACTCTATAGTAGTATAGTATGATTGCTTTTTTCCCCCATGTGACTTTCGTTTTCACTGGAGTTCATAATTGTTTTGTTTTTTGTTTGTATTTTTTAAACTTAAGGTAATTTATCCTCTTCTCTAGTTACTTAAATTAAGATTTCATTGTCCAATTTTTTAAAATAGACTTTTTTTAAGAGAAGCAAAATTGTGTGGAAGGTACAGAGATTTCCTATATACCTCCTGCCTCTAATATGCCCAACCTCCCCCATTATCAATATCCCTCACTGAAGTGGAACATTTGTTGCAATCAGTGGACCTGTAACGGCATATCACTATCACCAAAGTCCATGGTTTTTGTTAGGGTGCATGCTTTGTGTTGTGCAAACTGTGAGTTTGCACAAATATATGATGTAATGTATCTCTTCCATTTTAGTATAATAGAGTTGCTTTTACTAACTTAAAAACCCTCTGTGATCTATTTATTCCCATCTTCCTCCCTAATCTCCAGCAACCACTGATCTAGATAATGTCTTCACAGTATCGTTTTACCCAAAATGTTATATAATTAGAGTCATAGAATATGTAGACTTTTAAGATTGGCTAGTTTTGCTTAGTAATATGCATTTTTTTCAGGTGTTTTCATAACTTGATAGCTCATTCTTTTTTATCATGGAATAACATTCCATTGTCTAATGGAATGCTAGATGCTCCTTTAGATGCTCCTTTAGTTTCTTTCTTTTTGAGAAAGAAAGCCCCCACTCCTCCATGTAGACAGAACCTAGGCCGAGAACCCAGCTGCTAAGTCAGCACCTTCCTCTGGCATTTCTCCTAGGAGCTCCTCTCCTCTCTTGTATTTACTTTTCCACCTTTTAGATTCCAGGTCTCCCTGTACTTTGGTTTACTACCTCAGTTGTTTTTTTTTTTTAAAAGATTTATCTATTTATGCATACAAGAACTGGGGTGTAAGCCAGAGATGCGGGAGGTGAGAGGATTCATCAGAGACAGAGTGCGGAGCAGAACAGACAGATGCACTGAAATACACTGCTGAGGGGAGCAGCAGGCGAGACAGGAGAGGTCTGCTGTGCCGTGTAGGTTGCTCCCTGGCTGGCCGGGGATTGAACTCGTGCTGTAGTAGCTGGTAGTAGCTTGATATCGCTATCTTTAACCTCTGAGCCTACTACCCCAGTTTTGTGAAGCAAAACTATTATCACTTCCTGAGGTGGGGAGACAGAAAGGGAATTTTCTGAGATCTTACAGATTTGAACGTGTCTATGTTCTACCCTCATTATTGATTAATTGGCTAGATGTAAGTTGGACATTATTCACTTTCAGATCAAGAAGTCATTGGTTTACATCTTCTAGTGCCCCATGGGGCTATGTGCCTCTAGCCTTTGGCTCTCTGTTTAAACTTTCTTGTTTCTTGCTGGGACATGCAGGGAGTTGTGTGGGTCTGCTTTCATCCAATGTGTTGGTCTCTTGGAGGTTTCCTTAGTCTGGAAATGTCTGTCCTGTAGCCATTTCTTGGGCAGATTGGCAGCCTATGCTCCATGAGGGTGTGGATTACAGTACAGCTGGCTGACTCCCTTGCTCCTGGCCGACTGAATTGTCCCCTTCCTGCTGTGATGGGCAGGGTCCAGGAGGAAGTTGAGTCACTTCCTGGTGCAAATCATAAATGTCAAAAATGCTGTGCTTGCAAGTGAATTTTCCACATATCTAAGTTATGTAGGTTTAACAGGAGCAAAAAACACCTAGGCTCCACTGACACTAGATTGTACTGGAAGAGAAATGTACAGCCCATTGTCAGCTACTGCAAGATGAGTAGACTGCTTAGAACTCTGCGCAGGGTTTGCCCAGATCATTTGGTATGAGTGAGTGGCTCAATGCGTATGTGGCTCATGAGTGAGCAGTGGTCAATAATATTAGGAGATTGACTAAATATGGTTCTGCCATCTGGCATTTTGGATGTACCAGTCCTCAAGCACTGAGGTTTCTCATACTCTGAGAATTTGTAAATTTAGGCCAATCTGTCACTGATGATGTGGTCCTTTCATCTCTAAAGTCCTTTGAGTGTTTTTTTTTTTTAAGATTTATTTATTTATTTATGCATACAAGAACTGGGGTACAGGTCAGAGGTGTGGGGGGGTGAGAGGATTCACAAAGACAGAGTGGGAAACAGAATAGGCAGATTGACTGATATACACTGCTGAGGAGAGCAGCGGGTGAGTTGGGAGAGGTCTGCTGTGCCATGTGTGTTGCTCCCTGGCCAGGGATCGAACTTGTGCTTCAGTGACTGCGGACAGCCTCATAGGTTGCGTCTTAACCCCTTGTGCCACCAGGGAGGCCCTCCTTTGAGTGTTTGATGGGGTCATGATGGTTGCTGTCATAGAGGAATGTGGCTTTGGGCTTTATACCTCTGCAGTGTGATACTAGGCAGGGGTTAAAAACTCCCCGACACAATAAAGAAACAACCTTGCCCAGAGCTGGAGTGGAGATGAGTCACATCAGATCTTTTTTTGATATTCAATTGGCCACCCAGCCACTTGGTTCTTTAATATAGACATATATTGCTGATACACAAGAAAAGTTATGGTGACCTATGTGGTGACCCCTGTGAGGTAAGCATGATGGTAGGGCCCTTCCCACCAAGTCATAGAGGATAGAAACTGCTCTTTTGTAGTATACGGTTGCTGTTCTACATCTCAGGTTTTCATCTGTAGTTTGGGGATGGAAATGCTGGCCTATCTAGGGTTGCAGGGCTGTGGGGGGAGAAGTGAGCTGTCTGATTAGCACTTTTAGAAACTTTGAGCACATTGCAGTTGCAATCCCTTGGAGCTGGCTGCATGGACATTAGCAACAGCTGTTCACATAAGTAGTTGGGTGGGTCTTCTGCCCACAGAAGTGACAGGCCTTTTGGTTTTGCTATTGTAAAGGTGTGACCCCCCATTTCCCTGGGCTGACACTGAAATGATGGTAGAGTGGGAAAAATTATCTCTTGGATCCCAATGTGGAAGTGGAGCTTCTTCGTCCTGGTAGGTGTGGTGCCCGTTGCGTATGGACCAGGAAGGAGGGCAGAGCCTGGAGGAAATGGGAGAGGCGAGGGCCATCTCCTCTGTGACCTTTGACTGGTTTTGCTGGTGACAGAGTCATCTGTTTCTGTGTCTATCAAGTCTGTTCTCCCAGGGTCAGCAATGCCTTCCATGTCTTATCAGTGATGAGTGACAATGTGGGTTGGCCCTGGTGGGATGAGTGAGTCATTTGAAAGAGCAGGATGGAAATAGTTGGAATAAAGCTTCCAGGACTCAGCTTTCAAATTTATTTTCCCAAGTTGTTCTTGTTATTAATGGCAGATGCAGGATGATATGTATGGGGATGTGTGATTCCAGCTACTTTTATATGTGACCCTTCACTTTGCCTGTCCTAGATGGGATCATCGGAGTCATGGTGAATGGAGCACTCAAATGCTCGTTGCCTATGTATTATAAATGGTGTCCCTAATTTAAGAAACAGATTTGGAGGGATTTAATAGCACTGACAGAGTTGGTTACCAAGTGGCAGGATTGGGATTGGGACCTGAGTGTGGGACCCAAGGGTGTTCAGTTTGAACTGGGGCATCTTAGTCACCTCCTGCTGAGAACTATGACTTCTTGTGTTGACTCCTACTTGCTTGTCAGATGGAAGCTCCAGATTGTGCTGGGTTGAATAGCATCCTCCTCTAATGTCCACCAGATCCCACAGAATCTCAGATTGCCATCAAAGGTAACATCTGACCAAATTGTTGAAGGTGAAATTAGTTAAGATGAGGTGATATGGGAGTAAGGTGGGTCATGAATCCAGTGTAACAGATGTCCTCCTAAGATGAGAAAAGGCCCAGAGACAGACAGTGCAGAGAGAAGTTCCTGAGATGAGGAATAGAGATGGGATATAGCCAAATATCCCATAAGTAGCCACCAGCCCAGAGATCCTTGGGGTTGCTAGACACTGGAAGAGATAAAGAGATCTCTCCTGGAGCCTCTGGATAGATCATGGCCCTGCCTACACTTTGATTTTGGACTTTGAGACAATAAATTTATTTTGTTTGTGGTAATTTCTCACAGCAGCCCTAGGAAATATCCTTCAGAATGGTTCATTTGGGGAAGCTGAATCTGGAAGCCCAAGACTGGTTAGTCTCTTCCTCAACAGGATAGTGTGTCTGTGTGTTTGTTGGGGGGAGGAGTCACTGAGGCTGGGAAGAGCATTAGGAACCCTACACCCAAGATGGAGGTGAGGAAGGAGTGCAGATTCCTCATTTCAACCACCTCCAACAGGTCATACAACTTGTGCTCCTGCTATATATAAACAGACAGGAAGAAGAAAAGGAGTGAAGAAAGGAAAGGAGTATACATATGAGCAGATCAGTGGCACAAATGACAGGCACTGGGCTCTCAACAAATGGAAATGACACTTGAAGAAACAGCAAATAATGTGACTTTAGCATATGCACAAATGATACAAACAAAAACAGCATAAGGGGAGAGTGGGTTTTCAGATATGTGTGGAATTTAGGTATATTGACAATGATACTTGGCTATATATTTGGAACAAAATTAGATCCCTCTTTTCTTTCATTAAATGTTTCTGGAATTTAATTTTGAGAAAGAAGTAAATATACAAACCAGCCTGCAGTTGATAAGCATATCATGTTGATGTAAATAAGACAAAACTCACAAAATTTATGGAAAAAAATGGAAAGTTTTGATTACATAAACATAATTTAAAAAATCTATGCTAAGTGGCACCACAAGCAAGTCATAAGACAAATAAAAATGAGAACCATAATATAATGTATGTATATATATATATATATCATATAAAGATTTAATACCAGGCTATAGAAAGAAATTCTAAAATCACTTTAAAATACTCATGATTTAGCGCCCAGGGTATGACCAGGTTGTTCAGGAGAGAGAACTCACCAGCCAATGTAAACATCACTAGTGCTCAGGGAAATTCAAGCTAAAACAGCCATGACATAGTACCTCTTGTGTGCTAAGCCAGCAAACACTAAGATGTGTGATGCTCTCAAATGCTAGCAGGTGTGAGAAAACAATGTTCTAATCTGCAGAAAATAAATCAGCTATTTTGAGATCAATTTGACATGCTTATTAAAATAATACATACACCTTTTGACTCCACAATTCCACTTCTGGCTCATCTTTAGAGAAGCGAGTGTGTGCAGGGGCCCTTAGGATGTTCACCAAGGCACTGATTACTAGGATGTGAGCCCCCAGCCTGTAGGATGTGAATGAGCATAAGAGCTGATGGGGTGGGCCCTGCTTATTTTCTATTATTTGTGTAATTGGTGGCTGAAGCCAAAGACCGTTACAGGTGGTGCCCCCTGGAGGGAGTTGCTAGTGAGGATAGATAGCCCCAGGGAAAATGCTAAAAAAGTACTGCATTTTGGGAGTGGGAGACCAATAAGAAATATAAGGGACTGCAGAAGGGGGCTCAGTTTCATTCAGTCTTCAGAATTCAGCATTTTCAGATCGCCAGCATTTAGGGTCAGTGGTTTTCCGGCCCCACCACAAGGGGCTGTTGTGGGCTTCTGAAGGTGGAGACCTCCAGCAGCCAAGCTCAGACAGGAAAAGTTTGAAGGCTTTGCAAGTAGCCGAGCAACTGAAACTGTTCCAGGTTTCTTTGCTGTTACACCTTGGCAGAGAAGGCGAAGACCCGGAGGGAGCCAGGCGCCTCACAGAACTGCTTGAGTGGGGCCATTTGTCGGTCCTTCAACTGCTGCAACTGCTGTTTTGAGTGTCACTTGTCTGGTGCTGTGCTGGGCCATCCCGGCAGCTCTGAGAGTATCTTCTGTTGTCTTCGTGAATTGGAACCTGGCCTAGAGTCTGGCAGCCGCGTGCTCCAGAGGCAGGAAGAAGCCATCTTTGACATGTGGCCTATTGTTTAGGAGAGGAGTTCTACAACCTCAGTGGCAGGAAGGTGGAATCTTTGCTGCTTTTGTTTAGGACTGAAAAACACTGGACACTGCTTCAGGTGAGGTGAAGGCCATTTTTGGCTTCAGTAACTTTCTATTTTCCCCTGGTTTGTTAAATGAATCCCATTGTTGTTGTTCCCTGAGCCTAAGTAGTCTTGCAATTGTGTGAGTGGGTGGAGAACTTAGACAGTGACCGGTAACTATTTGGAAAGTGTCCTTGGCCAGTTCTAGTGTCCCTTGCTGCCGTGTATCATTTGCTTGAATCTTCTGAGTTCGTATGCAGGTACAGATTAAAAAAACTGAATGGTTATGTGAGAGAAGTAGGTTACAGGAACTCATGAATGAACTCATTTTTTTGTAAAAACATGTATGCACAGGTACACGTAAGTACATAGTAAAAAGAAAAACATTGAAATATTCATAGTGTGAAGTGAGATCATAGATCATTTTAAAATTCTTTTGGTTTTGCTTCTCTTCAGTGTCTAATTTTTCTACAAAACAGATTATCTCTGTAATATATACTTTAAAATGATGTCATGACCTAGGGATTGCCACAGCTTGGGTTGATTTCAGAGTCCCATGAGCCTGCGGGGTGGCCGTGTTCTGGGCAGACCTTAAGTCCTCGTCCACAAGGAAAGGCAGGGGCTGGGTCAATGAAGAGGGGACCTCATGGGACTCTGGGGGCCTGTGGAATATCCAGACCCACTGTCCCTGCCTGGAGGTGCCTGTCTGTTTCGAGGTCCAGGCATCCTCCTTATCTCTTTACCCTGAGCTGGGAGCATGTGCCTGGACCCCCTTCAGGTTCTATCAAGGTCCATTTTTTTGGACTTTCCACATGACTCAGAGGGATCTTAATTGCAACAGGACCAAAATGCATTCCTTAGGGTGGACATTCCTGAGGTTGACAAGGACCCAGGCAAGGGCCACAGGATGTGGGGTTTCAGAACAACGGACCACATCTGCCCCAGCGCCCCCTGTGGGACATCATCACCTGCCTCTCTTGCTCCATCCTCCCTCCCGGAGCTGCTGCAGAAACTTGGGTGTTTGTGTGCAGAAGCCACTCAGCAGTGATGGAGCAAGGGGAACTGACAAGAGTGTTTAAGTCATTGGGTGACTCACAAATCACTGTAAGAAGGAAACATTTCCCATGATGAACATGCTATTTGCTGAAAGTCTGGCCAAAACTTTCTGAGGAGCTTCCTGAACCCAGAGGGAACTTAAAGCCCGCGTCAGTCAGGTACTCCTCTGAGACACAAGCCTCCCAGTGCACCCACAATGGGCCAGTTGTGTTCCCCAAGAGGCGGGAAGCTGAGGTTCAGGAACCCTTTGTTCCTGGGGCTCAGCTTCCCGAGCACCCACTTCTGGGGATGGTAGAAGCCACCACCAAGGCAGCAATAAAACGACACATTCTGGGTGTTGAACTAGGTCTGGAACTAACTGATAAGTATCATGTCATCAGAAGAGAGCCTGAGCACCTTGGTCCTCTGGGGGTGCTCGCTGTGTTAGGAATGTGGGTGCTGGCACGAGAATCTGCTATTTCCAGGAGTGAGGAGGTTTGATGAAAGCATGAAGCTTTTCTGTCTAATGGGGAGCAGAGGCTAATGTTGTCATTGACCGGATCACTGTGCCCGGTTTGGACCCGGAGAAATGCTGCCATTAGTGAAAAGGAGCGCTCGTAGTGATTGAGAAAATAGGTTGAAATATAAGCCAGAGAGAAACTTCTCTTGTTAAATCTTAGAGCAGCTTGAGGGGGGGGATGCTGTGGCTAAATTTGAGGTGATATGGGTCCCAGAAATGTGCTGAATGTGCCACTGCACACCTAGCCTCTGTGAGTCCCTGGAGAGAGTGATTGCAGCGTAAGCCGATCTTCCTGGAAAACACGGGGTTGGATGTAGAGTCCTGCCGAGTGGACCAGAGGTCACTTCCGTGGTCCCGTGCCAAAAGGTGGAACCCCCAAATTCCAGAACAAGCTTAAGGTTCTGACCCTGGGCTAATTTTGCAAACAACAACCAAAGCTTCCTGACAGTGGAAGGCCTGGAAGAGGTGGGAGTTTTAAGGAGTCCAAGTGCGTCTGTGCTGCGTGGAAGTGCCTTAAAGGGCCCAGCTATTTCTATAGTCCATGGGCAAAAGTTGGTCCAGCCTCCAGCCCTGACGTGGCCACACTGCGGGATGCTTGGCTCATTTGGGTGCTTCAGTCTCAGTGCAGGACCCTTCCCCTTTGTCCAGGCGCTCTAGATAACGGTGATAATTTTGTTACATAAGAAGCCACCTTTGCGGTTTGTTCCTTTCTCACCATTTCTCCTCGGCAGATATCAGAGCAAGGTGTTAGGGGCTTGAGGAGAAACTTGCCAGGGATTCAGGCAAGTGCCTCTGCCCTCACCCACCCTCTATCTGGGTCTGTAAGTGGGATCACCACCCTCACCCCCAGGGTGTGTGTGGTGCCTGGAGGTGATGAGACATGTAGATCTCATAGAACCTTATGTACTATTATTAATTTCATTATTTTAGAATTTCTCCTTTATGCAACTGTTGTACACATTTCATTGTTTTTCATTTGGTGAATTAAAACATGATTAGCGGGCCTCCCCGGTGGCGCAGCGGTTGAGCGCTGGGTTGCGAAGCTGCCCGCGGCCTCTGCAGCGCTGGGTCGATCCCCGGCTGCTCCCCGGCCACCGGAGGAGGGTCCCACATGGCGCGCAGACCTCTCCTGCCGCCCGCTGCTCCCCTCAGCAGTGTACTTTGGTCCTTCTGCCTGCTCTGCTCCCCGCTCTGGCTCTGGTGAATTCTCTCACCCTCCCGCGCTTCTGACTGTACCCAGTGCTTGTATAAATAAATAAATCTTTGAAAAATAAATAATTAAAACACGATTAGCATTTGAGCAGTAACACCAGGAGTCTCTAAAGACACAGATATTCATAACCGACTAGCAGCCTGTTTTGGTTTACAACCAGGGTAGTGGTTTCAGACAGAGGGCAAGGGCCACTCTAAAGAGAGTAGGATGGTGCTCGCTTCGGCAGCACATATACTAAAATTGGAACGATACAGAGAAGATTAGCATGGCCCCTGCGCAAGGATGACACGCAAATTCGTGAAGCGTTCCATATTTTTTGTATAAATAAATAAATAAATAAATCTTCAAATAAATAAATAGATAAATAAATAAATAAAATATTAAAAAAAAAGAGAGAGAGTAGGATGGAGAGAGTCAGTCCCAGAGAATAGGGGCCCACAGGCATCTCCCCAGCATAGAAGGCTGGTCACAGGACCAGCTGGGAAAAAGAGACACTTCACCACCTCTCATCCGCAGAGACCAGAGGTGTCCTGATGTTAGTCTGAGGGTCAGAGCAGTCCTGGTGCCGGTTCCTGAGAACATTGGGACAGAGGTGAGCCAAGCAGGTGCCACATCTGCACTTTCAGCAGGTAAGTTTGGGTTAAAGCCAATTCTTTGTCTGGGAGGTGAGGCCAGGAAGCACAGATAAGGAAGGGGAAGTGAGGTGGAAGAGGCAGCAAGTCAAGGGTGCCTTACCCTACAGGGCTTGTGGGTGACTAGGGCTCCTTCCTGTGAGGAGACACCCAGAACCAGTGTGTGGTTCTGGGTTCAAGACTCACACAGAGACACATACACACAAACAAACACATGTACGTGCCAGCTTCTAGCACATACATATGAAGTGTTCCTGGAGTGTGAGAGCTAAATGGAGGCCAAGACTGGCTGGGCAGAGTGGGCCCTGGGTGGGGACCACCTTGAAGAAGGAAGAGGGAGCTTGCCTTCTGCCTGAAGGGTGTCACAGACCCACCATGTTTAAGATGATTCTGGTCTCTGTTGAGCATGGAAAGGGACAGGGAGCGCCTATGTTAGTCTGGAGGAGGCTTCTCAGCAGCTTGGGTGGGACGGTGGTTTGGACTGGAACAGAGAAACAGAGTTCGGGACATATTTAGGAGTGAGAGGGATGGCTTATGAGTAGATTTGAGGTGGGAGATGGCAGCGAGGAAGACTGAGAGGGCTTTCCCTGTGATGAGACACCCTCAGCTCAGGGTCACTCAGAATCTCACTTCTGTCCAGGACTCCTGGGACCAGCCTGTGCCTTAGTGACCCCCAGGTGCGGGTGGTCTTCTGCCGCCTCTAGGGTGCCACCACGGCAGTACCAATCTGGTGGGCCTCTTGCCTCCGGTCCTGTATGCTTCACTTTGAGCAATTCCCTGAAGCTTACAACTCTTATTTTTGAAAGTTGTAAACAATGGTGCATTGCTTGAATAATCAATACCAAGCTAAGCAAAATAAAGACTCAAAAAGATCAGAATTTTCACTTCCATGGAAGTGCATTCTCTGAGAGAGATCATCACTGTGGTTGTGTCATTCTTGTCAATTCTCAAGAAAGAGCCTCATGTCCTGCGTTTATCTTCACTGTTGACACAGGTCAGCATGGCTCTATATAAATGTAACATAAAGGTTGATCCTCCACCTGTAGCTCTGTTACTGGGGACATTGTGCTTCATTTTCACAAAAGTGTCACAGTGCTGCAGGGGAGAAATGGTTGCCAGCCTCTAGGAGGAGATCATTGGTTCTTTTGAGGAGGGAAAGCTTGTCTTTCTCTGTGTGAGGCCATAAGGCCCAAGGCAGAAGTGACATGTCAGGGGGAACATGTGGAAGTCTCTGGAAAACCATTCAGGCAGCAGGTACAAGGCCCTGGGGCAAGGACAACACCTGGATGGGATCACTCTTGGCCACTCAATTAAGAGAAGATCAGACTGCAAAATAAAAGAATAAGATACAATTTGTCTCTTGGCAAAATGAAATCCATGACTTGGGGGCTGTGGTGGGGAATTGGGAATTTCCAGACACTACTGACGGGGATAGAAACATGCCTAACAGAAAGGCAGCCTCAGGGGGAGCAAGCTGGAGGCTGTGGTTGATGTGCAGGGACACAGGGCTGCAGCGGCAGAGGTAGCAATCATGCATTCCATTGCCTCCACCGGCTGCCCTGCCTGCTGCTCTCCACTGCTGCTGCAGCCCCACCTGAGGCCTTACTGGAGCCCACATAAACTCCTGCTAATTGTCCCGCAGATGGCAAGGTCTCCCCATGTCCTGTTGCTGACCCAGTTCGAATCATCACCTACAGTGGAGCATAAACCCAGCCCAGAGGGGGACAAGAAGTGATTGAATGTATGGTGTGTGTGTGTGAGTGTGTGTGTGTGTGTGTGTGTGTGTGTGTGAGAGAGAGAGAGAGAGACTGAGCTTGGCAATTGTGGTCACTCAGGGAAAGCAGGAGTTTGCATTCATGTGCCTATCTGGGTGTAGACATCCAAGTGTTCTACTGAGTGTGTTAGAAGACAGAAAGGAAAGGCCTGTGGATGCGGGCATGGAGCAGAGGCAGAGTCTACCTGGGACTGTCTATCTGAAAATGGATAATAAGGGCACCTGCCTCATGGTGACTTTTTTCATGGTAAAATACACAAAATGTAAGGTTTAGACTTTTTAGATATTTTTCACGGCACTTGATTGGCATGAGGTATGCTCATGCCATTGTGCAACAATACCCATTAGCCTCGCCCCAAATGGAAACCCTCCTCCATTGATCAATGGTTCCATATTCTCCTCTTCTTGATACCATTTGTGCTTTAAGATTTATCCTTACTGAAAATGTACATTTAGCAAGTTGATTTTTTTAAAAGATTTTATTTTATTTATTTATACAAGCACTGGATACAGTCAGAAGTGCCGGAGGGTGAGAGAATTCACCAGAGGCAGAGCAGAGAGCAGAGCAGAGCAGAGCAGAGCAGGCTGACTGATGAAGTACACTGCTGAGGGGAGCAGCGGGCGGCAGGAAAGGTCTGCGCGCCATGTGGGACTCTCGCCTGGTGGCCGGGGATCGAACCGGCACTGCAGAAGCTGCGGGCAGCTTCGCAACCCATTGCTCAACCACTGCGCCACCGGGGAGGCCCAGCAAGTTGATTTTAACTACTGTATAGTGTCACTGCATGAGGACATCACAAAATGGAATATTAATTCGTTTTGATATTGGTGAATATTTAGATCATTTCAGATTTTACTTGTAACCAGTGCTAAAAACACACCGTGTTTATGTCTTATTGTGCACACATGCCAGATATGTCTATCTAGATGATCTGGAATTTCTGTTGCTGAGTTATGAGACAAGCCCCATTTCAACACTGCTGGATATTGCCAGTTAACTCTTTGAAGCTGTTCTTCAAATTTCTACTCCTGTCAGTAGTCTGAAAATTCATGATTCCCGCCTCCATCTCCAGCACCTGTTAGTTAAGTTGTAAAATATCATATTAACTAAGTTACTGAGTAATTTTGAATTTTTAATAGCCAACATAACTGTTGGCCAACATCAGAGCATTTTTGATTGTTCTGATGATCTATACTGTCCGCTTTCTCTCCACCTTTTTTATTGGTGCTGGGAGATAACCTGATTTTTAAATTTTGCATATTTCATCATATTGATGTGTGTGTTTAGTGCAAACTGTCACAAACGCTTTGAATGATGAGATGGAGGTATAAAAACTAAAGGGGAGAGAGAAAATGATCAGGATGATCAATGGGAGGAAGATTAAGTTTTTGTGTCAAGATCCATGTCCATAGAATCAGAGTCAGAAATTAAACCAAAGCATGATATATAACTCGAACACTCCAATGACATTGGATTTGCTGTATAAATATTTGATTTATACTTGGTTTGGGGGGAATTCCCTCATTTTTTAAAAAATTGGTGGCAAAGATGGGGTAGGAGTTGTGTTCTGCTAAAGGAATGATCATGTTATAATCCATCCAGATTCTTGGAAGTGCTTGATGACGCGTTAAAAGAGGGAGAAAAAAACAAGAGGAAGTGTAAGGATGGGAAAGTGTGTCAGTTGGAATGCTTACCACCACAAACAAAGATCACTCAATTCAAGTGGGCTTGAATAACAGGACAAGTCCTTCCAGCAGCTCACCAAAGCCAATCACGTAAGCAAGTGTAATTAAGGGTCTGTGTGTTTGCACAATAGCTGTTTTCACTCACAGGGTCTATTTCCTCTTAATAAACAGCTCTGATTTAGGGGATAATTAAAGTTTGTTGTTAAAGGAAAATTAATTGAAAAAGAGCTCTGGCTTTTGTCCAAACCAGCCTGAGGCAAAAGCTTGGCTCATTGCATGCTCTGCCTTTGTCCCCTGAGTCACCTTGAAGAATGGCTTCCTGAGAGGTGACAGAGATCTAAAGCAACCACTGGTAGCATTATTTAGCTATTGACTCCTGGCAGAGAATGTTCCACAGTTCATTTTACTGACTCATATTTATCTGGAAAAGTGAAGGGGGTAATATTCTCTTGCTGTTCCAGGTGGGGAGGCAGGTGGCTCAGTTGACAGCCAACCATGGGTTGGAATCTGGAGTTGCTGGCACCTCTGGGTATCTGTGAACAGGGAACCCACAGGTAGTTTCACACCTATTGAGTGGGAGATGGATACTATCCACCTCATAGGATTTGTTTTAAGGAATGAAGGAGATGGCATTACAAAGAGATAAATGAAAGGAACAAATGACTTGCAGCACAAAATCCAATACATAGTTGCAGTAATAAAAACAATAAGAGGAATAGGAGTGATGATGACTGACAGCTGGTTGTTTCCTTCTTCAAAATGTGTGTACAGGGGCCTCCTTATAGCCTGAGTTCGATCCCCGGCCAGGGAGCTGACCCATGTGGCACAGCAGACCTCTCTGTCTCGCCTGCTGATCCCCTCAGCAGTGTATTTCAGTAGATCTGCCTGTTCTGTTCCCTGTTCTGTGTCTGGTGAATCCTCTCACCCCCTGCACCTCTAGCCTACACCCCAGTTCTTTTATGCAAAAGAAAAGTTTAAAAAATGTGTGGACAGGAACTAAACCCATGCCCATGCTTCTTCTTTGATCAGGAGCTGGCATTCTTTAGGCAGGATGCGGTAGGCAGCCTCCACAGGTTTTTTCTCATTCCCTCTGGGTGTGTGTGAGCTGCTTCCTGAGGATCCAGCATGGCCCTAGCTTCTTGTGCGAGCCTCTTTTGTCCAGCACATTGAAATAACTTTCTCACATGGTGACCCCGAAGATCATCGACCTGTTTTGTGGGGAGTTCTGGTCAACATGGTGACGTGGAGAATGCTAGGTGAGGCATAAACTCAGATCATTTTGCTCTTGTGTCTGCACTGACCCCTTTGGGCAAAGGCTGGCTTCTGGGGCATGTAGCCACCAGAGATCTGCTAACTGACATGGAAGATGCTGGGGCATGACCAGGTTAATCATAATGCATGAGCCCTCCTGCACTGATGAGTAATGGCAGGTAGCTCAGATTTTCTCCAGTTACCCCATGGGTAGTTCTTTCTGTCTGATGGACTTACAGCTAAGAGATTGACTTTTTTTCTTCCTTCAGGTTGGAACCGAAACACCTGTCCCTGACTCTCAAGCCTCCCAGTTTATCCTGCAGATCTTGGGTCTTCTGAGTCTCCATAATTACATGAACAATTTCTTACATTCAACCACTCTCTCTTTTACACACTCGCTCTTTCTCTCTCTCTCTCTCTCTCTCGGTTCTTTTTCTGCTCCTCTGAAGAGCCCTGACTAATACCACTCAAATTCATTAGAAGTATATAATTATATGATAAATAGGTCAACTTTGCTTCATAAACCACAGCACCATGTTCTTTGCCCTCCCCAGGGAGGAGCGTGTCTCTTCTCTTGCGAGCCTGTCTCTTCTCTTGCGTCTGCTCAGTGCATTCCTACTAAGTTGATCATCAAACTAAACTTTTGTAATCTGATGGATGAACAGACTCAGTTCTTACTAAGTTATCATGAGCTCCATGGCAAATGTATCATTTCCTGACTGAAGATGTTAAGTATGTTTCTCAAGTGTGTTCCTTGTTTTTCTTTTCTGGAATTAGGTAACAATATTTATGGAGCACCTACTTGTGTCAGATCCTGGAGTTGAAGTGTCTCACAAGTGGTGATAGTTCAGTGGAATTCTGAAGCTGCCTGAGGCCACAGATGATGCTGTCAATATTTAGTCTCAAGTCTACTAAAGGCAGACAAAGGGTTCTTGCACAGACTCCTGGGGCTCATAATCTATGCTCTGTATGATCTTTAAAATAGTAATTTATTACCTGGGGCATTTAATTAGAATGTCTTGGCTAGGCAATTTGTTGGAAGGAAGGTGGGAATAAGGTATTATCTTGAAAAACAGGAATTCCTGGGCTGACAGATTTTCCCATTGAATCAATAAGATTCCTGTCTGCACTGCCTCTATGCATAGCTCTTTTTTTAAATTTTTATTTTATAGAGGCATGTTTTATTTATTTATTTATTTATTTTGTTTGTTTGTTTTGTTTATACATGCACTGGGTACAGTCAGAAGCGCGGGAGGGTGAGAGAATTCACCAGAGCCAGAGCGGGAAGCAGAACAGGCAGAAGGACCGACGTGCACTGCTGAGGGGAGCAGCGGGTGGCAGGAGAGGTCTGCGCACCATATGGGACCCTCCTCTGGTGGCCGGGGAGCAGCCGGGGATCAAACCGGCGGGCAGCTTCGCAACCCAGCGCTCAACCGCTGCGCCACCGGGGAGGCCCTATGCATAGCTCTTGATGGCTACATTTTGTGCACTGGTTTCCTCTCTAGACTTGATGAATTATCTTGGGAGAGGTTATATGACCTGGTATCAGCACCATTTATGGCCAAATATGCCCTTGCTCCACTCCTCCCTTTTTTCATTTTGAACAATTACAAAATTTGCTGTAGGTGGCAAACCTAGAGAAAACACGTTATGTCCTGGACCAAGTCAAAGAACGCCCTTCTGCCCCGGAGGCATCCCAGAGGCACACTGCACCCTCAGCTGGTTTGCTCCTGACAGAAACAGAACCATACTGGAAATGGACTTTTGTGTTGAAGCAAACATTGTGGTTGGCACTTGAGACTACTGTTCTTGGCATGGTATGCCCTTGTCTTTATTTGTTCATGTCCTGTAGTTGCCATGTTCAGACAGAATTTACTCCAACAGTGTGTCTCATAAACTTATACACTTGGGAGACACTTGGGAGGGGGGTTTCAATCTTGCAGAAAGGTTTAACACTGAAAAAACTGATCACCCTCTCTGCATGTGATTTCCACCAGGTCAACTACCTGATAGGATCATTAAATTACCACACTGCATTTAACTCACTATGTTACTGGGCAGTCCCTGCTTATCAGAACTGTTCGGTGACAAAAGTGGACAGATTAGACTTGTTTGTTTGCTTATACTCCATCAACTGAACTTATGTATTTAGTCATTAAGAATTCTAAAAGCTGTGTTGATTGGAAAAAAGTACTTCTATAAAAGACACGTAGGGACAACAGATGACAATTAAATATGGAGTATACATTAGTTAATAGTATTCTATCAATGTAAAACATTCTGATTTTGATAATAATGGAACAGCAGGCCCTTGAATAATGTCATTAGGTCAATGTAGTTATGCACTGTTTTGTTCTGTCATTTCTCTTAAAATTGCAGTTTCCAAGGGCCTCCCTGGTGGTGTAGGGGTTAAGTTTCAGTACTATCATTACACTCCCACTGCTCCCCTTAGAAGTGTAGTTCAGTAGATCCACCTGTTTTTCTCCCCACTCTGTCTCTGGTGAATCCTCTCACCCCCTGCACCTCTGGCCTACAACATGGTTCTTGCATGCAGAAATAAATAAAAAAATAAATCTTTAAAAAATAGTTGCAGGGCCTCCCCTGGTGGCGCAGCGGTTGAGCGCTGGGCTGCGAGGCTGCCCGTAGCCTCTGCAGCGCAGGTTCGTTCCCCGGTCGCCGGCGAGGGTCCCCCCCCCACACACACAAATAGTTGCAGTTTCCAGGAACCTAAATACAATGCTATGTGAGGATTTTCTGTATAGGTACATAAGAAACTGTCCTTGTTCTTAGGAACTGTACATTGAATCAGTGATTAGGTCATTAGAGGACAGTTTCTCCTACTTACTCTTGAACAGCTCTCTCTCTCTCTCTCTGTCTCTCTCTCTCCCTCCCTACCTACCTATTTTTCTATCTATCATTAATTATCATCTATTCCGAAGAATGACTGAGCAAATGGGGCAATATATCATTGATGAATCTAGGTAAATCTCACAAATTTTATTTAAGTTTGAAATTATGTTAAAGTAAAAAGTTACCAAAAAAGGGAAAGATGTTTTGTGGAGAAAGCGACTCTAAGATGTACATTTAAGAAGGACCTGCTCCCAGTGGGAGCAAGCGTGGACTTGGCTATTTTCAGCCACTACCTATTTACTGTCCTTGCCTGCCTTAATGCCATAAAGGAAAGTAAGGACGAATTGTTTTCCTTGAGTCACTCTGGAGTTTATAGACAAAAGAGCAGGGCATTTGTTCTCATTCCACACCTAGTGGAAGAAGACCAGTATCTCGTCAGGTCACATTGCCATTGCTTCCTGCTGCCACATGGTGTTGCTGCTGAAGACAATCTTACACACTCAGCTGTGCTTTGCTGACCCTGCAACCTAAGTAAATACAAAGGTCCTGAAGAAAGAAAGTAGAGGCTGATGTCCATGGGCGATAGGGCAAGGCTTCATGGTGTTTGCATAGTTCTGGCTTGGATTGTGGTTAGATTTGGTAAGGAGGAGGTAAATGGGGGAGGGACATGCAGAAGTACCTGTCACTTACAGAGTAATAGGTTTAGGACAAACCTCAAACATATGATGGTCAGGAGCAGAGAATGCTTATGGGGAGGCCAAAGGGCTACTTTTTGAGTCTCTGATAGTTTGGGTTCCTGAGGTTGTGTGCCTGTTAGGAGCTGAACCCATAGTAGGTGCTCAATAAATATGCAGTGAATTAAAGATTATGCAGTAAATTAAATATTTTGTAGCAGTTAGACATTTTCTGTGGTGTATTGCACAAATGGCCTGCTCCTCTACTCCTCCTACCCCCTATCTGTGACCTTTGCAATATGACTTTGCAACTCTACCCATTTCCTCTCTCCCTGAATCCGAGAGGACATTTTTCTTCAGCTAATGGAACAAGCAGAAGTGATGTTGGACCAGATGTGGAACAAATGCCTCAGGAGGCCTTGTGGGCTTTATCCCCCTCTTGGAATGCTGGCCAGTTGCCATGTAAATAAGCCCATCCTGGCCTGCTGGAGGGTGAGAGACCACTGCAATGAGATGAATTGTCCAAGTCAAGCCACCTTAAGTCAGCCAGCCCCAGCTGCCCCAGAAGATGACTCAGACTATGAGGGAATCTGCTGACCTGGGTTACTGATCCGCTGATCTGTTACTCTAAGTCACTGTGGTAGAAAGAATAACATCTTCCCTCTTACCCTCTTGAGCTCCCTCCTCCCTCCAAAAAGATATCCTCATCTTAATCCTGGGACCCCATGAATATGTTACCACACGTAGTAAAAGGGACTTTGTAAGTGTGACTAAGTCAAGTGTCCTGAGATAGGGAGATTATTTTGGATTCAGGTGGGTATAATTTAATCACAAGAGTTCTTATAAGGGAGTAATAGGAAGGTCAGACAGAAAACAGGACAACAGAAACAGAGATTACAGTGATGTAACCATAAGCCAAGGCATGCTGGAAGCTTCTAGAAGCTGAAAGTAACAAAGAATACATTCTCCTTGGAGCCTCTAGAAGGAGTCAGGCCAGTTGACACCTTGACTTTAGATCCATGAGATTCATTGTGGACTTTGACTTGCAGAACTATAAAAGAATAAATACGTGGTGATTTAAGTCATTGAATTTGTGGAAATTTATTACACCAGCAATAGGAAACTTACTTAGCTACTAAGTTTTGGGGTGGTTTGTTGTACCACAAAAGTGAACTGATACAAATGTGCTCCTGTAGCCTCATGGAAATTTTGGGCCAAGACCAAAATGGGGGAAGGTATGCACTTTTAGGCACCAAGAAGTAAAATTTTACCAACCATTTTGATAAAAATGTTTTATAAGACAACTTTTTTTATTATTATCTGATGATTATGTTAAAGTCATTCATTTTATTGTGAATTTACTAATTACCAAGCATTTATGCACCATTGCTAGCAGCGAGGAAGTCAATGAAGGGTTCTCTGTGCCCTTCTAACAATCACAATTGTCTCACCACTAAAAACCGTCTCTGAAACTGCAGAGACCTGGCCAGGTGCAGGAATTTCCACCTAAGGAGCTTCACTTGTTCCCTCAACACCTGGTCTCCCCTCTTCCACCTTGCTTCTCTTTGCACAGATGCCTTCAAACCAACCTCTCTGGCCCTCCATAGATGATGCATTTTTCTCCCTCCTTTATGTTTGTCCAACAGCCTGGTCTCAGATTTTCCTGTTATCTTACCAACCTGAGTCTTTGTCTTTCCTCTTTCACTTGGCACAGACAGAGACAACTCCGGGGAAATGATCCCTTTTACTTTCAATTCCTTAGGGTAGGCTTGGGGGGCAGTGCAATGTGGACTTTATACCTAGAAACCCTTTGTATTGTGTTGAGGAATTAATTCTATGGCATCAAAGAATTCACTGGGTGAAGAGTTAAGGGAACATGGATGTGAAGTTTTTGTGTTGACTGGGCAATGTGTGTCCAGATACTTTGGTTAGATATTATTTCTGAGTGTGTCTGTGAGAGTGTTTTTGGAGGAAATTAGCAATGAATTGGTGAATTCAGTAAAGCAGGATGCCCTCCCCATTGTGGGTGGGACTTATAAAACCTCTTGAGGGCCCAAACAGAACCAAAAATGGAGAGAGGTTGAATGTTCTCTCTGCCTGACTGTCAGAGCTGGGACATCTGTCTTCTGTCTTCAGAGCTCTTATTCTCTGGTCTTCTTTGCAAGTCAAGAGTCTATACCATGGCTCTGTGGTGGTCAGGTCGTTGAGCCAACCATACCACTGGCTTTCCTCATCTCCAGTTTATAGATGGCTGATTTGTCATCGGACTTTTGTAACTCATAGTGAGACAATACCTTGAAACAGATCTCTCATGTGTATATGACAACCCTGCTGCACAGGTCCACTTATATGTCAATTTTTCCTATCCACAGGTTCCATGTTCATGTATTTAACCAATCTTGGATGTCAGTTGAGTGAGTCTGCAAATATGAAACCAGTAGGTATGGGTATGGGGGGCTTACTATGAGGGACTTGAACATCACATATTTTGATATTTGCAGGCTACCCATGGGTCTACTAGGTTTAAACGGCTGCTTAAGCAGTCATTCTGGCTGTGAGTTTGGCCTTTCCAATTCAAAGCCCATTTGGCCCTGTCAATCAATTACCTAAACTTAAAGAATGCAAATTACTGACTTGCAAAGTTTCCTCTCAAGTAAAGTAAGAGCTGGATGCTTAATCCCCTGGGACAATGAGAATACATCACAAGCTGTTGACTGATATGTAACTGTGTGTCCCAGAGGCTAGTAAGTGGATGCTTAGCTAATAAGATCAGAACCACTTTGGAGGGGGTCAGAAGCTTGATTTCGATCATTTAAACACGGGACATAAAACTAAACCAGATCCACAGACTCATCTCCCCCAAAAGCCTAGATAACCTAAGCATATACTTGTTTCCTTCTAACTTTTTTCTCTTTGTTCTCTTGCCCTGAGTAACTGACTGTAAAATCATTCAATCAATCAAAAGGCCAGGTTTTGCCTTCTAGGCAGCATCCTGCCATAACAGCTTGCTCCACAACTCCTGTTTCTTTGACAGTGTGGTGTTGCCTGATGCAACAGTTGCCAAAGGTACAATGCCCTATGGATACCAAGGAGTCAATGTGGTTAAGTTTTAGGGAAGGGCAAAAGTTATGCTTGAATTTTCATCTGTGTAGGGCATTGGTGCCCCTAATTTCTGCATTTTTCAAGGGTCAGCTGTGTCTATAATATCTATATCTGTTTAGATAGGTATTATTATAGATATCTGTGATATAGAGATAGATCCTTCTATCTATTTACTTACCTGCCTACCTACCTACATCCCTATTGGTTCTGTTTCTCTCAAGAACCCTGAATAAGACAATGGAGAAGGGAGAGACAGTTGTCTCCTGGAGGGTGGGAAGGTTTCCTCAGAAAAAGCACACAGAGATGGGTTTTATAGGACAGGTAATATTTGAGCTGGAAACAGTGTTGTGGTCTGCAGGAATCACATGGACAAAAGTGCAGAGGCACAAGAGTACATGATATTGAATTATAATTCTGAAAATGTTGAAACATGATTTTCTTACAAATATTTTGGTTTCAAATATTTGTTTAGCTCGTTAATGAGGGGACCCATAGGATGTAAAGATAGTTCAAAGTTCTGAAAAACTGATAGAGACTGGGCATAGAGGAATGATGGAATAAGATGGAAACTCTAGATACAAAGCTAGTTAATGGCTTTTAGTATTAGTACATGACTGAGGGGCACTTAGCACCCTAAACTGTTAAGGGCTGCACACTTTGAAGGAATTCAGTTATCTGCATGAACAAAGATAAAGGAAACATACTCTTAGTGTGAAAATTATTTATTAAATAAATGTGTATATATATATGAAAGGATATTTGTAATAAAACTCTGAAAATCACCTATCCCCTTGTGGGAAAATGCCTAGCCAAAAAGTATTGGCCTGAAGCAGAGCTATTGAGACCTAAAAACTCACTACAAGTCTGAGGTACCTTCTGGTAGGGAACAGCAAGAAGGTTGTTAGGCAGGTCTTAGAGAGCCGGGACAAAAGGAGATACAACATCAAGGTAATGGCTGTCATCATCAGCATCCCCATGTGTCTCTCAACCACATCTCCACATGTCTCTTACACATGTCTCTTTTAAGTCCCCTTCCAGTAGTATCAGGGTGTATGTCAGAGCCCCAGAAACAAGATCCCAAGAGTTCACCTGCCTTCTGTATTATACAGCTTCACTGGCTGCTAAGTTCCACCCCAAGTCCCCAGTAGATCCCCTGCTCAGGAAGTCTGATTCATGGCATACTGGGCCTTGTAACCCAAGGTGGACACATGGAAGCGGGGCAGGGAAAATGGCACCTCCCCTTCTCAGAGGTGTGTTTTTGACAGTAGTGCTATCAAACCTGTATCTTTGAAGTTATCTACTCTGCCAAAATAATTTTTTTGCAATTTAACATCTGATCCTTAAGCAACAGTAGATATAACTCAAACAAAATTAGTCATTTAGTCTGTTTTTACAAATTATCCTTAGTTTAGCAGCCTAGAAGTGCAGATGCATCTTATCTTACAGATTCTGAGTGCCAGGAATTTGTAAGCAGCTTGGCTGACTTGTTCTGGCTCAGTCTCTGAGAAGATTGCAGTTAAGTTGTAAGCAGGAACTGCAGTCTTTGGAAGGTGCCAGAGGACATATTTAAAGCTTACTCAGATGGCTGTTGACAAAACGTTCCATTTCCTTGCCAAGAAATTACTCTGTTGGGTTGCTCAAAAGACATAGTGGCTCTTAAGTTCCATCCCAAGACCCCAGTAGGTCCCCTGCTCAGGAAGTCTGACATCTGGGTGAGTAATGAGAGGCAAAGAAAAATGGAGAAACACAGAGAAGGGAGAAGGGCAGAGAGAGAAAAAGGAAGGGGAAGAGAAAAGTAGGGAGAGAGACCAAGGCAGAGATAGATTTATTGGGGAGATTTGTTGGAACATAGACCTCCATAGACATTTGCATCTGATCTCTACTTCAAACTGCAACCTGACTATTGCTCCTGCCTGTGACATCACCTGCATCACCATTAACCTGTGCCTGTTGTCTCTATAAGAGTTGTATGCCAACAACTAAGTGCTGTAATGCTGGCATCTCTGGCACTGTCATCTGCTGACTGGTGCTGACCAGCATTGCTGACTTGTGTCTGGCCATCTCTAAGAGTGAACCACTGCTTCTGATCCTCTATCACTGTCTCCTGCTGCTGTTGCCTCTGGTACCATCCAGTACTGTGTCTCGCTTTCGGATAGGCATTGCTGGTCACCTTAGGAGCTCTACCTGTGATCACTTCCAGCTCCCACGATGAGCTGGATCCTGATCCACTACTTACCAGTGTGCCAAAATTACTAGGCTCTTATTGAAGGGACAATGCCATCTATTATGAGCAACCTTTGGTTTGGACTACTGGACACCGTGGGCACTATCTGGGTGAAATAGCCAGCCATTTGTGGCCTTAGAAACTCTTTTCTTTTTCCCAATGTCCTCTTTGATATAAGCTGCTTTGTTACTCACCCTGAGCCTGAGTGGTGTCTTGTAATTGTGAGTGCATGAGTGAGAACCCACAAACAGTGACCTGTCCCCCAAGTCTTTGTGCTGTTTTAATTCATCTGTCGGAACTGTGTGCCTGCTTGGGCCTGTTACTGGGGATGCATCTGCATTTTGTTTTACTTTGTTCCTTCAAGAAATATTTAACTCCTTTCACTTACCCTAATACCTAAAAGTTGTTCCTTTCAAGTTAGATTTAAAATTTTCAAATTTCAAGTTTTCTTTTTCCTTTCATTCTGCCACTCCATCATACCACTGTCAATTTTCTGGGTAATTAGAATTATCATGTGGAATATCTGCTCACTGGATATAGACTTGTCAAGTGATGTGTGTGCACTGAGTGCACATGAATATAGGTGCATGAATGTCCATGTGATGTCTTTCTTGGTAGGGGAGAGAATGTGAGCGGTACAAAGGAGAAAATGAGGGGGACAAGCAGGAGTTGCTTCTTCTGCAAGCCCCCAGAGGAATAGGGCCCCTAGAACCCATCACAGGAATTCCTTTCCTCCTTACACAGATATGGGCACTGGTTTTCGTTGTCTGAGGTCCCATAATCCAACCTGGGCGCCATTTTCATTTTGATCCTTTTGTCAAAATATAACCTGAAGTATTCTGGGACCAGGTAGGAGCAGGTAAGGAATAGGTAGGCCAGTTCTTAGGTGAGTAGAAGGCTGGCAAGTGCAGCTGGACTTCATTGACTTGTGGATGGGGACAGATATCACAGTATGACTCCATGGGGCCTCCACTCAGTAGGACCATTCAGGCCACCAAGATCCCCCCAAATCTAAAAAGTCATCTCTGCATATAAATACATTACGTATTTGTATATACACAATCACACACACATACTCTATACTCCTGACTCTGAAGTAGTATGTGAATAATAATAGAATTGTGAATATGTGAATAATAATAGAATATACATCAAAATGAAAGGGTGAGATTAAACAAACATGAGATAAATCATATTTAAAATAATTTTATTGTACACTTTTTATTTTTAATAAATATTAGAATTACTAATATGATTGAACATGCTCCATTGGCTTATAAATGTTGGATCATGCTTTCTGATGAGGTAATTCAAGCTTCTAAGTTTGGGGTGCTTTTTGATTCTACAAGCTGCATGGGCTGGAGAGGACCCCTGTCCACATAGGAGGCTCCTGAAGGATATAGTGAGTGTCTATCAACCCTGATGCCTAAATCACACAATACTCATTTCCTTAGTCCCATTCAGCAATAATACAAAAACTTATGTTGAAACATGGCTACTAAATGTCCACTTCATTTTGATGTCAAATAGTTTTTTTAAAAGATTTATTTATTTATGCATACAAGAGCTGGGATACAGGCCAGAGGTGTGGGAGGTGAGAGGATTCACCAGAGACAGAGTGGGGAGTAGAACAGGTGGATCTACTGAAATACACTGCTGAGGGGAGCAGCGGGCGAGAATGGAGAGGTCTGCTGTGCCACATGGGTCACGTCTCTAGGCAGGGATTGGACTCGAAGCTGCAGATTGGTTTATAGTAGTGATGCTTAACCCCTTGAGCTGCCAGAGAGGCCTGTAGTATGTTTTTTTTTTTTAACAAGTCATGGCTTTTTATATTTTTAAACAAATAGCTTCAAAATATTCTGGGCAATTTTAAAACAAGTTAGAAAATTCTATTTGCAAGTGTTTCAGCATACAGATATGACAGTTTTTTATAGGTGGCTTCCTTTTATTTTTTTCTAGTAACAAAATTGCAAATGAATGGAAAATCTTCCATGTTTTTCAGTCTCCATAGGATGAGTTTCTTTGAAAAGAAGTTCCTTTCTCATCCAGTGTTAAAACATCACCTTGACCTTGGAAAAAGACAGCTTTAATGTGTTTATTTTTTCAGAAACACTGTGAGCTTGCTCTTGCTGACTAGCCTTTATCCACAGAGAACAGTTCAGCCAAAGAAGTATTGTACCATAGTTTTTGTAAAAGAAAATTGCCCACCTCATCTCTACAATTGCTTGTGTGAGTGCATCAGATACACATGGAGCTGCTGGCATGCTCATGTCAAGGTATCTCAGTGTAAATACATACACTTGGCACAGATAAACTGCATGATATACAGAAAGAGGTGGCTTGGCCAGCCTCTCCCTGCTCAAGAATTCCCACCCCTCCTTCAAGATAACTCATGGATTTGCATGGTGTGATTCTGGATTGTGCAGTATCAGTCCTTACACTAAGTATTAGGAGATACTCTTTGTCACTTTTGGGTGAGAAAAATGTAAAGAATACCCTCTGTGTCCTTCTCATGTCTCTCTGGATCATTTTGTTCCTGTGAGGGGTCACCTAGCTCAGGCTGCATACTCTCCATTGCTGGAGCCCACACCTGCAGTGGTTTCCTCTGAAAACTGGCCCAGACACTTGACCTGGGTCAAGCAGGTGTGGCCTCCATTGTCACACCAACTCTGGTACCTTCCCGACCCTGAATTGTCTGTCATGGGTGCGACTGGTGGCTGCCAGGTATCATGCTGGGAATTTCAGATGTGCTTTTTTTTTGATCCTTCTATCTTTATAAGACAGGTGCTTTATTCCCATTACATAGGTCATAGAACTGAGCCTTGTGGGGTTTAAGATCTCAGGGTAGAGAATGTTAAATGCAGAAGGTCAGACACAGGTTGGCTTCAAAACACCATACCCAGCCCATCAGTCCATCCTCTTCCACCTTCCCAGTTACACTTCTATTTGGTAATAGGAGGGCATCCTGCCAAGATATAATTTTGTCTTGTCCCTTCCCACTCAAGGCCAGGGACCAAGGATCAGGTATTGCTGGGAAAAACCTTTGTTGGGGGCAGTGGGTCAAGCTTATTATTCATAGCCCTTCCTACTTTCAAGGAGCTGGTCTCGGGTTTGTGTCAACTTATGGCTTGTCAGAGAGGCATGAGTGTCAATGCATCTCCAGTAATTTGAAAATCCCTTCTCTTCTCATGGTGGATGCTGAATTTCCACACCATTGAAAACCCGTGGAGCTTAAGTTCATAACTATTTGGTCAACGGAGACTTCCTGTTTTTAAATTGAGGGGGGTTTCTTTAAAAACATAAACAAATGGAAGTTGTTTTGAGCCTCAAGTAAATATTCCCTAAGAGCGTTCTGTGTGAAACATGAATAAGCAACATATGGGCTACATTTCCTTCAAAATACACACATTTCAGAGGAAAAAGGCTTAAAAAAAACACATCCTGGACTTGTGCTGAGTGGAAACATGTCTGGAAAAATTACTAGACCTGACTTTCGTATTTTATTTTTTTAGTGGTAATTACAGTGTATAAATACAATTTGTGAGACAGGCATTTGTGGGATGTCCAGGTTGAAAAGCCAATCTCTGCCCCTTTCCTTATTTCCCCACAGAATTTGTTTGCTGCTGGCAAAACTTGGCATCAGTACTAACTCAAGCCTGTTAGAGCTGGTTGGAGGGTGAAAGTCACCTTTGGGATTTAAACTCTTTTTCTAGTTTTCTCCTGCTGGATCAGATTTTTTTTTTTTAACGGAAGTAACTTTTTTTCATTTTATTTTATTATTTATTTTTATTTTTATTTTTTAAAAATATTTTATTTTATATAATTCTTACATCTTTTTCATCTTTGCACAATGTATGCATTTTCATTTTGGTTATATTCCCCATACAATTGCACCCCCCCTTATTTTGACCCCAAGCCCTCCTCTCCCCACCCCCTGTAGTGTGTCTCCGGTTTATTGTTGCTTGTTGATTTTGATTTTTACTTTGTATTGCTTAGTCTTTTTCCTGGTCTCTGATTTAGGTTTTCTAAATTCCTGCTATGAGTGAGACCATGAAGTAACATTGTTTTGTATCACTATATTTTTAGGAGTACAAAGTCACTCTTCTTCAAAGGTATATCACCCCACCACACCCACCACCAAAGTATCAATATTCTCTACATACACAGTGAGTCACTATTCAGACATATATATTATAAAATATATATCAATAAAAGATGAACTCTTGACATTTGCTACAACATAGGTGGAAATTGAGGGGATTATTGTATGTGAAATAAGACAAAAAGAAAGACAACTACTATATAGTTTCACTCATCTATGGAATATAAAGAAACCAAACGAGTGAACATACAAAACAAAACAAGAACAAGCCTTTGGATTCTGATTTCCAAGACGAGACAAAGAAGCCTGCATCAGGTCTCTGACTTCTTTCTCTATGGGGAAGCTCCAACATGAACCATTCCCACAGCTTTTGCTGCTTATTAGCTATGATAGCAGAAAGGGAAGCACATCAAATATTTGAGGATATAAGAGTCTGCTAGAGTCTGCTTCTAGTTTCTGTGGGCAAAGAAATACAGAGAAACCCAGCTGAAATTGTAAAAGGAGAGTGCTGGAAAGATAATGAGGTTTCTCAAGGTATTCGAGAAGGGCCGAGCAGGCAGGATTGGGAACCTCACTTCTAGGCTACATCACTGACAGGACTCGACTCCCGACACTGAATTCACATTGCAGGTTCCTGGGATGTGATGCCTCCCCACCCCCCACATCCAACCTGTCTTCTCAGCAGAGCTTTGGAGTCCAGGATGCTCTGGCCCTTCCCCAGTTGCAGAAGACATTTGCCTTCTGCATTGTCAGCCTCAAGACATTGGGCACATCTTGTTCCTGGCCAGAATCTCAGGCCATTAGGTGTCTACAGCATCATTTCTGTCTAACATACAGCCCTCTCTCCCTTCCTCCTCTTCTCTCTTTGGAGAGAGATTTGGACAATGCAGCCAATCCAACAGTGATTAACCCACATGGTCTGAGGACTTTCTATGTGCCATCTAATTTAATTTGCAAAAAACCTCTTGCTGCACTGCTATTGTCATTCTCTGTTATTATCACCATTTACAGCAAAGATATGACACACAAGGAAAAGACTTGGCCAGTTTGATTTCACACCTGTTCCCTGCTTGCCTCCTCTGGGTGAGCTCCATCAGGCTGGGTCATGGTTGGGTCCATCTTGCACCCCATACCCTGTGCAAAGCCTGGGAGCAGTGAGGGGCTACAACCCAGTGTTGAATAACATTGACATCCCTGGGAGTATCTGGCCAGGAGGGGAAGGTAGGGTTTGATATGCACTGAGCTGGTTCAAAACAAAACTACTGCTGTTTCAGCAGACCCTGAGTCTCCCTTGCTGCCATGCCTTTTTGGGGCAAGCTCAGCCTGTGTCTGAAATGTTAGTTCCTATCTACTGGTCTTTGCCTGATCAGGAGCAGAGAGGTGCCTGGGGGCAAAGCAGCTGGTGCAGAGATCCTGCAATCAGGAAATCAGTCTCACTCACTCACAGTGGCCCTGATGGTTTATTGGCCCAGCAGGGGCCATTGGGCAAGTGCTTGCTTCACCAGGATGATGCAGGGAGCAGCCAGCAGGAGGGCTGGGGCTTGGGGCACAGAACCTTCACTAATAAAGGGAATGGGATAAGTTCTTGTATCTGTTTGGGGTTCAGAATGTACTGGAGGTTCTTTCTGAAGAGAGAGGGACCTGTAAGGGCCACTTGAATGCTTACATTTTTCTGAAATATTTCTGTTTAAGTTGAAAATGTGTGGAATTGTCCATATTTGTGGCTGAGTAGCGAGCACTGAGAATGGAGGAGGGGAAGGGAGCTGACTTTCTTCCTCCCTTCCCCCCTCTCTTACTCTTTATCACTCCCTGAATCTCCTTTCCTCTGTTTCCAAAAGTAATGCAAAATGGCGTAACCAAATCCATAAAACATGAATTGCTTGGTTTCTTACAGATACGCTGTTTTGCTTTGTGACTGAGCCATACCTTTCAAGGGAGTAGCACATGGCTGTCCTCCAACCCTGGAAGGCCCCTCCTGGGCACTGCTGCCTGCAGTCTCTGTAGAATGATGTGGTTGTTACAGGGCAGGGTAAGGGGTACCCCAAGACCCCCAAACCTGTCTGCTCTAAGGTTTGCCACATCAAGACAAAACATACTCTGGTGTGTAAGTCTTTTAATGGAAAGGAACATTAATACAGTTAATGTGCAATAAAAAGAAGATAAGAAAAAGACAAAGAACAGTTTCCAAATCAAACACACAGTCATGCACTAACAATTCACTTTTAAGACCTAATTCCTAGATCTAGAGTCACATTTCTGTGGGTCCTTTGAGAAAGTCCTTTATGGAGTCTGATTGGCTTTAATGCCTGTTTTCTTACAGAGGCATAAGAGGAAATTTCAGCCTCTGGAGGCTAAAGAGGAAAATAACATCCTGACTCCTTTTTCCTATAGGCTATTGTCAGGATGAAGTGTGTACCAGTTTGAGATGGAATGTAATCATGCTTATAAAAGGAAAATATTGTGAATTATTACCTACCTACTGATTCCCCAAACCTTTCACAATTTTCATCCTTTGTTCTTGTTTTTAAATTTGAACTTTCCTGACTTGGTTTGCATGGAGAAGTACATGTTATCTGTTAAAAACAAAAACAAAAACAAAAACAGAACCAAAGGGACTCTTTCATGCCAAGTGCCTCGAAGACTCAATAACTAAATTAACTGCAGTTTCAGCCTCTCCCAAAAGTGGAATTTTAAATCAATCAATCTAGGGTTTCTGCATTAGTGAAGAAGAGGTAATTTGCATAAGGCCCACCACATAACTCCCCTTAATGGAAAGTGACTTTGCTTAAAGTAATCCTTCCTTTCTTTTGCTAATGACCTTGTCCTATCTTCTGTTTGACTATAAAATGTTACATTTTAAACAATTTCTTGCAGTCTTCCTCCTTGCAAGGTGGCTGCTGCTGGATTCATGAATCATTTAATATAGTCAAATAGATCTTTAAAATGAACTCAGGTTTTGGTCAATTAACAGATTCAAGGATGTGAGCATTAGTTAGTAAAATTGCCACAATTGGGAAGTAATTTAGGCATAGAAAAATGGTCATTGTAGAAATTCTGAAGTGTTCACATCCATAGAAACATAACCTGAACATTGTAATTTACTTTATAAAGTTCTTATACCTAACCAATTATCAGTCAGCTTCTTGAGAAGGATATAAAAGATTTGTAGGCTCACCATTAGCAGACTAACCCAGACCAGAATCATCTAGAAGCAGCATCAGCATCCTCTGGAACTTGTTAGAAATGCACATTCTCAGGTTCCTCTTGAGACCCCGCAAGTCAGCAGCTCTGGCACTGAAGGGTGTTGGGACTCAGTCATATGTGTTTCAAGAAGTCTTATGAGACATCCTGAGTATGATGTGCATACTGACTCTGAGGACCTCTGGTTTTCATAATGAAGATGTATATTATCTTACATTGGACAGTAGGGGTTAGATGGCTCCAGTGTGGCCTGCCCAGAGTTTGCCTTCACATCATTGTTAATCCTGGCTATCTATTTTTACTTCATTGACTTTGTCCTTGGGACAGCTTTGCTCCTTGACAGAAGATGGCTATAAGATGAAATTCAGACACAGTGCTTCATTTTCCATAGCCAATAAGAGAGAGGATCTGTCTCCTAATCATGGAATAACTAGCTCTCCTTCCATTTGGATTGGGTAGCTTGGCTAGACCAATAACACCCCCAGGGAATAACACGCACTGATCAGCCAAAGCCCAGATTCAGGAACCAATCAATCGCAAGGTGAAGTGGGATTCTCCCCTGACTGGCCTGATCAGAACCAGCCTTAGGGGGAAAAGTGGAAGGCCTAGTAAAGGGTAGAGCCCTGCCAGAGCATATTGGAGTTCTGTCAAGAGGGAGGGCTAGTGGAATCCTGCAGAATGTGAACAAGTTTGTTTATTTCAGTGCCTGTATTTTTCCTTTTGTAGATTAATAATACCAGCAATTAGAGAATGAAAGAAGTGTTGGATCATTACACAGATGATGGTCATCATCCTGCACTGCTTAGAGAGGAAAGGTCAGCCAGGATTCCTGACATCTAAAAGCAGTGCTGATGAGAATATGGAATTCAGGCATAAAAGGGTGAAAATGGGTGAGGTGGGCCAGGAGAGCAGAGGGTTATGAATACAGGGCAGGCCTCTCTAGCTTCTCACTCAGGACACAGGGGGACGCCATGATCCAACCATAGAAGGTACTCTCCACTAAGGTTAAGAAAATGTTTCAAGTTGTGGCAGGATAGAGGTTCATGGTAAGGCCACCACTATTCCCAATTATGTGTGGAGGGTAGAGACTTGCCAAACCCAGAAGCACCCTCCCCAAATTAGTTGAATTCCAAAGCAAAGAAATAAGGATACAGAAAAACAGAACAATAAATGGTAACATGAGTCCACAGGGGAAAACCACACAATAAAAAGAAAAACAATCTCCAAAACCTAATAATAAAAACATGGAATATCTGGTCTTCCTATCAGAATTAGAATTCAAAATTGCCATGATAAAGAAATTCAAATAAAAGGAAGAAAATTCAGAAAAAATGAATGCACTGACAATGAATAGAACAAATGAATAGAAGATAAAAATCAATGAATAGAAGATAGGAGTTAAAGCTCTAAATATAAAGGATATAAAATGAGAAATAGAGGAAAGGAAAAATCAAGAGAAAATTATGGAAATAGAATAGACCAAATGGAAGAATAAAGCAGTGCATATGAAGATGCAAATGAACAAAGAATCTAGGTAGAAAAAGAGAGGAATGAAATTAAAAAAAAATGAACAAACACTCCAAAGATCATCCGACTCCATGAAGAAAGGCAATACAAGAATATTGGGTATATCAGAGGGGAAAGAACAAGGGAAGGGAGAGAAAATATATTTAAAGAAATAATAGAGGAAAACTTACTGAACCTAGAGAAGGGACTAAATATACAAATTCAGGAAGCTAAAATAACCACGGGGTACAGAAACAAAATAAGACCTACACCAAGACATCTAGTAGTAAAACTTCCAAACTTCTATTTTTACTTCATTGACTTTTTGTCCTTGGGACAGCTTTGCTCCTTGACAGAAGATGGCTATAAGATGAAATTCAATCACAGTGCTTCATTTTCCATAGCCAATAAGAGAGAGGATCTGTCTCCTAATCATGGAATAACTAGCTCTCCTTCCATTTGGATTGGGTAGCTCGACTAGACCATCAAAGAAAGAATTTTGAAGCTGGCAAGGGGGAAGAAGCAGATAACTTTAAAGGTACCCCAATAATTATACTTTTAACATCACACTTCTCTGAAGAAACAATATAAGCATGGAGAAAGTAGAATTACTTGTTCCAAATACTTAAAGATAAAAACTGCTAGCCAAATTATCTTACTCTGTAAGGTTTTCCTTCAGCTATGAGGGCATAAAGGCCTTCCCAGATGAAGAGAAATGGAGGGAGTTTGAAAACATTAGATTGCACCCCCAAAAATATATTGAAAGGAGATCCCATATCTAAACAAAAAAGAGGAACATACAAAAAATACTTGAAAAGGAAATAGCTAGAACCACAAAAATTAAGGACAAAAATGGCAGAAACAGACTTCAATATATCAGTAATCACTCTAAATGTAAATGGATGATATGCTGATTAAGACACCATGTATCTAGATGTATTAGGAAACAGAATTCATCTTTCTGTTGTCTCCAGGAAACATGTCTGAGCTCCAAAATTAAATATAATTCATAAAAAGGGCTGGAAAACAATCCTACAAGCCAATAGGACCTAAAGTAAGTCAGGCACAGTCATATTAGACAAAACAGATTCCAAGTTAAAAAAAGATAATAAGACACAAAGGTGGGCAGTATATAATGATTAAGGGAATGATACACCAGGAATATGTAACACTCATCAATGCATACTCACCAAAAGAAAGACTCCAAATATATTAAGCAATTACAATTAACTGAAAATAGAGATTGGAAAAAAACACATTTGTGGTAGGAGCTTTAATACCCCACTCTCACTAATGGACAGATCAATGAGACAGAAAATAAGTGGGGACATAGTGGCCTTAAACAAATAATTATACAATGTGGTTTTAATAAATATTTATAGGCCACTGTGCCCCTCCCCCCAAAAGCTAAATGCACATTCTTTTCAAGTGTTCATGGGACATTGTCCATAACTGATCACATGTTGGGTTATAAGTTAAGTGTCAACAAATTCATGAAGAACAAAATCCTGCCAAACATCTCTTCTCACCATAAAGGTAACAAACTAGAAATAAATTACAAAAAAAGCAGGGATAACCTCCAAAACATGCATTGGAATAATACACTACTGAAAGGCTACTGGGTTAACAAGGAAATCAAAGAAGAAATAAAAAATATACCATGAGAGACAAATGACAATGAGAGGCCTTCCTGGTGGCTTAGTGGTCAAGTCTCAGAACTATCAATGCTATGGTCTGAGCTTGATCCCTGACCAGGGAGCTATCCCACATATGGTACAGCAGATGCTCTTGGGCGAGTATCTCGCCCCATGCTCCCCTTAGCAGTGGATTTCAGTAAATCTCCTGGTTGTGCTCCCTACTCTGTCTCTGGTGAATCCTTTCACCCCCAGCCCCTCTGGCCTACGTCGAAGTTCTTCTACACACACACACACACACACACACAAGTTTAAACAAAACAAAACAGTAAAACAAATGATGAGGGCACAATCTTCCAGAATTTATAGGACACAGTTAAATCAAGGAAGCATACAGTAATATGGGACCACATCAAGAAACAAGAAAGAACTCCAATAACCTAAAAATTTCTGCATAGCAAAATAAACTATAAGACAAAAAGATTGAATCGGGAAAAATATTAGCACACCATACATCTGACAAGTGAATGATTTCAAATATATATAAAGAACTCATACAACTCAACAAAATGAAAATAAATAACCTAATCAAAAATGACCAGATAAGATATGGAAACAACCAAATGCCCAAAAATAGATGACTGGATCAAGATGTGGTACATATACACAATAGAATATTACTCAGCAATCAAAAAAGATACTCATGCCACTTGCAGCAGCATGGATGGAGCTGGAAGGGATTATGCTCAGTGAAATAAGCCAGAAAGAAAAAGAAAAATATTGGATAGTTTCACTTTTGAAGGAATGTTGGGGAACCAAATAAGGGACGAGGAAAAAAATTATAATAAATTAAAAAACAAAATAAATAGGTAATTATAAATTAGAGACATTCTGCAGGGGAGGGGGAGAGAGAGAGATCAAAACAGGGGAGGCAAGAGCACTAGGTACACAGGTGAAATGGTGGTGGGAATTTTATGGGGACTATACCCAAGAGGAAAAAGCATGCATTGTACAAAAAAGAATGCTAAGGGGAGAAGCAGGCATGACACGAGAGGTTTGTTGCACCATAATGTGGCTTAAACTCAGGCCGTTGTGGTGGGTCTTATGGTGAGAGCGTTGAAACCTAACCTCCAGGTCACCAGGGAGGCCCCAAGATTTCTCAAAAGATTAAAAATAGATCTACAATGCGATCTAGCAAATCCACTCCTAAGTATCCCCTCAAAGAATACAACTACAATAATTGGAAGGGAAACATCATTCCCATGTTCACTGCAGCATTATTTACAATATCCAAACAATGGAAACAACCTAAATGACCCTAAACAGATGAGTGGATCAAGGAGATGTGGTATATATACACAATGGAATACTACTCAGCAATAAAAAGATAAACTCATGACATTCACAGCATCAAGGATGGAACTAGAAGGGATTATGCTCAGTGAAATAAGTAAGAAGGAGAGAGACAAATACTGGATAGAATCACTTATAAGTGGAATATAGATAAACAAGACAAAGAGTCAGATAAAGCCAAACCCAAAAATTAACTTTTGAAAATAGACAATAGGACTAGGACATTCAGAGGGGAGAGGAAGGGGTAGGCCAGCACAGACTGGGGAGGGAGCACAATGGGCTATGTGGTGGACTTCTGGGTGCTTGGTGGTGGGAGAGCTATGATAATGGCACCAGCTATGATAATGTAAACAAATATTATCACAATATAAATTAAAAAATGCTTCATAATCATTGGGATGATTTATGTGTTTGTTTTTAAAAGCTGTGTAAAGTGAAAAGAATGAGGAAGATCTGACACATCTGTGTGTGGTTCAAATCTTAAATGTGAAATTGGCTTTAGATTTGAGAGTTTGTGTTGGTAAGTATATGGAAATGTGATGAAGTTTGTCAATCAGCTCCACCACGCTGAAGAGAACATTGATTTTCTACAGTTCTAAGGTTGATTTATTAAATTTAAGAGGGTTGTTTAAGTTTGTATTAGTTTCCCTGGCTTCTTTAGCAAATTACCACAGTCTTAGTGGCTTAAGACAGAAGAAATGTATTAGCTTCCAAGTCCTTAGTTCAGATGACCGACACAGGCTGGAAGCAAGGTGTTAACAAGGTCATGTTCCTAGAGACTCTGGGTGAAAACCTGCATCTTACCTTTCCCAGCTTCTATAGGCCCTCTGCATTGCTTGTTTGGCAGTTCCTTACACCATCTTCAAAGCCAACAACCTAGCCTCCTGCTGGGCCTTGTGTTTTTTTCTCTCACTCTGCATCCATTGTCCAAATGGAAGGATGCTATGAGTGTTTTGGGGCCACCTAGATAATGTAGGGTGTCACCCTACTTTATGGTCAGCTGTTTAGCAAATGTAATTCCATCTGTCACTGTAGGGTAAATGATGTCAGATTTTTTTGCCCTCCTGCCATTAGGATTGATGATAGATCCCTGTGGTCCTGAATGCATGCCTGATGGAGGGAACCTGGAGTAGGGTGTGGGCATGCATAGGTGGGATTCACCTGGGCTGAGATGAGGCTTATAAGCATGGCATCACGGGGATGCTCAGCAGAGCAGAACAGAACCACCAGCAGAGAAGCAGAGACCACAAGAGAATGCCAGAGAGCCCAGAAGAACGTGAATATTTGCAGGGGGCTAGGAGGCCTGCCAGCCTCTTGCACCCCACCTCCCAGCATCCCTATCTGCTGTGTACCTAGCATAATTCCAATAAAACCCTGAAAAAGCCACTGAGGGCTCCAGGACTCTCCTTTACCCATCTGCATGGGATCACAGAAAACCTGACCCATTCCATCCCGCCACTACAGTCACCACCTTCCCTTTTTCTCATGTAACCTCATGCATTCTCAGGTTCTGGGCATTAAGATGTGGACTTTTTTTTGGGGGGGGGGGTGAGTAGCAGGGATTCTTCATCTTTCACAAGAAAATATGCCTGTGAGGTTTGTAGTGATGTCTGAACAGGCACATGAAGTATGTTCCATTTAAAAATACAGTTTAAACTTTCTTTGCTCCAATGCATATTCTTTGCTCCTTTGTCAAAAATTAGTTGAATGTAAATCTGTGGGTTTATTTCTGGATTTTCTATTCGGTTCCATTGGTCCGTGTGACTGTTCTTGTTCCAATACCAGGCAGTTTTGATTATTATGGCTTTACAGTATAGCTTGAAGTCTGGGAGTGTGATACCTCCATTCCCCTCTTTTTTTTTTTCAGGAGAGTTTTGGCTATTTGGGGTTTTTGGTGGCTCCATATGAATTTCATCAATATTTGTTCTATTTCTTTGAAGAATGTCATTGAAATTTTTATTGGAATAACATTGAATCTGTAAATTGCTTTTGGTAGGATGGCCATTTTAATAATGTTAATTCTTCCAATCCATGAGCAGGGGATGTCTTTCCATTTCTTTGTGTCTTCTATTTCTTTAAACAGTTTTTATAGTTTTCTTTGTATAGGTCCTTTACCTCTTTTGTTAGGTTTATTCCCAAGTATTTGATTTTTATTTGTTTCAATAATAAAAGGGATGGTTTTCTTGAGTTCTTCTTCAGATTTATTGTTTGCGTATAGGAATGCTACTGATTTTTTTGTGTTGATTTTTTTTTATCCTGCTACTTTACTAAACTGATTAGTTTGATTGGTTTTTCTGTGGAGTTTTTGGGGTTCTCTATGTATATTATCATATCATCTGCGAATAGTGATAAGAGCAAAGAATATGCAATGGAGCAAAGGAAGTTTGTTCAATAAATGGTGCTGGGAAAACTGGGTCTCTACATGCAAAAGAATGAAGCTTGACTACTACCTCACACCATGCACAAAAACCAACTCAAAATGGATTAAAGATCTAGACATCAGACCTGAACCATAAAATATATAGAAGGAAATATACGCAAAACACTACATGACATACATGTCAGTAATATCTTTAAAGACACATCACCCAAAGCAGTGATAATGAAGGCAAAGATAAACAGCTGGGACTGCATCAAATTAAAGAGCTTCTGCACAGCAAAAGAGACAGTAACCAAAACACAGAGATACCCCATAGATTGGGAGAAAATTTTTGCACACAACACTAATGAAAAAGGACTGATCACAAAAATCTACAAAGAGCTGACAAGACTCAAAAAAAAAAATAATAATAATCCAGTCAAAAATGGGCAGAAGAGCTAAAAAGAAACTTCTCCAAAGGGGAAATGCAAGTGGCCAACAGGCATATGAAAAATGTTCAACGTCACTTGCACTCAGGGAAATGCAAATCAAAACTACAATGATATACCATCTTACACCCGTGAGAATGGCACATATTTAAAAAGCTAGCAACAGACAGCCTTCGCGGAGTGTTGCCGTGGTTTCCTGCTTCAACAGTACTTGGACGGAACCGTCGCTCGGTCCCCCACCTGCCGCCCGGCAGCTGCTCCCGCCCACAGCGCCGTTGGATCGCCCCCAGCCCTCGCCGCCGCCATGACGACCGCGTCCCCCTCGCAGGTGCGCCAGAACTACCACCAGGACTCGGAGGCCGCCATCAACCGCCAGATCAACCTGGAACTCTACGCCTCCTACGTCTACCTGTCCATGTCTTACTACTTTGACCGTGATGATGTGGCTTTGAAGAATTTTGCCAAATATTTTCTTCACCAATCTCATGAGGAGAGGGAACATGCTGAGAAACTGATGAAGCTGCAGAACCAAAGAGGTGGCCGCCGCATCTTCCTTCAGGACATCAAGAAACCTGACCGCGATGACTGGGAGAACGGGCTGAATGCAATGGAGTGTGCCTTACACTTGGAAAAGAGCGTGAATCAGTCATTACTGGAGCTGCACAAACTGGCTACTGACAAAAACGACCCCCATTTGTGTGACTTCCTGGAGACTCATTACCTGGATGAGCAGGTGAAATCCTTCAAAGAACTGGGTGACCATGGAACCAACTTGCGCAAGATGGGGCCCCCGAATCTGGCATGGCCGAGTATCTCTTTGACAAGCATACCCTGGGAGACAGTGACAAGAGCTAAGCTAAGCCTTAGGCTGGCTTCTCATAGCCAGGGGGTGACTTTCCTGGTCACCAAGGCTGTGCATGCATGTTGGGGTTACCTTTACCTTTTCTATAAATTGTACCAAAACATCTACGTATAGCTTTCATTTGTACCATTCCTTCAAATAAAGCAATTTGGTACCCGTTAAAAAAAAAAAAAAAAAAAAGCTAGCAACAACAAATGTTGACGAGGATGTGGAGAAAAATGAACTCTCCTGCACTGCTGGACTGCTGTTGGGAGTGCAAACTTGGTCCAACCACTATGGAGAGCTGTGTGGAGATTTCTTGACCTACTAAACATAGAGCTTCCATATGATCCAGCAATTCCACTCCTAGGTATTTACCCAAAGGACACAGAAACATCAATTCCAAAGAGCACCTGCACCCCTATGTTTATAACAGCACTATTTACAATAGCTAAGCTTTAGAAACAACCCAAATGCTCAAAAATAGATGACTGGATAAAGAAGATGTGGTACATGTACCAAATGGAATATTACTGAGCAATCAAAAAAGATAAACTCATGCAATTTACAGCAACATGGATGGCGCTGGAAGGGATCATGCTCAGTGAATTAAGCCAGAAAGAAAAAGAAAAATACGGGAAGGTCTCACTCATAGCAGGAATCTAGAAAGCCTATATAAGAGACCAGGAAAAATACTAATTATAATAAAGTAAAAATCAAAATCAACAAGCAACTGAAAATCAGAGCACATGGGGTGGGGGAGGGCGGGGGGGAGAAGGGAGTAGGATCAAAACAAGGGTGGTGGGAAAGCATGGGGACTGTAACCAAGATGAAAATGCATACATTGTGCAAAAATGAAAAATGATGTAAAAAATATATAAAATAAAAAAATTAAAAAAATACAGTTTAAAAGGTAGAAGGAATAGTAGTGTGGTAATTTTATATTAATAATCGACCCCTTCCAATAAGTCACAAGTTTCTTTGTCCAAAGTCCTTTCCAATATAACATTTCTGCTCTACCATCAAGAGGTGAAGATGACAGTTGGCCACTTTGTTGAATTTGGGAGGAAATTCTGACTGGTTTCATCAGTAGGAGGTGCCTGGATCTTGGGCCCCACCCCCTTGAAATATGAGCCCTGCATGTTGTGAAGAGACCCAGGCCAGTCTCCTGAGGGTCCACATGGAGGGTGGAGCTGCCCCAACCTATAGCCAATATTCACCACCGGCCAGCACCCCCAAGTTCTCAGGGGTGCAGGGTGCAGCTGTACATACCAACTCAGCAACAGAGCTGATTGGTCACTGAGATTGGGGTAGTTTGTTTTACAGAAACTGGTAATTGAAACAACTAAGTTTATTTAGGGGATTGGTTATTGAAAGGAACTGAAGTCCTTAATCCCTTATTACTTAAAAACTAAGCAGAAAGGAAATGAAAGTCAGCTTTTAGGTACACAAATTTAATCAGAAATACAAATAGAATAATAATTTTTAAATCAAACTTGAAATTTAGAGAAAAAAACTGAGGTTTTTAAAAAGTCTGCTGCTTTAACAAGTTGTATAGTATTTGAAATGAAATAGCAGAACATACTGTTTGCATTATTTGACAGCTTATTTTTGGGGGTCTGGGATTGTTCAAAAAATTTTTTATATCAATTAATGGTCAGTGTTCCCACACCCCCCAGATAACTTACCAAATGTTACCAGATGCTTTTGGATAGCTGTGGAATCTGGTACGATCAGGTATCTTCTCCTTTTACTTAGTAGGGCATGTTGGTGGAATCCCCTGTCCTGAACCCTAACTCTGATCCCATTCAGACTGGGTACACCACAGTCTGTTGCTGGCAGCATGGGCTACTATTGACTCACCGCTGTCCCCTCTCCAGAGACTGCCCTGCAAGCAGAATCCTTTCCCCAGATAGCCTGGGAGGAGGAGGCGGCCCACAGCCACTGGGCTGTAACAGTCAAAAAAGCCAGTCCCCTGATCTCCAGGTGGAAGGGTCTGGCACAATTCACTGGGTGACCAGGCCAAAGCTGTCTCCAAGAGAAATTTCTGTCTGCCCATCTGCTCCCTGTCCACTCCTGCCCCCGCTATAGCTTTCTCTTGAGAGCTCCCGTGACAAAGACCGGTGTGAAAATCTCTTTTTCAGCCTTTGCTTCCAGGGAATCCAACTGAAGTCAGACTTAAAGTGATGTGAGGGCCTCCCTGGCGGTGCAAGGGGTTAAGTCTCAGCACTATCAAGCTATCGGCAGCTCGGCAGCTCGAGTTCGATCCCCAACTAGGGAGCTAACCGACATGGCGCAGCAGACCTCTCCTGTCTTGCCCTCTGCTGCAGTGTATTTCAATCAATTCTCTGTTCTACTCCCCACTCTGTCTCTGGTGAATCCTCTCACTCTCCACCTCTGGCCTACACCCCAGCTCTTGTAGCATAGTAAATAAAGTAAATCTTAAAAAAAAATAAGGTGGTATGAACTGTCACTACTTTCCTGACATGGCTGGGCTTGTGTTCTGAGCATAAGTCCTCCTGGGAGGGGTTTATGTTTCTTACGTGTGTTCCTGGGCTGTGTTTGCTGGTATCTCATGATATTTCCATCAGTAACTGTAGAGATTCGCTTATTGTTTTCTTTTGTGCTTTCTCAGGATGTGGTAGCATATGTGCTGAATAAAAATAATTAGACTGTTGTTTTTGTTGACACTGAAACTTTAAGACTGTGGTGGACTTGCTTGTTACTTGAATCTGAAAGTTTCATCAAATTCCATAGACATTTGCTAAACCTTGGTGGAAAGGTTCAGATTTTTACAAATATTCTCAACAGTTCCATGGTAATTGATCTGTTTAGGATTTTATTTTTCTTTCTTTGAGGTCAGAAACGTTTTTTTTCAAGATAAGGAAATGTACAGATGCTGTATATGTTTCTAGATTTACCATCCATTTTATTTTATTTACATGGAGCTGAAGAAAATAGCCTCTCAAAATTATCTTATTTTGTTCTGTTTTTATCATTGATTTTTCATTCTCATTTCCAATTATGGGTTTTGTGCTTCCTTATATATTCTCCTGCTATGAAAATAGTTTCATTGCTTTTGAGTGTGTAAGAAGTGCAAACACTATATAAAAATCACCCTAGATCAATCACTCCAAGATGGAACCTTTACTAACTAGTGGCCTTTTCTTATTTCATAATCCATTTATGTGGATGGATTTGTCAGGTAAATGGAGTGGTCAGGCTTTTTTCTAGTTTCCCCACCCCTGGCTCTACAACTTCCACCTGAAACCTATGCAAAAAGAGCTTGCGAGCAGAGGCACAGGGCACACACACTGATGGTTATGGACACCTGTGTCCAGAGAGCACGGGCATGCGTGTGTGTAAATGTGCACGCCTGTGCCTAGAGGAGGGGGGAAAGAGTGGTGGCAGGGCCCTCCCTCATGGCACAAGGGGTTGAGAAGCAGCTCCATGAAGCTGTCCATAGCTGCTGCAGTGCCAGTTCGATCCCCAGCGGGGAGGTGGCCCACCTGGTGCGGCAGACCTCTCCTGTATCACCCGCTGCTCCCCTCAGCAGTGCATTTCAATGGATCTGCTTGTTCTGCTCCCCGCTCTGTCTCTGGTGAGTCCTATCACACCCCCACCTCTCTGGACTGCGCCCTAGCTCTTGTATGCATAATAGGTAGATCTTTGAAAAAAAAAAAAAAAGTGGCAGCAGTGGCAGCAGGAGCACAGCAAGGAGGACCACTGTGAAACGAGGCCACAAGGCCACATGAGACAGACACCAGAGAGAGGCCAGAGAGAGGCTGGAGAAAGCACAAAAATTTGTGGGGTGCTAGGAGGCTCGGTTGCCTGCCTGCCTCCCAGCCCCCCTGCCTGGCATGGGCCTGCCTCCTTGCATACCAGTCACCCTACTTGGTGTGTCTGTGTGCCTGGTCCCCTGAGAGAGCCTCCTAGTCCCCCACAAATCCTTGTGCCCTTTCTCTGGCCTCTCTCTACCGGCTCTAAGACTCTCCTTATTCGTCTGCCCTAATCACAGTGTACCTGTCCTGTGCATGCTTGCACTAGCGTCTACATGCACACTCATGCATACTTTCTAATGTTAAACCATCCTTAAGTTCCTGGAATATAACAATTTTGACATGGCTTTTTATATTTTCATATGTATTGTATGAACTCAGTTTTCCAATATTTTGCTTAGGGTTTTTTTGTGTCTATGTTCATAAATGATTGTCCTGTGATTTTCACTTCTCTTATTAGCCTTGGATAGTTTTGTTTTCAGAACTTTTTCAAATGTTTCCTCCTTTTCTGTGATCTAGAAATGTACTTGGCATTGGCCATGTGTGGCTATTAAGCATGTAACATGTACCCAGTGATTACACTGTGATGTGCTTCAAAAACACTGATCTTTGAATATTTAAATCATGAAGATATAAGAAAACAATGATTTTATAATTTTCAGAATATTGAATGACAATATTTTATTTCAACTGGGTGAAATAAAATTTGTTACTAAATGAAAACCTATGCACATTCCACTGAAAACAACTTCTTTTGGACATTAAAAAGAAAAGAAAAGAAAAGAACAACAAAAACCCATTGGAGCCAAGAATGGATTGGAGCTGGGGAAGAAGGAAAAGTATAAAGCAGTTAACATGGGAAGGACTTGAGCAGGAAAGCCCAGGAGGGCCCTCAGCTTGCTGGAGGCTCCAGGAGTCCTTTCCTCAGTCGGTGAGCTCATGTGCACATATGGTTGTACTTCTTGTCTGATCTTGGTTATTAGGAATAAGAAGATGGTGTCCCCACCCTCAAAAAAGCCTGTACCTTGAGCTTAATCTTGGCTCTCAAATCTTCCAGTGGAGGAAGTTTTAGGTCACTAAATAGAAGGAAAACAATAAAAAATTAGTGCAAAGCCTAGCAAACAACAGCTTCTCCCCAAGGTCTTGTGCCATAGTTCATGCCCTACTTTGGATCTGGAGGGTGCTCAACACTTGAAGAGGGAGGCAGGAGTGTGCATCAAACATCCCAAGATTTTTATGACCATGTTAAACCAATTAGTCATCTCACACTACAGAGAGCAAGCACAAGGGTGGGGAAAGCAAATAAAAGATTGTCCCTGCAGCTTCTAGAATAAACAGATCATTTTATTAGATATTTTATGGACAGCCATAAATTTCTGGTTGTATAATCAAATAATGAAGGGTTTTCTATTTGTCTTAACAGCACAGATTCTAAACAGACATCATTTTTTCAATGTAATTATGGTCATTCAACTCTCCATGGACTGTTCTACGCCAGTAAATAAATATATGAAACAGTAAGGAAAGATTAAAATGGAACCCAGTTCCTGGAGTGACTGCTGCTTTGATTTCTTTGCACTTTTTGTGAGATGTCAATGGTGATGATTTTATCTCTTAAGAACTTAACTCTCCATATGGCAAAACTCACTATTTCTTCACTCTAGAACTACAAGTGCCCAGAGTCAATAGCTTGCTCTCAAGGCCCCATTATGGAAGCCAAGAGTCCTCAAGCACCAACTGGGACCTACTGTAAGGTAAGGGAGAGCTGGAACCTTAGCCATGAGCACAGAGTTGGGTGTCAAGTCACAGACACGTCACTGCTCAGTTTAGCAACTCAATCTCTGACAGTTCCAAAGAGGGGACATTTTGTGGAGTGGTGTTGGGAAACACTGAAAGGTCTCTCTCCAAAACTCTCCAAGGAGGAGAAGGTGAATGTGTCAGAAATGCCCTAATTGCTTGCCAATCAAGATCCCCAACATCTGGAAAATTCACATGTCTGGGAGGGACCACCCTACTCACTGCCATGGTGTTTGAATCAAGAAGGCATCCCAGGACTTTCTGAGTGCTTTAAGAGGTGCTTGGGGTGATGGATAGTCTGTGGTGGGTCTCAGCCTTGGATGCCTGGTGTAGGGGTGGAATGGGGTGTCTCCCCTTCTCTCCTGCTCAGAGTCACTGCCCAACTCTTACTCTGCTGAGATTACAGCTTTCCTGAGGCTGCACAGAGGGAGATGATGTGGAGAGAAGAGAGGGAGGTAGATCAGAGAGGCAGTGAACTTGGATGACAGGCTCAGGAGTCCTTTTCAAAGAGGAGGTTCTGTGAAAGGTGAGGAGCCACCAGGTGAAAATATTGGGGGGCATCTTCCGACAGGCAGCACAGAGCCCAGGGTCTGGAAGCCCCTGTGGGGTCAGTGAGCAGGGATCTACATGGGACCTGAAAAACATCAAGAAGGATCTGGATTTTATAGTGAATCCAATAGGATGGATCCACTGGAATGTTCTCAGAGGAGTTTCATGATCTAGTTATGTTGATGAAATATTTCTCTGGATGAAGGAGAGAGAAGGAGGAGGAGGTTGAGTGGGAAGAGTGGGGAGCAGAAAAAAATCCACAGAGGTGACTGAAATAGCCCCTGGCATGGGGAGAGGACTCAGGTGATCTCTTGGGAACATGGGATTGGTTTTTTATAATGAGCCAGAGCTGTCTCCCTTCCTGGTGTCCTGTTTTCTCTGATGCTCAGAATCGCACTTTTCCAGTTGGGTCCCTCACATCCTCTTTTCTTTCCCAGTATAACCCTGGGAAACTCTGTTAGTTCTTACAGTACTTTCTACTGATCAAATATCCCTCTCACACCCCACCAGGATGTGATGCATGATGAATATTGTTCTTTCAGTGGAGAAGACAGGCTCAGGACATTCCTTGTCCAACTTCACTAAACTACACTATGGCGGAGGTGACAATTACACATAGACCTTTCTGGTTCCAAAATCCTATCTTCTTTCCATGAGATGGTCTTAGCCTGGTGGGGGATTTGGGGTGGGGCTGCTTCAGAAAGAAGCTCTTCCCCATCCTGCCCTATTCCAACTCTACCTGGGTGTAGGGTAAGCAAAGTGGCAGGCTTTTCTGCCCTCCCGCCATTAGGATTGATGATGGATCTACAGTCCTGAATGCATGCCTGATGGTGGGCACCAGGAGTAGGGGGTGGGCATAGGTAGATGGGATTCACCTGGGCTGAGAGACTGGGCTTGTGAGGAGGCATCACGGGGGACACCAGCAGAGAACAGAGGAGAGCGAAACAGCAGAGTGAAAGTGGAAGAGAGACTGGAAGAGAATCAGAGAGAACGAGGCCACGAGAGAACGTCGGAGAGCACAGAAAGAGTGAAGATTCACTGGGGACTGGGAGGTCTGTCAGGCTCCTGATCCCCCAGGATCCCTGCCTGCTGTATACCTGGTAAATCCCAATAAAAGCCTGCAAAACCACTGAGGACTAGGACCACTAGGACTCCTACCTACCCCCGTATGCATGGGATAATAGAGATCCTGCTCTGTACCTTCCTGCCTCTACACCGGGCATGTATTTAGGGTACAAATAGCCATCAGATGCCTAATTGGAAAGTCGTTTGTTCTGATATTTAAACAAATTGCTTGTCCAACATTTGAATGAGGGTGAAGAAGAGCCCAGGATTCTAGTCTCCAGAAGCCCTTCTCTAGAGGGTCATTTTTGGTCAACTTCCTCCCATGTTTGTTCCTAGAGGCAGAGCCTCTTGGGAACCACAGATGGCATGAGAACATGATATCGTGCACTGAGGGTGAAGACCTGCCACCTTTGAAATGTATCTATCAGTTGCATGGTTGAGGATGAGCAGGTGACTCCATAGCACTTTGGAAGCTTTTCTAAGACTCTCCATTAGTTAGCAAGTCCATTCTTCATGGAAAAGTCCATTGGCACAGCAACCCTTGGAAGGGGTGGCCCTCGATGGCAGCCAGAGACCCTGTGGGAGCTCTGCTCACCTGTGGATGGGGCTCAGATGCTAGGCTTCCTGGCAGTACATGTGCAATGCAGGGGGTTGGGCATCAGAGACAGATTCCAGCTGCTCTTAGGGCCTCAGGTGGTCAAGAAGCTGTTCCCTCGGCTTCATTGCCTCCTGCATTGGGTTGCCACCCAGCTGACAGCTGTTTCTTGTTACTTTTTGTGGAAGCATAAATCTGGATGTGGTTTTCTTTGAACAAGTTTTTTTCTGATTTATGTTAAAGGGACATAGCTTATTTTATAATTGACTTCCTCCATTGATATCAGTAGGCTTCACTCTGAGAAAATCTCATGCATGAAAATGCAGACTCATAACAATAGTCTGCCCTAATGAGCACTGATTGCCGGGCGGCAGGCCAAGCATTTCCATGTTTTCTGCCATTTGGGCCTTTCAAATGGTCTGGGATACATATTATTGCTGCCCCAAACCATTCCTTTATTCCATGCATTTAACATGCCTGGCATTGGCTCTGGGCTGGGCCCCAAATGTTAAGGAGGATGCAGGACACCTGTGTCCATGCTACTGGGGAAGGCAGACAAGGACACTGGGGCTTAGGGCCAACTGCCCAGGTCACCTGAAAATTTTGACCTGGTCTGCTGGTGGCCACAGACCACCCTGTGTGTCCCTCAGCCTCACCCTAGATGTCCTGGGAGTTTCACAAGCTACATAGGTATCTAATATGTGACCTGGATGCTGGGAACCACTCACCTAAACTCTCAGTCATGCTGAATCCTTTGGTGTCGTTAAAAAGAGTGAACTGATGAATTAACTCTGAACGTGTGACAACCTCTAACCTATGTCAAGAGCTGAGGCTGAGGGAGATAAGTAACCATTTGAAAACTCTTAGTGTTCTTTGTATCCTCTCTCCCCAGTGCTCTCACCTTGCCTCGGCAGAGAGGCTTCAGATTAGAAACTGGGAAACTTATGAATCCCTGGGGCCCTGAATGGACACTTTTTTATTTTATTTTATTTTATATATTTTTATATCATTCTTCATTTTTATAGATTGTATGCTTTATCATCTCAGTTATCGTCCCCGTGAAATTTCCACCACCCATTCACCCGTGTACCATCACCATAGTTTCTTGCGCTCTTCCCACACCTGTTTGGATCCAACTCTCTCCGTCCCCCTGCAGAATGTCTCTGGTTATAGTTGTCTGTTGATTTTAATTTTTACTTTATTATAATTACATTTTCCCCCGATTCCTTATTTGTATCCCCTACATTCTTTCTGTAAGTGAGACCATCTGATATTTTTTTTTTTCTTTCTGGCTTATTTCACTGACCATAATCCCTTCCAGTTCCATCCATGTTGCTGTGGATGGCATTAGTTTATCTTTTTTGATTGCTGAGTAATATTCCATTGTGTATATGTACCACATCTTCTTGACCCAGTCATCTGTTTTTTGGGCATTTGGGTTGTTTCCCTAGCTTACCTATTGTAAATAGTGCTGCAATAAGCATAGGGGTGCAGGTGTCATTTAGAATTAATATTTTTGTGTCCTTTGGGTAGATACCTAGGAGTGGGATTGCTGGATCATATGGAAGCTCCATCTTTAGGAGATTGAGGAATCTCCACACAGCTCTCCATAGTGGTAGGATCAGTTTGCACTCCCACCAGCAGTGCAGGAAAGTTCCTTTTTCTCCACAACCTCGCCAATATTTGTTGTTGCTAGTTTTTTAAATATGTGCCATTCTCACTGGTGTGAGATGGTATCTCATTGTGGTTTTGATTTGCATTTCCCTGATTACAAGTGATGTTGAACATTTTTTCATGTGCTTGTTGGCTATTTGCATTTCCTCTTTCGAGAAGTGTCTTTTTAGCTCTTTTGCCCTGAATGGACACTTCTTAAATCAGTAGGTTCTTTTTCCTGCAGTTGGAAGAGGGTTCTCCAGGGAATGGCAGAGGTTTATTTATTTTTTAAAGATATATTTATTTAGCATATAAGATCTGGGATGTAGGCCAGAGGTACGGGGGGCGGGGGTGAGAGACACGGTGGGGATCAGAACAGGTAGATCTACTGAAATGCACTGCTGAGGGGAGCAGCAGGTGAGACAGGAGATGTTGGCTGTACCATATATGGGTTAGCCCCCTGACCTGGGATTGACTCAAGTTGTAGCAGTGATAGCGCTGAGACTAACCCCTAGACGACCAGGGAGGCCACAGGAGAGTTTACAGATGAAGAATTAAATGGCTTTCAGGATCACACAGTGTAAGGAAAGGAGACAGGGCAGCCTGCTGTCCCTGCAGGCCAGAGATCACCTATCCAGTGGGGGACTTGGTTCTGTTTGGGTTAGAGGAAAACTTTTCTTCCCCTAAGCCAGAAGTTCTCCAAGGGTGCTGAGTGGCATCACCCCTGTTTCTGATTTAGAGATTTCTGCCATTTTCCCCAATGGATGCAGGTGCCACAGGCAGGGCACTAGCTCAGTCTGGATAACCACTGCTTTAGGGGAGCTAGGGCATAGAGTCACCGGACTTTCAGAAAGAGAATTCAGAAACTGACCTCTTGCCTGTTTTTACTGACAGCCCCAGTAGGGCAGGGATGCTCTGTGGTTCAGAATCATAGCCTCAGACAGGCGGTGCTAATGGGACCTTAGAATAATGCCCACTCTGGTCTCTACACCCGAGGCCCTGTAGAATAACCTGGCAGAGCCTTTGTCACATTCCCACACCTGGGTAGCTCTCCAACTCGGTAGATGGGAACCTTGGGGTGGCCCAGGAGCTTGGTCTGTTTCAAGAACTCCACAGGGGTTCTAATGAGCTGAGAAGTGTCTGTGAAGCTGCTTTAATCCACAGGTTCTCACTGTGAGGTCCTCAGACTATCACCTGGGAACCTGGAAATGCAAATTTTTAGGCTTCAGCCTAGACTTGCTAGATTAGAAGTTCAGGGCAGGGCGGAGCAGGGCAGGAGTTGGGGATGGGGGCAGCCTTCCAAGGTTAACATACCCTCTTAGGGGATGCTGATGTCACTCAATTTTTGAACCAAAGCTTTAGGACATTGCTGCATTTTACAGTTGAGACAACTGAAGGCCAGAGGTTAGAGGGCCCTGTCAATTGTGGGCTGTACTCAGACTTGGAATCCAGGCTTTCACTCTCCCTCCCACCTGGCCCCATGCCAAGAACACTCTCTAGCCACCCACTGGCCACCCGACCCTGCTCCCCTTCCACATAATTCAGCTCAGGGTCAGGCACACTTCTCCTAGGCCTCTGGTACTTACAATGATGGACAATAGGGAGGATTGTAACCAGGATCGTTTCCTTTAGCATCTCTCCATGTAGATACCCATCCACAGGTCCACGGAAAAAAAAAACAAGATTCTGCAAGCAAAAGATGAAGAGCAAATAAGTAGATGAACCAAAGTAATAAAAAGAGACCTGAGAAGTGGTTATTCATTTGTAGGCTGGTGCTCTGCCTGCAGATTCGAGCATCACTTTCAGCTGCAAGAACAATGCATAGAGCCAGCACACCACATTGCCAAAGCCTGTGCTGCCAGCTCTCATGTGGAAGGCAGCTGGGTCATGCATTTTTAATGCTTTGGAAATTCAAGTTTCTCTTGTAGAGGGGAAAAGAAATTGCAGAGTATCACCAGAGTTGTTTTATTTATTTATTTATTTATATTTTTATTTTATTTAAATTTTATTTTTTATATTCCCCATACAATTATAACCCCCTTATTTTGACCCCAAGCCCTCCTTTCCCCGCCCCCCAACTGCTATAGAGTGTCTCTAGTTCATAGTTGTTTGTCAATTTTGATATTTTCTTTCTTATAGTTATTCTTTTTCCTGGTCCCTTATTAAAGTTTTCTAGATTCCTGCTATGAGTGAGACCATCCGGTATTTTTCTTTTTCTTTCTGGCTTAGCTGAGCATGATCCCTTCTAGCTCCATCCATGTTGCTGCAAATTGCATGTATTTATCTTTTTTGAATGCTGCGTAATATTCCCTGGTGTAATGTACCACATCTTCTTGATCCAGTCATCTATTTTTGGGCATTTGGGTTGTTTCCAAAGCTTAGCTATTGTAAATAGTGCTGCTATAAACATAGGGGTGCAGGTGCTCTTTGGAATTGATGTTTCTGTGTCCTTTGGGTAAATACCTAGGAGTGGAATTGCTGGATCATATGGAAGCTCTATGTTTAGTAGGTCCAGAAATCTCCACACCGCTCTCCATAGTGGTTGGACCAGTTTGCACTCCCACCAGCAGTGCAGGAGAGTTCCTTTTTCTCCACACCCTCGCCAACATTTGTTGTTGCTAGTTTTTTTAATATGTGCCATTCTCACTGGTGTGAGATGGTATCTCATGGTAGTTTTGATTTGCATTTCCCTGATTACAAGTGATGTTGAACATTTTTTCATATGCCTGTGGGCCATTTGCATTTCCTCTTTGGAGAAGTTTCTTTTTAGCTCTTCTGCCCATTTTTTGACTGGATTATTTCCTTTGTTGTTGTTGAGTCTCATCAGCTCTTTGCAGATTTTTGTGATCAGTCCTTTATCATTAGTGTTGGGTGCAAAAATGTCTCCCAGTTGGTGGGGTTTCTCTTTGTTTTTGTTATTGTCTCTTTTGCTGTACAGAAGCTCTTTAATTTGATGTAGTCCCAGCTGTTTATCTTTGCCTTCACTATCACTGCTTTGGGTGGTGTGTCTGTAAAGATGTCTTTGATGTGCAAATCACATAGTGTTTCGCCTATATTTTTCTTTTTCTTCGCCTATATTTTTCTATATTTTGTGGTTTCAGGTCTTATGTCTAGTTCTTTAATCCATTTTGAGTTTCACCAGAGTTGTTTTAAAATGATGGTGACGATCTCTTATAAAAGAGAAGCCTGCTTATAAAAGCTGGCTCTTGGACCAGACAAGTTCATCAGCATGTACAAGGGTATTTAAGAGGCCTTCAGAGGGCTCTGCCTCTCTAAGTGCCAGGAGCAGAGCCAGCAGCAGCTGCGGTTCTAGCTGTGCTGCAAAGACCTCCCCATGGAGACACACTGCCTCTGGGTACAGGCTCAGGAGAGCCAGAACTTAGAGGGAGTCCTGAAGGCAGGCTGTGAGTAACCCCTGACCCAGGACAGAGCTTCTCTAAGTGGGAAGGGCACAGGAATAGACTGGAGGTCTTGTTAAAATGAAGAGTTGGATTCCTAAAGTCTGGGATGGGCACAGGATTCTGAATTCTGAAATGCGGATGATATCCTTGATGTTTTGGCCCATGAACATTTTGGTTAGCTTGGTTCTAGAGGATGCACATGTTAGGATTCACATCTCCTTTGAAATCAGGTGCATGGCTGGTGGTGTGGAGCCAGAATGGCCTTAGCTGACCTGTAGGGTAGGTTAGGAGGAGAGGAGGAATGGCAGTAGAGGGAGCACCAGGTTGGGCCCTTCCTCTTTGCAGTGACAGAATGGAGTCAAATTAAAAACAAATCCAGACTTGTGTAAGCAGAGGCTTCACTGGAAAAGACTTTTGCAACAAGGGAAGGGCCCAGAGCAATAAGGAAAAGGGCCAGACCATGAGACCTGTGATTGTTCCCAAGGTCAGGCAGAAAGGAATTTCCTTTGAAAGGAAGGAATCTTCCCTTGCAAGACTGTCAAGAACCTGTGTGTGGGAGAGAGTGGGAGAAGCAGGTGGCTGATTGCTGACCAGGCTTTTAGGTCAGAGATGTCTTTCCTTTCAGCCATTGGATTCTCTTCTCAGGAGGGGACTTAGGAGGGGGTGTCAGGTGGGGCTGTCACATGCTGATGTGGATTCAGACTGAGGTGGACCAAAGTTCAGGAGTCTAACTGGGAGAAGTAGAGCAGCTTGACTAAAGTTTGAGTAATTGAAGTTAGCAGGTATTTTGTCCATCTTGGTCACTGGCAACAGGTCATTCAGCTAATCACTTCTGAGGCAAAGAATGAGAATCTGGAGGTTCCGTGTATGATGTTATTACAAGTAAACAAGAAGGACATCTGAGCATCAAATGGGGAGGCTGGTCCTTTGCAGTGAGACCTTTCCAGGAACAAAGTGGGGGGATTTCTAAAATGGGGAAGCACCGGACTCAGGTAAAGCTCACTTTTCTGGATGCCTGTGGATGGGCATTTATCTTTAGAGCATGTGGTTCCTGCCAATGGAAAGTCATCAAGTGTTAAAGAAAGAATCATAGAAAAAGAGAATGAACACAGACCAAATAGTGTATTTGGCTTATTAGCAAGGGAATCAGTAAGAGGGTGGGGCTGCCTGAATAAGAAGTAGAGGATCAGGTTACAGTCCACTGGGAAGTGTCCTGAAATGTTTGCTGGCTTAAAAGACCAACACTGGCTGGTTAGTGTCCTACAGAACTATGCAGCAGGTCATTTCTGGGATTGTTTTCCTATAGGACTGAAATGATCTGTACTTTACTAGACAAGGTCTGTAACATATATATTTTCACAGTTTAACTTCAAACAATAGTGAGGGGCAGATCAGGCCCAATTGGCACAATCCATTTTCCCGGGTAATTAAAGAATATTTGAGTGGTTCAGTTAAACATCACCCCAGTGTGGTAATAAAGGTCATGCCACCCATTTCTTTTGCCTGCTTCCAGATCGTAAATACTTAATATTTCCAAGAACTTATAGAGAATGTATTCATGCTGGAAGCATTTCCAACCTGTAACCTTATTCGAGACAAGAATTATAATTAATGAGAATAGAGCTTTGAGACAATCATTGTGTGTCCACTGATGGAAATGTGGTAATAGTGATCTTTTGTTGTTTGGCGCCACTGAATTTTCCATGAGGACCGTTGCGGGAAACGTGAAAGTATTTGTGGGGTGGAGGAAAACTTGTTTCTATTAACATCGTCCCATAGAGCAAAAACAACTTAGTAAGCCTCAAAACAAAAACATTTTCCCGTTGAACAATGCAAAAGATATCAGCAGCCTAATGTGTTAAGGCTCTGATGGGAAGCCCTGCCAAGTGGAGCTATTGTTAGTTCCACGGTGAGCCAGCAGCCCTTGTTTGCACACCCAGATGCGCCCACATTTCTTAAAACCATCAAAACCCACTTTAATTAGTCTGTGCAGAGAAATTTGTTGTTACTCCTGGTGTCCACTTTTTTTTTTTTTGGCCTCCATTCTTTGTTAATTCAGTTGAGCATCACGTAGCAGAAGGAATCTAACAGTTTTGTTAATAAAAATAAGCTGACTTACCAGGCTTTAGAAATCAGATTGAAAAATAGGGCTCCCTCGGTAAGTGTTCCAGCACAATTTGGACACTATGATGTTTTTTCTTGGCAATCTTTCACATTTTCTAAACAATTTAATTGTCCATTTTTTTTTTTTTAAATAGAGGTGTATTTTGAAAATTGTTAGGGGACAATAATGCTTCCCAAACTGGCTGAACTCAACATTCTACTGCATAGGGAGAGAGGGTCACATAAAATCCTCATCACCAAAGGGGGATGGAGCCAGAAGAGAGAATGCAGGCTTTGTATCATAAAGGTTCAGAGAGGATAGAGTCAGAGTTGGGAAGAGAGGAGAGTGATTTTGGACTTCATCTCATTCATCCTCACTTCATTATTTTTCCAGCATGATGCTTATCACACATGACATTCTCTTTCTCTCATTGCTTTTGTAACCTGGCCTGACATATAGCAGGCACCTCATAAATACTTGTCAAATACTACTAAAAAAGAGAAGGCATGAGTGAAGTCCAGTTCTTAGGAGCAGGAAGTCAGACCTAGAGTGACCGTACATCAAAATTTTCCCAGAGTGGGCAGAAGTCCTGTGCAGCTTGTAGAGCTTGGTGCTTGAGCTGGCCTCTGGGCCAGACATTGAATGAGTTGCTTTTGTTGAAAAGGAAACATATTTCTTTACAAACATGAGATGGCCCTGGGCATCTGGACCAGCAAGCCCATCCCCTTTCCCAGGGAGGCTCTCCCTATTCCTGCCTGAAATGCTCTGGCCTACCATGGTCACTTCATGAGCTTAGTTAAGACTTCCACATGGAGGCCTCCCTGGTGGCCTAAGGGTTAAGTTTCAGCGCTATCACCTGTGTGGCTTGAGTTCAATCCCTGGCCAGGGAGCTGGCCCATGAGTGGTGCAGTAGAACTCGCCTGTCTCTCCCACTGCTCCCCTCAGCAGTGTATTTCAGTTGATACTCTTGTTCTGCTCCCCACTCGGTCTCTGGTGAATCCTCTCACCACCTGGCATCTCTGGTTTGCACCCCAGCTCTTCAACACAAAAATGAAAAAAAAAAAGACTTCCACCCAGGCTCGCCCCTCCGTGGCCTGTAGACCACGGGGAGTTTCCTGAGTACCATGTCGTTTCCTGTCTCCTGACCATCTCACCTCCTCCTCCACAGGAATCCTCCTGGGTTAACTTTCCCTCTCATCTGCTTTGTACGAACTTTTTTTCAGCTTTTAAAGTTTTATTGTGCTTATCTTTGCCTTCACTATCACTGCTTTGGGTGATGTGTCTGTAAAGATGTCTTTGAAAGATAAACAGCTGGGACTACATCAAATTAAAGAGCTTCTGCACAGCAAAAGAGACAATAACAAAAACGAAGAGAAACCCCACCAACTGGGAGAACATTTTTGCACCCAACACTAATGATAAAGGACTGATCACAAAAATCTGCAAAGAGCTGATGAGATTCAACAACAACAAAGAAAATAATCCAGTCAAAAAATGGGCAGAAGAGCTAAAAAGAAACTTCTCTGAAGAGGAAATGCAAATGGCCAACAGGCATATGAAAAAATGTTCAACATCACTTGTAATCAGGGAAATGCAAATCAAAACTACAATGAGATACCATCTCACACCAGTGAGAATGGCACATATTAAAAAAACTAGCAACAACAAATGTTGGCGAGGGTGTGGAGAAAAAGGAACTCTTCTGCACTGTTGGTGGGAGTGCAAACTGGTCCAACCACTATGGAGAGCTGTGTGGAGATTTCTGGACCTACTAAACATAGAGCTTCCATATGATCCAGCAATTCCACTCCTAGGTATTTACCCAGAGGACACAGAAACATCAATTCCAAAGAGCACCTGCACGCCTATGTTTATAGCAGCACTGTTTACAATAGCTAAGCTTTGGAAACAGCCCAAATGCCCAAAAATAGATGACTGGATCAAGAAGATGTGGTACATATACACCATGGAATATTGCTCAGCATTCAAAAAAGATAAACACATGCAATTTGCAGCAACATGGATGGTGCTGGAAGGGATCATGCTCAGCAAAATAAGCCAGAAAGAAAAAGAAAAATACCAGATGGTCTCACTCATAGCAGGAATCTAGAAAACTTAAATAAGGGACCAGGAAAATGAATAACTATAAGAAAGTGAATATCAAAATCAACAAAAAACTATGAACCAGAGACACTTTTTGGGGGGTGGGGGGCGGGAGGGGAGGGATTGGGGTCAGAATGGGGGGGCTGCAATTGTATGGGGAATATAAAAATAAAATTTATTATTAAAAAAAAGGTTTTATTGTGAAAGTCTCTTTTGATCCTGCCCGAGTGGCTCATACATTCTTCCTCATGCTGAACCTGAATTTTGTGCCTGTGTATTAATACTACTCTGAATGCTCACAGTTCCACTGCAATGAATGGTAAAGACCCTCTTCCAGTATCCAGCACTTGCTGTGGGCTGTGCCGAGTCCTTGCCATTTGTCCCCTGTGGTTCCTACAACATCCTCTGATCACTACTCAACAGAAGAAGCAACCAGGGAGATTGAAAAAGTGCCTCCAGAGGAGGAACAACTTGCAAGTAGCACAGTGAGACCTGAAGATGTGCCTGTCCCGAAGACCATGCTGGTTAATAATCTGATGACACAGAGCCATCTTTCCACCTGTATCCTCTACATGTTGGAAAGGTTGGAAAGTCGCCTTTAAGAGTAACTCAGATCCACATCCTCCCCACCCTCCACCGCCCAGCTATTCTTATAAAATGTTGGCTTCTTTAAAGTTCCCTCTGGGATTTCTGGTGGGTTTCGGAGAGTCCCTTACATGTGTTTGTCAGATCCCTTGGCTGTTTACTATGGGCATCTGGAATTGCGTCCCAGACGCTGGGCCCCAGGTTGTCCACCAGGTGTCTCTCTATCTCCTTCCAAGCACTTCCTTATACCCACCTGCAGGCCCTCCCTTTTTGGCTCACTTTGGGAGAGAAGGTCTCAAACACGTGCCTATTGCGTAAATATCCTAATATTTTAGAGCATGACAGCATTTTAAATTTTATCACCTCACTGTTGACTTCCACAAGACGTGAATGTCTGGGGGGTTATGCTGGATGGCTCCAGGGTTCACATCTCTGTGAATTAAGGATTCCATCCCCTGCCCAGGCGGTTGAGGTGTGGTTACTGGGGGTGCTCAAAGGGCCCACATGGTCCAAGCAGTGCATCTTCTCAGATGTTTATAGTCCAGCTTAATGGGGCACACAGAAAGCCCTTCAGACTCTCTGCAGAGAGGTTTCTGGTGAGCTAGTGGTATAAAGTGGCTGGGGTGGGTCCCAAATCCTTCTTGGCCTCAGTCTATGGTCTACCCTACCCCAATGCAGGCTCCAAATCTATACAATGTCTGCAGTGCATATTTGTTGAGTGAATGAGTGAGAGCACAAACCACTGAATTATGTGTCTGGTAGCTGTGTAATGGGTCTAATGTTGAAGTTTAGTTTTTTTAATTTGGTGTGTTTTGTTTTTAAGTCTATAAAAATAAAGAGCTTTTGTATAGATTCTGAATTAGTGACAAGATTGCTGGGTTCATGTCAACAAATACATTTTTTCACCTCCACCCATGAATTTACTTAGGTCTAAAGAGTACCTTCTAGACAGTATACAGTTAGAGTCTCCATGCTCACCACCCAGCAGCAGGGCTCCAGCTGCTGCATCTTTTCTTCACTCAGCACCCCTGAATCATGGCTCACCCACCACATTTGGGATTGAGCCTGGAATTCTGCCAACAGGATGTGTTCACACAAGTGCTTTACCACCTTGGATGGCCACTTTTTTCCACTGATTGCTGACTTAATTACAGAGCAATCAAAGAGTATATGAAATGCACACTTTAGTATCTGTTGAGTTGTGCTCTGTGGACCTCACTAATAATCAATTTTTATTATCATTCTTGGCTGGTTTTGAGGAAGCAGACAGGTGTTACTGACCCTCTGAGAGTTGTTGTTTAACACCTCAGGCCTCTCTCTAGACTAAAGAAATCCTCTTGGCTTCCTCTCTCATTTTCTCTGTCCCTTGCAAGTCTACTCCTGGGGAAGGCTCAACTTGCAAATGAACCCTAGCTCTTTGAGGTCAGGACAGAGCTATAACAAGGCCAAGCTATTATGAAGAAAACCAATGTCAAGATCAAGTTTAAAATGTCATGAATTGTCAGAATGACATGTCACATTATCTTGAGAACTAGCCTGTCTACTATTACTGCCTGGGTGGCAGTAATCATGTAAGCAATATAACAGTCATAATAAAGTCCTGACGTTTGTATGTCTCAGTCTTCACAAAGTATTCTGTATTAATTTGCTTCTTGAGTTCCTGTTACAAATATGTTATGTCTTTATTCTCTTGTCTCAGGAACTAAGAATTCCCTACCACACTTCCTGTCTCCCACTCACTAGTGTCCTTCTATGGAACAGATGTAACCCTGATTTAAGAGCACGAGACACAAGCAGCCTGTGTTCTGATCCCAGGTTGTGTGATAAAACTGCTGTCTGATCCTGGACAAGTAGTTTTGTGATGTGCTTCTTCAATTATTTCATTTTAAAGCAATTAGATTGAATCAGTAATTTTATAGATGAAATTGTCTCAATATATGAAGTAAGCTGTTTGGATTGAAGCATGGAAGAATGGCCTGGTGTCCTTCGTGTTTCCTTTTGACTTCAACACCTTCTTTTGCATCGCTACCCCTTTCTATCTTCAGGGTTCCATGATTTGCAAGTTTCTGTTTACCCTACCATTTTGTGATAATTTGTTTTCTCCTCTCCAAAAGCAAAGGGTTATATATCCAATTGTCTTCAAGGATGAGTTGATGTTTATGAGTCAATACCAGGGTTACAAGGATGCTTAGCAGAAGGATAGGTGTCTTCTCTCTTATGATCAAAAGCCTGAACTTTTCCATCCTTGGGAAGTGCTTTTCTTCCATGGACAACATATAGGGTTTGATGTGTTCATTTCTGAACATTGGGGTTGCCCCCATGGGCTCCCGGGGAGATTGTGTTTCCCAGAGAATCAGCTTACATAAGCTGTTCTTTCATGCCACAACCAACCAGCTTTCTGCTGTCAGTGAGTGGAGTGCCCTGTATGTGTTTGTTAGGTCGAATTGGCCTGTTGTGTTTTTCAAATCCACTGTTTTCTTATTGAAGGAAATGAGAGACAAAAGTTTAAAGATATGCAAAAGACAAATAACAATGACAATTATGAGTTTTTCCCTATGAGTAATTACTTTTAGATAGATTAAACTCCACAATCAAGTCGCAGATAGGAAGAATGGAAAAATAATTCAAAACTAATTTCTATTTTGTCTGATATTAATATAGTCACCCTATTCTCTTGGTTATTATTTGAATGGAATATATATTTTTTATTCTTTCACCTCAACCCATGAATTTACTTAGGTCTAAAGAAATACCTTCTAGACAGTATACAGTTAGATTCTCCATGCTCACCACCCAGCAGCTGGGCTCCAGCTGCTGCTTCCAGATGTGCTGATGGCCCAGGCTCATCTGCCCACAGTCAGCATGGGCTGCGAACATACCTTATCCCCTGGGTCTTACTTTATGTCTACTAATATCACCAAAGTAACATCTGAGCATACCCAGCCAAAACCTTCCCTGAGCAGGGGTTTGAGGAGTGGGGCCATGTGAACAGATCTTGGGCTGAGTTTAGATAAGTGCTGCTGCACAGCAACCAAAGATGTTTACCGCCTGCCCGTGCCTGTCTGAACAGTCTTGTGGTCTGGCCTGAAACATTCTGTCCATTGAGCAATTTTAACAATCAGATAAATGGTTTTTCCATCCAGTTTAATCCCAAGTGGAGTCATGTCAAAGCCTATTTTGAAAGCTCTTCTCTTCCCAGAACAACCTCCACTCCTCAGTTCCAATCTCCATCAATGATCGATTTCTAATAAAGATCCATCTGCCAGCTCCAACCACTGGTTTTGCTAGCTCCAACCACCAGTTTTGCATGAAGTAATTTGATCTTTTTGCCAAATTCCCTGAGCTTATGTGTATTGAGAGTGTTCACACTGTTCTAATCATCACAAAGCTTTTAAACTTGAGGAAATAAATCTTGATATATGTGATGATAAGGCCAGTCATGCTTTGCAAAGCCACATACTTGTAAGAGATTCTAAATATTAAAAGCATTAAATATGAAGAATTGACAAAAATGTTAGTGCCTTTCATTCTAATCCTTACTCTCATAGATTAAAAAAAAATTGCACAAATTTTTCTGAATCCCCAGGGAATAGATGTTTATGGTAGAAAATTTGAAAACATATCAAAGTACTGAGAAGTGAATAAAATTTCCCTGTAACACATTCAGGGAATGTTGATATTGATACCACTGAGGCAATTTCCTAGCTGTACATATAAAGTTTCAATTAACCTGAGTTACTATCACATAGAATATACCATTACACAGCCTTAAAGTTTCCTATTACATAGTGAATATTTTCCTCAGGCAGAAATATTGTTCTTGAATCAGTTTTCAATGACTGTCAGTATTCAGCTGTGTATGGCACCAAAACTTATTTCACATATCCCCCATTGTGGACCATGGTAACTCTTTCCAAATATTCACAATTCTAAATACAACACTGACAAACATTATTAGATGTACATACTTGTGTTTAACTCATTATTTTCTTAGGATAAATTCCTGGAATTCAAATGTGTGGGTTATAACTGTGCACATGTTAACAGTTTTTGAGGTTCATGGCATGTGTCCTTTAGAAAGACTGCACAAATCCATCTCCCCATAACAGTCCTCGACCTTTTTCCCTGCCTGGCAGCACTGGGCAAACCCCTTTCTGATTTTAAAGTTTAGAAAAGGTAGTGTTTTGTGTCCTCTTAAGTGACAGTCAGGTGGGGCCACAAGAGGAGACACAGAAGAGAAAAAAGTACCCCCAAATTTATTAGTCAGAGGTCCCAGAGAGAGGGGGGTCTTCACGTACCATGCATGGCCACTGGAGAAGCACCAGGTTTTGGGGTGAGCAGAAGTCTGGCATGAGACATTTGGACCATGGTTTTTATTGAGGTCTCCATTGTAAAAAGCAAAAGAGTAAGAGGAGAACACTTTAGGATTGATTAGTTTGGGTAATTTATGAGGGTTCTAAACTATAGGGTGGTCTAAAGTGGCTAGACCTCTGACTCTGGGAGGTGGAAGACAGATAATGCTTTCTGGGTTGCCACAGCAGGTCAGACTCACGGTTGGTTATTTCAAGATCAAAGGCATGCTCTGGGAATTGGCTAGCTCACTCCCCTTTTTGAAGAGCTAGCAGTAACTTCTTAGCCTGAGAGATATTTTAAAACGTCAAAATATCACATTATACAGAAAATCACAATATATACAACCAGTGAGCCCTGTTCTTACATCTGAACTGCAAATGAAGACCTTGCTGGATGCAGGTGTATGCTGGACACTAGCCTCCTTTCTGTGACATTTCTGCATGCACACTGGCCCACTCTCAACACGACAGAGTAGATTTTGGGTGGTTTTAGCTATCAGTCAGCATTTCTCGAGTAGTTGATAAAAAAAGATGAACACTTGCGCCCACATACTTGAGACTTTGGGTCTGGAATGGAACCCTCCCTGCTGGCAACTTGTCATGCATTCAAAGTTGTTTTTCTCTGGGGTGTCAGAAGGGGACACACTGGGGAGGGGGACACAGGACAGCATGTATGTGTGAGGACTGGTGGATGGTCACAGAAGCATGTTTTGCCAGGTCCTCTTTTGGCCGGGCTCAGCCCTTTTAGGGAGTTTAGTAAACCAGGAAATGCTCAATCAGCAGAAAGAATATCCCTTTCAGTGGCATGGACAAGTTCACCAAGCAGGACATCTCAGGCACCTCTGTTGGAGACCACAGACTTCTGCTAAATGATCTCTTGGCTTTGGGGCATTTATAGATCCTGAATTAGCAAGGGGCTCAAATGAGGGTAGATTAAGGATACGTGGTATAAAGAAGTTAAGTGATTTCCCCAAAATCCAAGGACCAGGATTTAATGGAAAACAGAGATAAATTCTACTTTCTTCTAATCCTAACTCAACACTCTTTCCACTATTACACATTGCTTTTATCAAAGACAAGAGCACATATGTATTTCTCTTGACTGTAGAAGGAAAAAGAGTTATTGGTAACACTTGGCTGAGGTTTGCTTAAAGTGGAATCATTCTCCTGCTCAAATCTGCCATCAAGTTGAAGGGCTTCCTGACTGAGGACACATATGGAGGTCTTTGGTGTCTCTTGTGGCCAAAGTTTGTACATAGTAGCCCCTAGAAGTTAAAATCAGTCTCTTTTCCTGGCTTCTACAGCATTCACAGCTTAACAGCATTCACAGTCCCTGCCCTGTAAGAATTTGTATTCTGGAGGAATTATAAAATTTGTGGTTGAGATTTATAAGAGGTCATCCATTTAGTCTTTCATTTATCAATTTATTGCATTATTATTATCAAGAAGCTCAAAAATAAACAAATCATATCAATTAGGATAAGTGTGGTTGTGGTGCCATAATTCACTCTTAGTGAATTTTAACAAGAAGAGTTGATGTCTCATGCACATTGCATGTTCATTATAGGGGGTCTGAGGGACTCCAGGACGGTGGAACATGGCTGGTCCCTGCAGCTCATGACAGGACAGTTATGAAGGCAGTTGCATGCTCTGGCACTTAAATATTTGATGTTAAAATAATTGAAGAGATGTTCAGCACTGGCCCTAGGGGCCCATCTTACCCAGCAGACCGGGAAGGCCAGTCCTTTCTGAATCTGGAGGGCAAGAGACCAGTGTTTGTGGAATAGGGGTGCTGACCCCCTTCTGTTCTGTATCCAGATGGTTTCCAATCACTTGGAGATGAGAAAGTTGTTCACACTGGACAAAGTGAGGCTTGTCCTTTGCTCTGTGGCTGAGGTGAGCGTGAGAACGCTGGTTTTGTGGAAGGTGAATGCACACCTCAGATCACAGTGACAAATCTCACACTGGAATTGGCTTTCCTCTTATCGCTTAAAATTTTCTTTGCTACGTATTTCAGACGGGGGAGATGGAAAAGGGAAAAACCAAACCAAATATGCACACGTTCAACCCCAGACCAAACACTGCTCCCCAAACCTCCCTCCTTGACCATTTTATCTATGTTTTCTGTGTTTGTCTATTTTCCTTCTTGCTCCTAGTACATACGGACATGCACTTTGTACAGGTCATTTAAATCACTTTACCATTTCCTAAGTTTAAAAACAGAGAAACTCTACTAGCAGAGTCTTGAAAACTACTCTTTAAAAAAAAATAAAATTTTGGCCCCTTGCCTTTTGAAAGCCTTGGCTTTGCACATTATGCCTGCTGCTTTATTTCTTCAGACCCAGCCAGAGAAAATTCCCCTTCCCCAGAGGTATCTGCAGAATCTGCTGTCTTATGAGCTTGTGAAGGGCAGAGGGAGGGCTGCGGTGGGCCGCCATCTGGCCTCACGTCTGCCGGTGCTGGTGGGGTCCCTCGGAGACCTGCACTGGAGCCAGAGACAACAGCTTTCAACTGTTTCTGGCAGCCTCTTGCTTCCCCAGCAGGTCGTAAATCTCCCGGCGGCCGGCCGCTCTCTTTGGGGACACAGGATGCACAGTGGCGGTTTGAGGGCTCATGGTTTCCAAGAGATATGAAAATATTGAGATATGAAAATAACGGGGTGTAAGGATAAGGCGCGACTGCAGTTTCATCTCCTCTCACGTTGCTGCAGGTCTCACGTGGTCTCTGCCCTCAGGAGGACTGAAGCTGGGGGCACATGGATGTTCTCTCTCTGTGGTTGTGCCTCCCTCTCTCAGGGAGCGAAGGCACCAGGCGTCTGGAGAGACAGACTTGCTTCGGTGGAGATGAAGGGGTTTCTCAGTGTTTGTAACTCAAGATCACCTAAGGAAGGTCTGGAGACACACTCCTCACAGTGCTACAAAGCTCTGTCCTCCACCTTCTCAGCAGGAGTGGAGGCTGAGGAGAAATGAGGCCCATGCCTGCATCCCCAACTCTGGACTCCTCTACCCTCGGCAATCTGCCCCAACGTGATGATGGCGAGGGAGTCCCGAGACCTGGTCTGACCTGAGCAAATCCACCAGTCTCTAAGAGGCGCATCAGGCTGGTCCCTACCAGCCCTCCAACTCTCCCAGAGGCAGGCTGCCCTTCCAGAAATGACCATCCTCCAGGCCAGCCTTTATTCTGATGACACAAAGGCCCCTTCACTTCCAGGTCCATTTCTTTCTAAATCCTTCCTCTTTTTCCCTTCTGTGGGGAAAGGGAGTCTGGCTCACCCTTTGACCTTTGCCTCCACCAGCTCCATCCCCTCCACCTGTGAGCAAAGCTTTCTTGTGTAGATACACACACACCACACACGCACACACACACACACACAAACCCAGCACATGCTCACATCAGCAGACATCCCATTACAACACACAAACATAAACATTCACATGACTAACACCACACTCCCCTACACGCATACTACACCAACATCCCCACACACTCTCCATGCACACTGCACTTCTCACTACACAAACACAGCACACAGCATATATACTACATACTCACAAACACCATACACAAGCATGCACCACACATCACATTACATACACCAGTACCCACACAGCATAACACGTAACAGAACACATAAACAAAATACATACACAAAATGCAGACAGTGCGCATAACACACACTTGTATCAATACACAGACATCACCCATACCTCACGTCACACCACACACACATGCATTCACTCACACATGCACACGCACACAGAAGATGCCACACGTTCAGGCACGCCTCACCCTGTGCGCAGTGCACACAGCAGTCAGCCTGAGGGAGGGGGTGCAGATATGGAACTGGAGGAGACTGGTGGTCACCCCATTCCCTACGCTCCAGAGGAGTAAGCAGCGGTAGCAGTGGGTTGTATGTAGCAGTGGTTCTGTCCTGCCCTATTTCCCTGGTGTTTCTCCCTGATCTTCTGCATCAGGACTTCCTGGCACCCCTGGAGCTGCGCAACCTGGGGCCAGGCAGCCTGGGAACAGCAACCAGAGTGGCTGACCAGGGGCTAACACCTGCCTTCCATCTCTTTCTGCATTAGTTCTGAATGCTGTCCATTTCCCTGTTTGTTCCTAGTGGCCATCCTGTCATAGCACCCCTCCTTCCTTGCCTCCTGGGACGGACCCTAAATGCACTGGCACTCCCCAGTCCTGGTGTCAGGGCTTGGTGGCTCCAGCAGAGTTCACAGCTCATGCTTCTCTGTTCTGTAGCCCTGCAGGCTCTATCAGTGGTCGCTCTACCCTTCTCGGTTCCACCAGGTCCTAACCTTGACCTGCTGTTTTGGAGGATTTTGTCCCCTGATAGATGGACTGAGTCATGTTCCCTTGCAGGAGGCATAGGATTGTTACAGAGGTGATCAGGTTAAAATGAGGGGTTGGGTGGGCCCTGATCCCCAAGGGGTCCTTGTAAAAAGGGGGAAAGTTGGACAGAGACAGGCAGGCATTGAGGGAAGATGATGCGAAGACACTTGGAAAAGATGGCTACCTGGTTACCAGAAGTGGCCTCTTGCCTGTCTACTTGGGACATTAGAGACTGTGCCACATTCATTCTTCATTTCTCCACAACCTCATTTACATAGGTGTAGGTGCACAGAAAAGTCTCAACTGGGGATTCATATTGTGATGTGGGGAGGGAATGAGCGCTAATTCCCTCCCTGCCCACCTGGGACCCTGCCAGATGCAATGAAGCAGAGCCCAGACCCCCTCTCCTGGAGATGATTAGATACAGTCCAGTCCTAACTCTGACATGACTGTGGGCCTCAGGCAAGTGACCCTGGCTGTTTCTGTCTTCTTCTTCTTCTTCTTTTTTTTTAAAGATTTGTTTATTTATGCATACAAGAACTGGGGTAAAGGCCAGAGGCGGGTGAGAGGATTCACCAGAGACAGAGTGGGGAGCAGAACAGGCAGTTTGACTGAAAACACTCTGAGGGGAGCAGCGGACGAGACAGGAGAGGCCTGCTGTGCCATGTAGGTCACCTCCCTGGCCAGCCAGGGATCGAACTTGTGCTGCAGAGGCTGTGGACAGCTTCACAGTACTGTGCATAACCCCTTGCACCACCAGGGAGGCCCCTGTTCCTAAGTCTTCTCACCTGTAAAACAAAAAGCAACTCCTATCATCTTTGCCATGATCCAGAGCAACAAAGGGGATGATAGTCCATTTGAGCAGAGGAAACTAAGCCCAGGAAATGCGGTAGTTCAGCATTTCCCAAAATTCCGGAAGCCTCTAGAATCTCCTGGAGGCCCCCTGGGGTGGAGAAAAGAGCGTGGAGTTCAAGGCTAGACAGCATTCAAAACCAGACCCTAGCTTTAGCCCAACCTGTCCAAAGGACACAGGCTGTTGAGCCACAGGGCCCTGGCTGAGTGCTTGGCACAGTGGGCAGCAACAATGTGCTGCTCAGCGTTCTGAACGTCACAGTGGCTACCAGTGACATGGGGGTAAGGCAAAGGTGGTAATAAGTCAGAAAAGAAAACTCCCTGGGCTTCAGAAAGACCAGGGCAAATTTGGGTAGGCACTTTAGAAAAAGCAATCAGGAGTTAGTTATAGAAAGTCTTGGCGGAGGCTGGGGGGCTTGAATCAGGCCCTCAATAAAGACTCTCCACACCCTTTGGTCAGGGCACAGATTTGCCATGTTTTTTCATTGCAGTTGGGTCTTGCCTCAGAGAGTAGAACTGTCCTTGCCAGGCAGTGGGGAAGGCAAAAAAGGTCTATCTTCAGTGCCCCGCCTCTAAGATGCCCCAGGTCTCAAGCCCCCTCCCTTGATTCTGAGCTGGGCCCTGAGTGACAAACCTTCAGTGGAACCCAATTTTTTTTCTCTTTCCTTTATCCTTTAATAAACACTTGGGTGACAGTTCACCGGGACTCGTGGAGTCTGGGGCAGAGCTCTAGCCCATCAGTTGTTCCTCCTCCACAGCACCTGTCCTTCTCTGGGAGTAAGGAAGGAAGCTCTACCCAGTCACCCTCAGGACACACCTGGCCAGCCAAGGCATCTTTTCTCCAGAAAAAGGGAAAGGATCCTGGCCCCTGGGTGTAGGATGAGGGCTATCGAGTTTCCTGGGCTCCCAGGCAGGAGTGTGGGTATCCAGGGATGGGCTGACCTGGGTGGCTCTCAGTGGGACAGTCCTCCAATGCCCACCCAACATAGTGATAGAGCCGTAGTATTGCAGTGTGTGACCTGGGACTTGGGGAGAGACGGAGGCAGAGAGATGGAGATAGAGCAGGCTGGGTGGTGGGGGCAAGACTACTCCCCAAGTTTTATACACAACCTGCCTGGCAGTTGCCATGGTCCTACTTTCCTTGGACCCTTGCTGTGACCTGTCTGTTCTCTAGGAAAGATCTGTCCAGGTATCTTCCAAGATCTGGGAAGGAGACTGGTGACACTATGAGTAGGGTAGTCCAAATGCCATCTTGTGTAGAACGAAAAGGGTAACATTCAAGTAGAAGGCAGATCCCTGGTTCTTGGCTTACTGTAGTTCTATCACTGTGCCTTGGGTGGGGCTGCTCACAGATTCAAGTCTCTGTTACCACCAAAGAGGTTGTGTGGTCAGTATGACTCATAAGTGGCCTCCATCTTCCCTGGGGCCATTTGCCTGAAACTTGGCTCATCTTGACATGGGCAGGATAACTGTAGAGAAGGCAATTTTTGGTGTGTGCGGTGTCTAACCTGATGCCAACAACCATCATGGAATTCTTGCTCTCTACCAAGCAGCAAGTCATGTGAAAGATCATTTCCTTTGGGGACTGGGATCATTATCCATTGTCTCCCACAGTCCAGGTAGAATATGGAAGTGGTTCTTGCCCACAGGTGGGGATGGTGTTAGTAGAACCTTGCTGGAAGACTTGAGTGCTGAGTCAGGTTTTGAGGGATGAATAGGAGTCTGGGGAAAAGGGGGAGGCTGTGTGGGAAGAGTGATGGAAGACAATCTTGAAAGATCATACAGTGTATTCAATGACCCAAGACAGGCCAGGAACCTGAGCAACTCAGACTGTAGAAGAGGGCATTGTGAAGGGGTATGTGGGTCTGAGAAGAATATACCTGGGGCTATTTGATCACTCTTTCCTCATTTGTCCTTCTCAGCCCATTATTCAGTTGTTTAGGGGTAACTCAGGTTCTGAGAGTCCTCTTGCTGCTGACTAGCTTTCTGAGTTCTCTCTGTCCATCATGTCTAACCCACTGTATTCTTAGCCAGGTTAAATTCTCCTCCTCCTGACCTGGTAACTTACCCATCAGCATAGCCAAACTCCCCTAGCTCTAGATTCTGCCTCACACCCGCTTGGAGTATAAGAACATCTCACTAGAGTTATTTTATCTGATTCTCTTGAATCATCTCTGAGAAATGAGTATGCTCACCCCACATCCAGATGGAGAAATGGAGGCTTAACTATTATGACCTGGGGAAGTTGAGAAGCTGCACCTTGAAACCTGATTCTAGGTCAAAGGCCAAGGTTTCCCCACCATGCATGCTCACAAAGTCTTTCAGAAGGTCAGTGTCATCTTAAAAATTTTAAGTCTTCTAACCTATGAATACGAGAAATCCTTTCATTTATTAGATCTTTTTGAATTTCTTTTGGTAGTGTTTTATAGTTTTCATTGTATGAACCTTATACCTCCCTAGTTAAAATTTATCACAGAGTATTTTACTTCCTTTTTTGATGCTGTGGTTTATAGAATTGTTTTCTTAATCTTGTTTTCAGGTTACTGGCAGAGTGTAGAAATAAAATCGATTTTTGTGTTGATCTTGTATCCTGCAGTTTTTCTGAGTGTGTTTATTAATCTAAGAGTTTTATTGTGGAGACTCTGGGTTTTTCTATATATAAGATCATGTCATCTATGAATCGAGATGATTTTTTTCTTTCTTTATTATTTGAATACTGATATGGGCCTGAATTGTGTTCCTCTAAAATTCCTATGTTGAAGTCCAAAGCCCAAGTCAGAATGTTACTGAACAGTGTACTTATCAGAAGAGGAGACCTGGACACACATAGTGTCCTTGCCCAGAGGGATGTCTACATGGAGAAGCAGCAAGACTGCCTGCAAGCCAAGGAACAGGACCTCAGAGAAACCATGCCACTGGCATCTTCGTCTCATACTTTCAGCCTTTGTAACTGTGAGAAATTAAAGTTTTATTGTTGAAGACATCCATGGTATTGTTATAAAAGTCACTGGAAACTAATACATATACAATTGCTTTTAACTTTTGAATAATAACATTGACCATCCAGAAAATTGTGCCTTATCCATTTTGTGCTCTAGGGACCCAGATCAAGTCTGAGACATGAACCTTTGTGGCTTAATGAGACCCCAGACCAGGCAGGGGCTGGGATGTGGCTAATTTGATAACTGAATCAAGTCTGTCCTTATCCTTTCAGGGAGGTTTGCCTTTGCCCTAAACCCCACAAACCTTCACCACCCCACATTTGCAATGGGTATGGAGAAGAGGTATCTTGATGAAAAGGTTCCTTTTACTCTTCTTCTCAGTGGTGAAGCCTCAGTCCTCTCCTTTATGTTATTATCTGGTATTGGTGTTGATGATCATCACAGGGATAATTATATCCTCTCTTGGCTTTCCAACTACCAGGGCCCCTGCCTCACCCTCTCCTGTGTATGGCAGCCCCAGGGAGGATCCAGCCCAGGTCAAAACTCTGCCAAGTGGTATTGAATATAAGACTTTGGACAGGGATGGGAAACCCAGTCTTTGCTGTGGCTGAAGCACAAAGGACATTCTTTTTGCGTCTCTTATGCTGCCTGCCCATTCCCTTGATCCAGAATTAAGTTAGGCTTCCAGGGCCACTTTCCCGTCTGTGAAATGGGAGTAATGATGCATACCACCTACTTTCCATGGGGGTCCAGATGTGGCTGATCCAAGTGACTGTAAATGCAAGATGAAGAAAGCATAGTTTGGGGGAGATATATCTTGGCATAGACGCTATGTGTGTCCTCTTCTGATAAGGTCTCCTCTTCTGATAAGTACACTGTTCAGTAATATTCTGACTTGGGCTTTGGACTTCAACATAGAAATTTTAGAGGAACACAATTCAGGCCCATATCAGTATCCAAATAATAATGTGAGACACCATCCCCCTCGAGGGTCATTCCATCTTTGGATTGAGGAGAATCCTTCCAATACGGAGGATAACTCTCTATGTGAGGCCATTTCATTTGTGCAAGAACTAGGAAAGACCTTTGTGTATAGATCTGAGGCTGAAGTGCTCTCAGTTTCTGCTGCATTTCCTACGAGACTGATTCAGCCATCAATTTGACTGTGGCTTGTCCACCTATAGCCATTCTTAAGCCTTTCTGGCTCAGACATGGGTTTGAATCCAGTTACCTCACCCTTCAGGTGTTTGACTATAATAGCTGAGTCAGCTTTCATGTGTCCTAGTGCCACATCTGTAAAATGAGGCAAATAATGCTTATTTGTGTAATGCTATTGTGAAGATGAAATGAAATAATGGCTCTAGATATTGGATGTAGGATATCCTAGGAAATTCACCCTAAGAAATTCATAAAATATTATGCATAAAAATATTCATTAAAGTGTGGTTTATTAGAGGAAATAATTAGAAATAATCTAGAGGTTTAGCATTAGGGGATTGATTAAGTCCACTTAGGTATGTGCATTGTAGGATACCAGGGTGTTGTAAATTAAAAAAAAAAAAACAGACTAGGGAGCATTATCTTCAGAATGACCTTAAGTGGAGGCTCTGTTAGTCATGCTATAATTGTTTTCCTATCCAGAACTCTCCCAAGGTCTCCCTTTGTCCATGCCCCAGTGACCACCTTTATTTCTGGGACCAGGAATGGATTACAGCAAAATTGAGCCAATCAGATTTGTTCATTTGAGAACAAAAACCCAGAGTTCTGGAGAGCAGACTGATCAGGGAGGGGGCCACGTTGAGTTACCAGCCTACGTGGAAGCTGTTCTGTAGCAGAGTCTGGACCGGGGGCCATAGAGAGGAATGACCCACAGTTCCAAGGACAGACAGAGCGAGAGATGGATAACCCATGAGAATAACTGCCCCAAAAGCCTGGCCATAATCCTGGAGGCTTGTTTTTCTAAAAAAATTCCTTTTTGTTTGACATTGTTTTTGTTCTTTGCAACTAAATGATTGCTGCCAAGAAAATGTTTTGTGAACATTTGTGGTTAAAATGTTTATTTGTGGGTAGGAATATTACAGATAATATATCTTATTTTTCTAAATCTTTTTCTACTATTTTTTCTACAATGATTATTCATGAAGTCTTTGTTTTTAAAAAATGGCAAAGCCACCTACTTTGATAGTAAATTAGTGGTTCTTATGAAGCTGAACTTGTCAGCAATTCTACTCTGAGACGTTTTGCAATACAGTCTATATAAAGCCCTGTATTCAAGTGTGCATGGCAGCTTACTTCACAGTGGCTGGGGTAGAAACAGACAGGGGCTCATTTTTTTAAATTAAATTAAATTTTTTTTCTGGTTTTAAATACATTTTTGTTGAGGTAGCAATGGTCTATAAGATTATATAAGTTTCAGGTACACAACATTGTTAATTATATCTGTAAAGGTTACTTCACAACCACCACCAAAACTCTAGTTTCCACCCATCAGCATTACCTGTTTCACTCACTCCCCAATCACTTTCTCCTCTGGTAACCTCCAATCTGTTTTCCATGTCTAATTTATTTATTTATTTTGTTTGTTCATTTGTTTTATTTATCTTTTCCATATATAGAACTGAAATCATATGGTATTTATCTTTATCCACCTGACTTATTTCACTTAGTAAAATATCTTCGTTTCTCCCATGTTGTCAAAATGGGCAAGATTCCATCCTTACTTTCAACTGAGCAATGTTCCATAGTGTCTATATCTTCTTTATCCAATCATCTTTCAATGGCATTTAGCCCAGGTATTCATTTGAATGAATAAACCAACTTTGGCACATCCACACTGTGGAATACAACTCAGTAAGAAGAAGCAATGACCTGCCAAAGGATGCAACACCATCCAACACTGACAACAAGAAGCCAGACAGAAAGGAAAAAAAAAAGACATACCCGACAGCATTTATGAGAAATTTGGAATAAATAAGATTATCATCTGGCAACAGAAATGGTTTGTAGTTTGGAGTGACCAGGGTGATTTCATAGGGGCACAGGGAAACTGCGGTGTGATGGAAATACTCCATATCTCACTTGGGCTGGTGATACACTGTTGAAAGCCATTGAATTTTACACTTAATGATCTATTTTAGTGCACAAAAGTAAAACCTCTATGGAGTTGCAAAGTAAAATAAAGGAAGGCAAATAGTCATTATCAGTTGCTTGTATCTTAGTGTGAGTTAGTTGAGTGGTGGCTGAGCAGCCCAGAGCAGGCCCCAGAGCAAGCCAGCTGCTCTCAGGCAAGATGTCAACAAGGGAGGAGGTGGTCTGCCTGGAGACACAAAGGGAAGGGGTAAGGCCATGGTCATGGGTGGTCCCAGTGTGGAGAGAGGCCTGAGGAGAGGAAAGGAGGTCAGTACTGCCTATAACCTCTGGCTCTCCTCCATTCAAGCTGCGCTGCCTATCCTTGTGTCTCCCTGCTGTGGTCTCGCGCAGGCAGTGGAGGTCTGCCGGTGCAGGACAAAAGAGCAGAAAATTAACACTCCCCTTGCCCAGGAGCAGACCTCAACCACTGACTCAGGGGAGTAACTGAGAGGCTCATGACTACTGTGACTCCTACTGTTCCCAGAATGATTGAGCCTGAGTTGTCTGAGTTGTTCTTGCCCACACATCCTTTTGGGTCACCTTCCCTTTCCTGCCTCACTTTCCCATTAACCTCTTCCTGTGAACTGGGCTCAGATAAGCTATTGACATTCATATCCTTGTCTTGGGACTTTTTCTTGGGGGGGGGGGCACGGTCCTTAAATAGGAGCACATCATCAGCCATCGACTTTGGATTCTTTTGTACTTTCTGTCACCCCTGTAGACGTGATCTCATGCAGCTGATATGGGGGTGCCATGGAATAATGTGTGTGTTCTTCCAAATTCACATATTGAAACCTATTCCCTTCAAGATGATAGTAATTGGAGGTGGGGAGGTGATTAGGTCATAAGAGTGGATCTCTTGTGAAGAGGATCTTGTATAAGGATCACCCTTATACAAGAGACCCCCCCGAAAACTTGCTTGTGCCTACTGCCATGTGAAGAAACAGAAAAAGATGGTCATTTATGAACCAGGAATAGGGTTCTCACCAGAGAGTGATCTACTAGTGCCTTGACCTCAGATTTCCCGTATCCAGACTGCAAGAAATAAGTTTCTGTTGCTTATAACCCACCTAGTCCAAGGCACTTTGTCACAGTAGCTTGAAGGGACTAAAGGGGGTTTTCCACATTCAGCTGTCAGTGATCATTGCTGAGGCAGCCCAAGTCCTCACTGTCTTCTGCAGTGACAACTGCTTCCCTAGGGGTACTTCCTATGGTTTAGAGATGCAAAGATCTCAGGTTCTGTTATCATAATAGCTTATCAATTGTCGGTTACTCCACAGGGAATATTTGTCTGGTGGGAGCACCTCCTGCAGGGGTGCTGGGTGTATGCTCCCCAGGAGATTCTTCTGTTCAGATAACAATGGGCATCCACAGGGCGCTTCCATGAAGAGTCATGCAACATGGGAGAAGGACTTAAATGAACTAGCAGAACCCTTGAGAGGGCCTAGTGAGCCAAGTAACAGAATTGCTGAAATAGTTTGTAGCTTTTTGTAAACATTAGAACACAAAACACGAAACCAAACCAAACCAAAGGAAAACTCCCTGGGAGCTGCTGCGTGGCCAACAGCTGCTCTTCTGTTCCATTTCAGAGCAGCGGTGGCCTGGGAACAGCCCGGGGTTTGTGAAGACAGGACATCCTGCAGAGCCTCTTCCTTTGGGGTGACGGGTTAAGTTGTCGCCTGCACGCTACACATTCACACTCCAGATGTCAAGATGGGGTTTGTTTGGTCTTTGGTGGGAGTGGCCATGGTAGCTAGTCCATCCAGATGTTCTCTGCTTGCACTTCTCAATTGGAGTTTCCTAAAATAAGATTTCTATAAAAGTAAAACCAGAAAGGCTGGAGCGAGGCAGAAACCACATGCAGTATCATTCATCTGGTGTACTTTTCTGGGCCACTTGACTTTCCCGTCTGTCTGCTCTGGTCACTGTGTCTGACCTGGTAGTGTCTGGCCTCCCCTCGGAGGGCTCTGCATGACTGCCCATCGCTGAGCAGGTATTTCTGTCCCTGGACTCTTCCTGAGACCAGGCTGCTCATACTCCAGGTGGCTCTCACTCCAGAGCAGTCAAACATGGACTGGAGGAGCAGTGAACACATCCTGTGCAGCCTTGTCCCTGGCTGGGAACATTCTGAGGCACAGGATGTGCAGTTTCTAGAAGATTTTCTGTGGGCCAGGCTGCTCCCACCTAACACCTCTGGCTCTGTGGAAATATCTCTCTCTGGTCTTATCCTTGCTGCATACGCCCATTTCTCTCCTTGTGTGTCTGCACCTCCCCAAGAAACGGTTTGTTCTCAGTCCTTGACCAAAATTTGAGGGGTGAGTAAAACCAGGCACACTGCCTAATTTAATTTTCTAAAGCTGGTCTGTTAAGTCCCTGATCAAACATGTCAAGGTTTTCCCACCACTTCTAGGGAAAGAAAGAACAAAGCCTTTTTTTTTGGTGCCTTTTCTTCATCTGTTCTGAAGCTTCCTCGCTAACCTTTTCTCACGTCCCATACCCTCGCGTACGCAGGACACCCAGGAGCCCCTCCTCTCTGGCTTGCCTCTGCACTTTTGCACACCCTGTTTGTCCACAACAACAGATGCTCTCAGCCTAGTGGACACAACTCAAGGGGCTTCTTCTTGTGTGGTCTCCTCTGATTTCCCCAGAGTTCTTGTTGGCTTTTCTGCATCCAGAACTTTCAGCATGATCCTAAATATGGCAAGTATGCATGTGGTGCTGTGTTTCTGGGCTCACAGGCATGTCCGCTCCACCATTGGTGAGTGCCTTGTCCACTGGGACATAGGCTTGCTCTTCGTAGACATTCTGTGATCACTAAAAGAGAATGACCCTCAATGGACTTTATTTTAAAGGAAGAAGAAGTAAATAGGTGATTGGTCCATTTGCCCACACCAGCACTCCTGGTGCATTTGCCCAGAGTTTCAGAATGATCTTTATTCAATATAACTCAAGTCCCGCCTGCTTGGAGAGGTACACTGGCCGGTCACTGGCAAGTCACTGGCATCTCAGAGGGACACTGCGGCCTGGTCTTTGTCCAGCCTTCCACCAGCTTCCCACTGGGTTCCAGTTCCTGCTCCATTCAGTCATACCCACTTGCTTTCTATTCTTTTGGCACAACAGCTTTGCCAGCCTCTAGAGACATTAGAATTCCTGCTTCTCCATGTGGAAAGTCCTTCTCTGGGTCTTTGCAACTGGTTGCACACTAACCAGTTGTCATTCTTTCCTTAGCCACACCGCTAAAGAGGCAGCCCCACCCCAGGCACCATCACACACCTTACTTGGTGTGAGTGCTTCTTTGTTTAGTTGTTGTTTACTTACTCTCTGTATCCTCCACTAGACTATAAGTCCTAGGAGTGCAGGGGTGATATCTGTCACCTCTGTATCTCCACCCCCAGCATCTCGAACAATGACCAGCACAGCGCTGGCCTGGCATGTTGAGGGGCAATTAGCACCTGAATGAATACTGGTCTCCAATTTTCTTTGTATCCAGAGATAAAACATAGCCACAACCACAGAGACATGGTACATGACTCTCTGGCATCCTCAGGTTATGAGTGAGATTATCTGTACTGTTAGAGTTAGCAATTTAAGTGCATTTGAAGAAGTAAAATGCAGTTTCCAGATGTTGTTCTAAAATATATTAAACACATAAAGTTATGGTGCACCAAAGTCAACCTCTTCCCTGAACAATCAGTTTCAGGCACACAGCTCATCTGTGCCTTTAAAGTTGCTGGTCGTGGACTAGAAAGGCCAGGCGCCACTCAGTGCCCTGTCACTCAGGTGTCAGTGCCCATGAGCATGTCCAAGCTCGAGGAATGAGGTTCCAGGGGACTCTAAAGACAGACCCTTGCCTGGATGCTAAATAGGAGGAACTGCTGGAACAGTGTGTGAAACTTCCAGCACATTCCAGTAATGGCCATGAGCTTCTGGCTTTGCCCAGACTGTTAGGGGGAAATGATGTCCTGAGCTAATCCCATACAGGCTTTGTGGACCCCACCCCCACTCCAGACTAAAGCCATTAAGACATTGGGAAACACAAATCCCGTCACCACCAAAGGGAAGGTGGCTGGAACCTGAGGGTGGAGTTGGGTAGCCAGGTTGGATATAAAAACCAAACACGTGGGCCTTGGGCTCTCTCTGGCTCGCGATCGCTCGCCTCCTGGCTTCACCGCTCCTGGCTGGCGGCCAACTCTGAGAGCGCCATTTTGGGATTCCTGATCAGCGGATCGGGTAGGACTCATTTAAAACTTTGTCTCCCACTTTTCTCCCAGAGCTGTACATTTCCTCCTTTGCCTTTCCCTTGTAAATAAACCTTTTATTAACCTTTCGCGTGTGCCTGCAGTAGAGCATTGATAAGTCCTTTTAAGCGCGCGGGTGAGGACCCACAGTCAGGCACCCCGTTTTCCTCAGCTCTGCCCGACAGATGGGGCAGGTAGTTTTCTTGGTCGCTGCCACTGGGTCACTGGAGTTGCTTCCTCCTAGCAGGGAAAGGCCACTTCAGCTCTGCTCTTCCATAGATATTTATACCTCTTTCTGCTCAAGAGAGCCAGGGGACTGTAAAAACAATCCAAAAATAATTTAAAAAATCCCCCTTTGAGGCTGAACATTGCAGCGGGGAGAAGTTCCAGAGAAGGAAGACTTGGGAAGAGAGGAAAGGGAATGAGACTGTTACTGTATTTTCAGGTCTTCAGGCCTAGTCTCCCAGCCAGGAATGATCCCAGGCTGCAGCGGCAGTGCCGGGTCCCAGCCACTAGACCCCCACGGGCTGGTGTCTTATGAAGCTGCAGCAGGAACTTCGCTGACGCTCAGGCAAGCAAGTGAGAAGAGGCAAATTTGTTTAGCGAAATAGATATTAGGAAAAGTTTAAGGAGAAAAAGAACAGAAACAAAGTGGGACTCCCAGGCCCTGGGAACAAGGCCAGGGAGGAGCAATGGATTCGGGCCTCAGGGAATAATAAACACCTTCTTTCCCTAATTATTCTAAAGCCCCATCAGTCTGTCTGTGCTTGTTAGATCTCATGGTCTCAGTTACTCTGCCTTAATGCATCTGTGCCCAGAATTACTTCTTGCGTCCCAGCCCTTATCTTAGAGTCCTTTTTTCTTTATGGAACTTGTCCCGGAAATGCCCTGTTAGTCCTTCCCTGCCCTTAGTCTGGGAGTGTCTGGTTAATCCCCTATAGAATTTACTGCCCCTGTCTCTGGAGCCTCCCTTATTCCTCCAAGACCTTTTCCTACGCTATTCTGACCCTAGAAACTATCCCTTTGCCCTATGACTCAAGACTAGGGCATAAACAGAGAGAGGAGGAAGGGAGAGAGCCAGGAGAGAGAAGACAAGAGGAAGGGAATCGTGTTTGGGACCAACCTCCCTTCCAAAGAATGAAAGGGGAAAGAATGGGAGCCGCAGCCGCACATCCAGTTGGGCCACATGGGACGGCTCAGGGAATATTATCAGTTACTTCAGCAGTGTGTGCTTTCTTTCTCACAGCTGAGAGATTTTCCCTAGATAGCGTCCCGGGTGGACAGACTCTGGCAGAGAACACGGAACAGCTGGTGTCCAACCCCAGGCCGGTCACCAGGACACCTAGGAAGGGAGGCGGCCCTGTCTGCCCAGCAAAGGCGACTGCTCTGGGCAAGTGCTGGAGACAGCAGCCCTGGGTCCTCTTGCTGTGTGGGAGCCAGGGCCAGCGAAGGCGCAGACAGACCTAGCTTATCACTGCCAGACCATTTCCCCAGGATGGATTTTGGAATTGACTGGTTTGAGTTTCCTTTCCCTCCCCTTCTTAGTGCTCTGCCACCAGACAGACTCCATAGAGTGGGAGGAAGAAGCAAGGTGACCCTGAGTCTTGTTGACTGGACTGCAGAGTGGAAAGTCTGCAGAGCCTGCAGCCTGCCTGTGCCTGGGCTGTGACTGCTCAGCCCATAGGAGTTACCCAGCCCTGGTGGGATGTCAGGTTTCTCCAGGGCACTGGTTCTCAAACTTTGTTCATATTAGAATCATCTGGATTAAATATAGATGCCCAGGCTGCACCGCAGGCCCCAGAAATCAGTCTCTGGGGCTGTGACCTGGCCATCAACATTCTATAAAGTTTGCTTGATTCTGGTGCAGACGAGGCTGCAACTCAAGACTTTTCAGGGAAGAACTGGGGTGACTCCTTTTCCAGGTCAAGTTAGCCCTGAGCCCTGTTTATGTGCCCTCTCTACTTTTTCTCCATCCTTATGGTGGGGGGTGAGGAGAATGGCTGCTCTCCTGGAGCTATGGCTCCCCACAATATGCTCTCCCCATCATGGACCTGGAAGCCCTGCAAGAGCACACCTGTGTGTGTGTGTGTGCATGTGACCATGCGCTTGCACAACACACCTGTGGCTATGGGGCTGTTGCACCCCTTGCTTAGCCGCCTGTTTAGTGGGAATGTTAGGGGGAAAGGATGTTCTGAGCTAATCCCATACAGGCTTTGTGGACCCCACCCCCACTCCAGACCAAAGTCATCAAGACATTGGGAAAGACAAATCCCGTCACCACCAAAGGGAAGGTGGCTGGGACCTGAGGGTGGAGTTAAGCAGCCAGGTTGGGTATAAAAAACCAAACACTTGGGCCTTGGGGTCTCTCGCTCTCTCGCTCGCCTCCTGGCTTCACGGCTCCTGGCTCGCGGCCAGCTCTCAGAGTGCCATTTGGGATTCCAGGTCGGCGGATCGTGTAGGACGCATTTAAAACTTTGTCTCCCACTTTTCTCCCTGAGTTGTACATTTCCTCATTTGCCCTTCCCTTGGAAATAAACGTTTTATTAACCTTTTGCGTGTGCCTGCAGTAGAGTATTGATAAGTCCTCTTAAGCTCGCGGGTGAGGACCCACAGTCAGGCACCCCGTTTTGTATCGGGGCTGCCCTATAACAGGAACAGACGTGGTGCCTGTGTGCCTGCTACTTCCTCTCCTTTGCTTTGCAGGGAGCTCTACCCAAGGTAGATGCTCATAAGTACTGAGCATCCACAAAAAATGGATCTGCACACCTGGTCTGGTAAGAACACACTCAGGATTGTGCCTCCCCACCTGTGAGCCACCTCGGTGGGTCTCTCTGGTCTCAGGCATCTCGTCTGTGTCCTGTCCTAGGATTGTGGCACACAGGATTCTACTTGAGAGGTGGCTCTGAGCTCTCATGCCCCTTTAAGACTCCCTCCCTGAGGGAGATATTGCTGCTGCCCCTTCACAGCTGTCAGCCCTGGGGCCTGGGAGGCTTCTGGCATTTGGCAGTAGGGAAGCTGCCCTCACCATGATTTTGGAGCTCCCTCAGGACTGGTGGTCAGCTGTTAGCTTCTTCATAGGAATGTCCTTTCTGGGCTCAACTTTTACCCTTAAAGATTGGATCTATTTTGGGTAACTGCCAAATATGTAAAAGAATCAATGTGCTGTTTCCTTGTAAACTGGCCAGAGGGGCAGTTCCTAGGTGAACAGAGGAGCCACCTTCCCACTGGACTCACAGGCCTGGCTGCAGAGGTGATAGGTAACATTAGGTGAGTGGTGCCACCCCACTCTGTCCCCCACAGGAAACACCTGCCCCAGACCAGGTGGATTCTAAAGCGGGTCTGCCATCCTGAGCTGCTTCCTTCTCCTCAGACAACTCCTCGCTCTATTGCGGGCAGGGAGCTTGGACATCAGGACCTGGGGAGAGACTGCCCTTCCCGCTTGGCTTGGCCTGTCCCTGCTAATGTCCCTGACGCCCACAGGCCATTTCCCAGGGCTCTGCAGGGCCTGGCCAGCAGAGGGCACAGTCCCCTGCATTGTGAGTCTGGAGGCCATAGCAGCCTTGGGGTCTTTGCTGTTCTGGTCTCATCCTCTCCAGGCTGTTGGGAGCCAGAGAAGGAGGCAACTGCTGGGAACTTGCAGAGGCACAGATGTCCTTGACAGAATTTCACAGCAGCAACCCTCTTCTGGATACTGGGTATCCAGACATTCCCTTTGCTGCTGCTATCACGATACATCAGCCCTGACCCAGGATCCTCAGTCCCAGTGTAGGGTAAAGAAAATGTCAGGCTTTTCTGCCCTTCCGCCATCAGGATAGATGATGGATCCTTGTCCTGAATGCATGCCTGATGGCGGGCACCTGGAATAGGGTATGGGCATAGGTAGATGGGATTCAGCTGAGCTAAGACTGTGCTTTTAAGGGCGGCGTCACGGGGACGCCAGCAGCAGCAGTAGAAGCCGAAGCTGAAGCCGAAAGAGAAGCCGAGAAGCAGCAGAACGAACTCCAGAGAGCTCAGATAGAGTGAAGACTTGCTGGGGGCTGGGAGGCCTGCCTGCCATATGCCTGGTGAACCCCAATAAAAAACCTGCAAAACCACTGAGGACTCTGACTCCTCCTTTACCCAGTCTGCATGGGATCAGAAAACCTGCACCGTGTCCTGTTCCTGCCTTTACACCCAGGAACAGAGCAAGGTCCATCTGGATTACACATCTACATGTGGCAGTGGCCCAGAGATCTCTGAGGCAAAAGGGGAGGCCCAGGACCTATTCGCCACATCTATGGTGGGGTGTGTGTGTGTTGGGCGGTGCAGTGGGATGAGGGAGGCAGCAATTAGATGATTTCAATTTTTTAAAAAAATATTTATTTAGGGGCCTCCCCTGGTGGTGCACGTGGTTGAGCGCAGTGCTGTGAAACTGTCTGCAGCCTCTGCAGTGCTGTTTCGATGCCGGCTAGCAGGCGAGAATCCCACATGGCCCGGCAGACCTCTCCTGACTAGCCTGCTGCTCCCCTCAGCAGTGTATTTCAGTCAGTCTGCCTGTTCTGTTCCTCGCTCTGTCTCTGGTGAATCCTCTCACCCCCCACACTTCTGACCTGTACCCAGTTCTTGTATGCATGAATAAATTAATCTTTTAAAAAAATAAAAAAAAATTGAAATGTTGAAACTGAAAGAGTATTTAAAAAGTTAAAAAAATTTATTTATGCATACAAGAGCTGGGTTGCAGGCCAGAGATACAGGGGGTGAGAGGATTCACCAGAGACAGGTAGGGAACGGAATAGGAAGACTAACTGAAATACACTGCTGAGGGGAGCAGTGGGCAAGACAGGTGAGGTCTGCTGTGCCATGTGGGTTAGTTCCCTGGCTGGGGATTGAACTTGTGCTGCAGTGGGTGTGGATAGCGTCATAGTGCTGTGTCTTCACCCCTTGTGCTACCAGGGAGGCCCCTGATTTCAATTTTTTTGATCAACATTTTTCAAAGGAAAATTTATTTCTGAATACATGACTTTTTTGGTTATTTTTGATTGAAATACCTGTATGGTACGATTACATGAGTTTCAGGTGTGCATCATTATACATCAAAGTCTATATATGCTGCATTAAGTTCACTACTAAGAGTCTCATTTTGTGTGACAAATGTTGATGAATACTGAGCTGAAATCCCACCCTCGTGCAGTGTGCTGCCTGCTGGGAGATAGACATTCAACACATAATTGCCTGAATTACTCTAAATTACAAATCTGATGGGTATAATGAACAACAAGAGGGTTCTATGAGAGTGTGATTGGGGTGTGCACCTGCTTTGGTGGTTGGGGAGGGGTAGATCTATGATACTCTCCTCCTTTTGAAGGTTAATTGCCAGGACTTGGTCTTCCTGTTTTGACCTCACTCACCCCAAGGTAATCTCTCTGTGCCAAGTGTCCCTTAAGTAGGGGTGGTCTGCCTCACTTCTCCCCAGGGAGAAGTGTCCATGTGTCAAGGCTAAAGGTAAGACTTCCCTGCTGTGAGGCTGCCCTCGCTTCCATTCCACACACCTGCAGCCTCAGCATCAGGGAAGCTATGAGGACTCAATTTTTATCATTTTTGGTAAAGCCATATATATTACTCTGCTTTCTGCATATTGCATGTGAACGTCTTGAAAAGGGAATTATATGTTGGGGGGCATTAGGATGTCATCTATTGGCTACTGCTGTGCACAGTGTGGGGGATCTGATGATTCCAATGGAGAGCCTGATAGATGCCGGTTATATTATATTACGGGAAGCACCGGTGTGAGGAAAATGGGGAGGGAGCTGGGATCATGGGGGTGCTGTAAACTGAGCTGGGAGGACTAGAAAGGCTGTGACCCCCAAAGTCTGAGATCTAAGCCAGAGTCAACTCATTGTATAGGAATTTTCTGGCTCCTGCTCGCTTGCTGGTATTGATCAAGAGCTTTGAAATTTTAATCTGAAAGTTATAATGTGTTCACTCTCTGCGGGATTCCCTATCAGCTGAGTGAAACATAAATCCTTGCTTTGTGAAAAGCTGGGGTGTGGGTGTGAATGGGTGCAGTCTCCTCACCTCAGTCCAGGGTGTCATAGAGCTGGAGAAGCCCTTGGGCTTCCTCCACTCGCCTCTTATTTATTTTTTTTAAAGATTTATTTATTTATGCATACAAGAGCTGGGGTAAAGGCCAGAGGTGTGGGGGTGGGGGTTAGAGGATTCACGAGAGTCAGAGTGGGGAGCAGAACAGGCAGACTGACTGAAATACACTGCTGAGGGGAGCAGTGGATGAGATAGGAGAGGTCTGCTGTGCCATGTGGGTAGCTCCCTGCCCGGGGATTGAACTTGTGCTGCAGTGGCTGCCTATAGCTTCACAGTGCTGATACTTAACCCCTTGGGCCACCAGAGAGGCCCACACACCTCTTTCTTGTTCCTTCATCTTGTCTTATCCTTCCCTCCTCCTAGCCTCCCAGGGGCCAGGTGATAAAGGCAGCCTGCGACCCCCAAGAGGAAGCTTGTGTGGTGGGCTAGCCTCTCCTGTTTCTGCAGAGACAACTGTTCAGCAAGTGTAAAATACTGAGAAAGGCAGACATGGGATTCAAAAAGAACAGACTTAAAGGCTAGGAGTAGGCAGAATTTTTGCCATTTGAAGAGACAGGTGCAGGGGTGGAAGAACATGGGAACCAAGTAATAAAGAGAATTTATGTTGGATTTCCTTTGGCATTCTCCCAGATACTTGAGTAAAAACTAAAAGTAACTTATCCTGCTTTTGGTTTGGGGTCTGTGTATCTTTGAATGTGGCTTCATGTGTGGATTGAATCACATGAAGCTCTGATTTATATTTGAGCGACACACACATATACAATATAAAAAATATATCTCATTTTTTACTTTCAAGGAAAGAACTGAGCTTATTCATTGCAACATACAGATACAGTTAATCAATTGCTCATTAATTGATTAAATATCCATATTCATTTCACATGTATATTAAAGTCTGTTTTTTTCTCTTTACTGTCGCATTTATACTGCCTTCTGAGGCAAAGACATCTGTACTCCGACTACCTTCAAAAGGCATGATGTCCAGACCAACGAAGTAAATCTCTCTGATTTACATTTCAGAGTGAACCCTGCTACAGAAATAAATCATAGAGACACTCTTTTCTCATCTGCCGCAAACAGTCCCCAAATGTGTCCCAATTATCGGGAAGCATGTCACTTCTGGGGCAGACTATCAGAGACCAGAGCTGCCAAACGCCCTGGCATTTGTGGACAGAACAGCTGCCCAGGCAGCTGAGAGCAGACGTGCCAGGGAAAGTAAAATCCAATGACAAGATGGATGAGCATTTCCGGCTCCCTTTTGGTGCCTAATTACCCAGCGGAAAGGCCAACAATGGGGACATAAATTGCCCCTGGAAAACAATCCTGGGAGTGGTTCTCCCCTTCTCTGCCCCAGCCACACCTCCACATACACCCATCCCTCCCAGCCTGCTGCTCCTGAGCCTCGCCTTCTCCCTTGACCAGGTGTGGCCTCCTAAGCAACCCCACAAGGACAGGACTCCTGTCCGGGCCCCTGCCCACACTTCCTTAGCATTTCCTGTCTGTCTCTAAAGGAGGCCTCACCCCCTTCCTGTTTTCCTGTTCACTACTGACTACAACCAGGGGAGGGGAATGTTATACTAAGTGCTTTTCTTTGTCTCCCCCCACCCCGCCCCCCACCTCTGTTCAGCACTAGATCCAATTCATAATGGGAAGAAATAAAAAAATGGGGTAAAATGACCAAAGATTTACTCTAGTGGGTGTCTTTGGAAAGTTCCACAATGCTCTGGCACTCCGGTCTTCTAGTCCAGCATCCTCTCATGTAGGGTACAACCAATCACCCATAAACACAAGCTTTGGTCATCTTTAATGAGACACCAGTTTAATGACATACAGCCTCAGATATTAAAATGAAACAGTGCCAAAAAATAAATAAAATGTGATTTCTATTTTTTAGCTTGCATTTTTTCTTTAAAACACAAGTACTGCCTAAGGCAAATCCTAGACACTTGTACAATATACTTGTTCCCAATTTTTGGACGCCTCTACTGGGTATTGACCCAAAATGTTGGCACCAGTGCAATGTGAGTTTTCCTAAATTGTTTCCATGCCTGGCAGAGAATTAGAATAGCTGATTTCTTACTGAGAAAGACACAGCTGAGAGTGGGGATGGAGGAGGCCTTCTGGTCCCCATTGAGGGGGTTATGAGATGGGGCCTCCACTGGGAATTGCATCTGGAAGCCCAGAAGTGCTGCTTCTGAGGAGTTCAAGGCCTAAGAGGACATTTGACCTTTTCCTGACTGCCCTCGTGATGTGTTCTCCCTCCTCAATGTAGGAACATGGACTGTGAGAAGTGTCAGAGGACATCATGTTTTCTCCCTCCTTAGTCTTTCTGGCTCAGCACAACTCTTCTTCCATCAGAGTGAATATTTTGGCACATTCTTCAAACAGCAGATGCTCCTGGTCAGTGGAGAGGCAAATAAGGGGAGTAGGGGAGGGGCCTTTCTGGGCATCACTGGGTATTTATTGACCAGGAGTAACAACAACTCATACTCACTTGCCCTTTCTAGTGTTGCAGACATTACAAGGCAATTTTTGTGCCCTTGATTTTCATTTAATCCCCTTGCCAGGTTGGGAAGAGCCAGGAACTATCCTCCCCTTTTTATTGAAATCCTCAATTTGTCTTAAATCTTTTTAGAAAATGGGAGAGTATGGATCATATTTGAAGAATGTTTCAGTTTTTCTTTAAGAAGACCAAGACTCAGGGCCTCCCTGATGGCACAAGGGGTTAAGTCTCAGCACTATCAAGCTATCCGCAGCCACTGCAGCATGAGTTCAATCCCCCGCCAGGGAGGTGCAGCAGACCTCTCCTGTCTCACCTGCTTCTCCCCTCAGCAGTGTATTTCAGTAGATCTGCCTGTTCTTCTCCCCACTCTGTCGCTGGTGAATTCTCTCACCCCCTGTATCTCTGGCCTGCACCCCAGCTCTTGTATGCATAAATAACTCTTTTAAAAAATTAAATAAAAAAATAAAAAGATCAAGTCTCAAAAATAAAATGATTTGTCCAAATTGACATATTCTTCTAGTTAATATTTATGGATCATCTATTGAGAAACAGGAATGTCAGTCAGCCCTAAGTGTAGGGGGATGAAAAGCAGCAGAGCCACCCCCCACCGTCTGCCCCCGCCTCATCCTCCTAGCACTTTCAGGATGTCTCCAGAGGTAGAGGAAGAATATGATCAGCTAAACAGACTGGAATCAGGAGCAGTAATAGCATTTGTCTGGGTGTGACTTTCTAAAAGAACTAAGCTCTCCTTTAGACAGCTCTCTCACCTGGATGCACATTGGAGCGGGGGATCAAGGACCTCATGGCAGGGAGTAGGTACTTAATCCCCAGACAGCCAGATCTGAGTCTCAGGATTTCCAGTGTGTCAGCCATCTTCAGAGAATCAGAACACTATGAAATATGTTTAGCCTCATGCTCAGAGGCAAAGGTACCTAGCCCCTGGAAGATTCAGAAGACACTTAGGGATTCTACTGGCTTTAGGAAAAATGAAATAATATATATAAAAGATTTTTAAGGAAGGGTAAAAACCGCAGCTCCCAATACCTACTTGAAATGCAAATTGTGTATTTTTTCTATTTTCTAAAAGACTCAGGGCAACTTGTAATAAAAACATGGAGTAGGATGAATAAAAGATAGAAATTAAAAATAAACATCATGTACTAAAAGGGAAAAAGGACGGGTTCACAGATTGAAATCTATTTTAAGGATGGCTGCTGAATCGGGTATGTAATAAATCACATCGGAGTTCCCTGGCAGCCAGGGGGAAAGGGGAAATGCCGAGCCACATGGCTTTTATTCTTTAGCTAACTAAAGAAAGCACACCAGGCCAGTTACAAAGAGACATATATCCCTCTGCGCTGGATTCCAAAGAGTATCCTTCCTTGGTGCACATAAAATGCACCAATACAGATAGCCGTCTTCATCATCTTTTCATTTAACCAGGAATGTTGTGATGTTAATATTAATCTTTTCATTTAACCAGCTATGATTTAACCACATCATAGCTAAGCATTATTTTTTTAAGCTTTGTTTTATTTATTTATGCATACAGGAGCTGGGGTGTAGGCTAGAGGTATGGGGGGTAGGGGGTGAGAGGATTCACCAGAGACAGAGTGGAGAGTAGAATAGCCGGACTGACTGAAATACACTGTTGAGGGGAGCAGTGGGTGAGACAGGAGAGGTCTGCTGCATCGTGTGTCATATCTCTGGCTGGGGATCGAACTTGTGCTGCAGTGCCAGATAGTGCTGAGTTCTAACCCCTTGTGCCACCAGTGAGGCCCTGCTTAACATTATTTTTAAGAGCTTTTGAATTCCAGTGATTTCTGAGTCTGCTGAAATGTTGGTTTATAGACTCAATATCCCAGAGAGAATACTGGACTATTGAGGTATTATTTTTAAGGGACAGCATCCAGGTGACTTGGCCTTGTGAGGGTCTTTGCAGTAGGTAGATATCACTATGGACAGAGTTCCAAATGCCCCCTTTAGCCTACACCATGTATCTTGCAGGGCCTCCCTCAGAGCTCCTCATCCTCTTCTTCTGCCTCAATGTCCCTGGTTGCCATCTCAGAGAGTGGACAGTTCTGCCTCTCCATCCTGCTGCGTGTTCTTGAATAGCCCACCCCCAGCATGAGCCAGGTGGTCCAAACACCACCACCTACATGCATTCCTGATATGATAGTTTAGACTCGCATCTGTTACTCTCCAGCTGGGTGACCTGGGACAAATGCCAAGCTTCTCTGGAGAAAAGAGGCGGTTGTAGTAATTGACTCTAAGAGTTTCCTTCCAGCTGGACTTTTCTGCCTTTTCTTCAACAATAGAGGCCCTGTAAGGTGAGGGTATCTGTTAAGGGCCATGGGCGCTGACAGTGTGAAAACTACATTGGAAGTTTTTCCTTGCGGGAGGAGAAGGGTGCTGTTTTGATGGAACCCCTGCTTGGGCTTTTGTTTTGGTTCAGTGGTGGGATTCTGGCTTTCCAATTGAATCATAGCAGTTGCTAATGTTTTCTGGAAATGGTGCTGGCAGGAGGAGGCTGCTAGTTGTGTCCACCTATTGGGCCACGACAGATTATCACCTTGAGAATGGACTTGGGGCTACATCTTCCAGACTCAGCCTTGTTCAAACATGAAGTGGGATGACAGGTTGGAGTTGGGGTGCTGGGGATATGATCCCAGATTACTCCAGGGAGCCCTTCGCCACAGGTGCACAAACTCTGTGCAATTTGATGAAATAATTATAGCACTAATGCGTGAGCAGACACAGGTGCTTGCCCTTAAAGACAAGCGCTCCTTCTACATACTCACCCTCCAGAGACTGCTGGCATGGAGCTGCATCTTTGCCATGTTCTGGGAAATGCAACGTGAAGACACTGCCCGGCTAATCCTGCCTCCTTCCAAGGATCAATGTGTTAGACTCCCTTGTAAGAAACAAATCCTCATCTACTGTCATGAGATGGAGTATGAAAGTGGAAGGAAAAAGCGTCTTACTGTTTGCTGGGTGGAGAAATATACACAGGACCAGGGCTCTGAGTAGAGACTTTTTCCAATGAGTCACGCATGAGCTTGGTTTTAGAATTAATTGTCTTGAGGGCTCTGGAAATTTGGAGGGGCTCGGGGAGCCTCTCCCAGTGGGGATGTGGCATGGTACGTGGTGGGCCGGTTTCTTTTCTTTTAAAAATAGCAACGTGTGCTAGCCCTATACATCTCATTGGATCTTTCAAATTCCGTTGAACACCTGCTGCCCTGGCATTGCACATCCTCTGCTAAGTCCACTGGTTCGGATGGGACTACCTCTAACTAGACTGCTCACCAGAGGCCTTTGCCTCTCAGGATGGCTGTCCCAGAGGGGATCTGCCCCTGCCTAAGAGGCCTCTTCTCAGGATTAAGGAATTTTTTTTCTTTTCAGGGAATGAGAAGAATAGGAGCTTGCTGTTACTGTAGACCTCTTTCCTGCTCTTGGGGCAGGAGATCCTGTTGGACTTAACTTGGAGAAGTTTTGCTCAGGCGCTGGGAGGGAAAAAGGAGACTAAGGTCTGACGTCAAATAAAATTCATTTAAAGGCCATGGGACCTTGTGACCTAACACCAACCCCCGGGGGGAATGCAGACTTGGGGGTGAGTATTCTATTTCCTTCTCTCTTAACCCCCAGGTCAAATGAGCAAGCTGTCCTGTTAATGTACTGTAGGGTCAGGAAGACCACAGTGCAGGTTTTCTGATCCAGCAGACTGGGTAAAGGAGGAGTCAGAGTCCTCAGTGGCTTTTGCAGGTCTTTTATTTAGATTTACCAGGAATATGGCAGGCAGGGGTCTGGGGGGCCGGGAGGCTGGCAGTCCTCCCAGTCCCCAGCAAATCTTCACTCTATCTGGGCTCTATCTAGTGTTCTCTCTGCTTCTCCGCTCCTGCTGGTGTCCCTGTGACACCATCCTTAAAAGCCCAGTCTCAGCCCAGGTGAATCCCATCTACCTATGCCCACACCCTATTCCAGGTGCCCACCATCAGGCATGAATTCAGGACCGCAAGGATCCATCATCTATCCTGATGGCGGGAGGGCAGAAAGGCTTGACATTTTTTCCTTACCCTGCATGTAATTACTGTGCTTGTAAGAAAGGCACATTTTAACCTGCTTAACTAAGACAAGGGTTGCAAGGTTAATTTGGAGGCTGGTAGCACAACAGGGCAGCCACACTTAAAATTCTGCCCAGATTATTTATTTATATCTCACCACTTGAAAGAAAATATACAATTTCTAGGTGGTAGTACACCTATTGTTGTGGTTTATTTTTTATGGTGATCCATGAAAAATTTAAATAAATTTCTAGTTCTAATATATTCTTTAAGCTTACCACAAAAAACTTTGCTACATGTGGGCAAATGAAGGTGGTAACAGAATTGATAAAAGCAATGCAGCAAGAGCCCAGGATTTTAATTTTGCTCTTTCAGGGTTGGTTGCCATCTTGAGGACATCTGAGAGGTATGTCTGGTGATAACTCTCCCCATCAGAATCATCAATTGGTGGCACATCCTCTTTCCAATCTGACCTCCAAAGAGAAACCCCACATGCTGCCCCAATGACCCAGAGATAAGTTCTGAGTATGTGGCTTTCTTCCTTTTTCCAAAGTAGTAATGTAGCTTCTGCTAAATACATTCACTCATATACGTCCCAAATGCTTAACTTTTTTTTAAAATAAATTTTATTTTTATATTCCCCATACAATTTCAATCCCCTTATTTTAACCCCAATCCCTCCCCTCCCCGCCCCCTACCCCCCATAGAGTGTCTCTGGTTCATAGTTTGTTGTTGATTTTGATTTTCACTTTCTTATAGTTATTCATTTTCCTGGTCCATTATTTAAGTTTTCTAGATTCCTGCTATGAGTGAGACCATCTGGTATTTTTCTTTTTCTTTCTGACTTATTTCGCTGAGCATGATCCCTTCCAGCTCCATCCATGTTGCTGCAAATTGCATGTGTTTATCTTTTTTGAATGCTGAGTAATATTCCATGGTGTATATGTACCACATCTTCTTGATCCAGTCATCTATTTTTGGGCATTTGGGTTGTTTCCAAAGCTTAGCTATTCTAAACAGTGCTCCTATCAACATAGGGGTGCAGGTGCTCTTTGGAATTGATGTTTCTGCGTCCTTTGGGTAAATATCTAGGAGTGGAATTGCTGGGTCATATGGAAGCTCTATGTTTAGTAGGTCCAGAAATCTCCACACAGCTCTCCATAGTGGTTGGACCAGTTTGCACTCCCACCAGCAGTGCAGGACAGTTCCTTTTTCTCCACATCCTCACCAACATTTGTTGTTGCTAGTTTTTTTACTATGTGCCATTCTCACATGAGATACCATGCCATGGTATCTCATGGTAGTTTTGATTTGCATTTCCCTGATTACAAGTGATGTTGAACATTTTTTCATATGCCTGTTGGCCATTTGCATTTCCTCTTCAGAGAAGTTTCTTTTTAGCTCTTCTGCCCATGTTTTGATAGGATTATTTTCTTTGCTGTTGTTGAGTCTCATCAGCTCTTTGCAGATTTTTGTGATCAGTCCTTTATCATTAGTGTTGGGTGCAAAAATGTTCTCCCAGTTGGTGGGGTTTCTCTTTGTTTTTGTTATTGTCTCTTTTGCTGTGCAGAAGCTCTTTAATTTGATGTAGTCCCAGCTGTTAATCTTTGCCTTCACTATCACTGCTTTGGGTGGCGTGTCTGTAAAGATGTCTTTGATGTGCATGTCATGTAGTGTTTCGCCTATATTTCCTTCTATGTATTTTATGGTTTCAGGTCTTATGTCTAGTTCTTTAATCCATTTTGAGTTGATTTTTGTGTATGGTGTGAGGTAGTGGTCAAGCTTCATTCTTTTGCATGTAGCGACCCTGTTTTCCCAGCACCATTTATTGAACAAACTTTCTTTGCTCCAATGCATAGTCTTTGCTCCTTTGTCAAAGATTAGTTGACCATAAATCTGTGGGTTTATTTCTGGATTTTCTATTCGATTCCACTGGTCTGTGTGTCTGTTCTTGTTCCAATACCATGCAGTTTTGATGATTATGGCTTCGTAGTATAGCTTGAAGTCTGGGAGTGTGATACCTCCATTCCCTGCTTTTTTTTTCAGGAGAGCTTTGGCTATTCGGGGTTTTTGGTGATTCCATATGAATTTCATCAATAATTGTTCTATTTCTTTGAAGAATGACATTGAAATTTTGATTGGAATAGCATTGAATCTGTATATTGCTTTTGGTAGGATGGCCATTTTAATAATGTTTATTCTTCCAATCCATGAGCAGGGGATGTCTTTCCATTTTTTTGTGTCTTCTTCTATTTCTTTTAACAGTGTTTTATAGTTTTCTTTGTATAGGTCCTTTACCTCTTTTGTTCGATTTATTCCCAACTACCAAATGCTTAACTTTTATTTCTAATTGAAAACACAGATTTTAAACATTTTACTTAAGCGATACATGATTAATGCTTATTAACTGTGACATGTTCCAAAGCAAAGTGCTGATGCCTTAGTCATGTCTCTCAGGCTCTGTGCCCAGGAAGGGTGATGGTGACAGGCTCACGAGAGCTACTTCTGCATGGGAAGACTGTGTCCCTGGGGAGGCACACGGATGTCAGGGTGGTGTCCATGACACAAAAGCCTGTGCTTTCAAGACTGTTTTCACACAGTCTTTGCTGAGCAACCTCAGACCCCATGCAAGACAGGGCGGTGAGCCAGCTGAGTGTGACGGGTGCCCTCTGTCCCATTTGGACAGGACGACCATGTCAGAGGGTGACACGAAGTGACTACAGTAGAAAGAACAGCAAACCCCTTACGCAAGTGCTTCCTGTAAAGGGAGTCACTGGTTTCGTGGCATTTGGCACATAGTACGGTGTTTTCTAGAAACCCTAGTCAGTGTCTTCGAGAATACACCAACACTGTGCTAGAATTGTTAGGTAGCTGAGATGAGAAATAGTCTTTTTCTAGTGTTTTCTAACCACTCTTAAAAAGAGGGTCTGTGGTGATGTTGCCACCACACCAGTCTACATGACCCTCATCTCTCCTTGGAAACTGGGGTTTGTGTAGCGATCTAAGACACTGAGAGGAAAATCATCCAAATAGGTTCCCATGTTATTGTGTCGTCCCCTCAATGATGAGTCTGAGCCAGCCTTCTCACCAATGAACCTTGTCTTAGAAAGCCAGTGGCTTCCTTGTTTGTGTGTTTGGGGATCTATGTGGAGAGAGAGAGAACCCGAGACCACACCGAAGCTGTTCCTGTCTGAACCCAACTTCTGGCCACTACTTCTCCCCCAGGGACTTCAGGCATGTGATGGAGCCATTGTGGATGCCCCTCCCCATCCTGGGTATGCTCCTGAGAAGGCCCCCACAGCTGCATCTCAAAGCAAAAGAACCACGGTCAGCCTCTCCTGTGAGAGATCATACACACCTTGTTTTAAGCCACTAAGTTTGGAGTGCTTTGCTTTATAGCTCGAGATAACTGAGACAACTGTAGGTGAAACAGAGGAGTCCAGAACAGCAACTCTCTTAGTCCCATGCAGCGGTGCGATGTGCCTCTAGCTGCCTGTCCACTCTAGCTCTGGTGACACGCTTCCTACCTGTCGGGGCGAGTTACTCATTGAAAGTCAGGCAAGGCGGGCCAGCAGGGGACCAGGTAGGTAACTCTTATGATGTAACTGGTGCCAGACTCAGAGCTCTGTGCCCTGTGCAGGAGGGATTCCAGGGGCACACACACCCAGAGGGATCTTACAGTCCAGGAGCTTTGGGTAGAACTTTCCAGCCTCCCCTGAGGATTTACTTCATGGGAGGACCTCGTGGTGGTGGGAGGGGTCCCCATGCCCAATGCTCGAAAAACAGGGAAACAAGTCTTTAAGCATCTTCAGTGACTTCACAAGATCAGATATGGGGTGTCCAGAGGGGTGCTTGGGACGAAAGCTCAGCACCTCTGTGAAGGGTGTTTCTTATAGGTACAAAAAAGGTGGGGGCTTCACTGACCATCTTTTTTTTTAATAAATTATTTTATTTTATATAATTCTTACATCATTTTTCATTTCTGCATAATATTTGCATTTTCATTTTGGTTATATTCCGCCCACAATTCCCATCCCCTTTTTCTGACCCTAATCCTTCTTCTCCTTCCCCCACCACCCACTGTAGTGAGTCTCCAGTCTATAGTTGCCTGTTGATTTTGATTTTTGCTTTATTGCAATTAGTCTTTTTCCTGGTCTCTTATTTAGGCTTTCTAAATTCCTTCTATGAGTGACCATCCAGTATTTTTCTTTTTCTTTCTGGTTTATTTCGTTGAACATGATCCCTTCCAGCTCCATCCATGTTCAACATCACTTGTAATCAGGGAAATGCAAACCAAAACTACAATGAGATACCATCTCACACCAGTGAGAATGGCACATAGTAAAAAAACTAGCAACAACAAATGTTGGCGAGGATGTGGAGAAAAACGAACTCTTCTGCACTGCTGGCGGGAGTGCAAACTGGTCCAACCACTATGGAAAGCTGTGTGGAAATTCCTCAACCTGCTAAAGATAGAGCTTCCATATGATCCAGCAATTCCACTACTAGGCATTTACCCAAAGGACACAGAATCATTAATTCAAAAGGGCACCCGCACCCCTATGTTTATAGCAGCACTATTTACAATAGCTAAGCTATGGAAGCAAGCCAAATGCCCAAAAACAGATGACTGGATCAAGAAGATGTGGTACATATACCCAATGGAATATTACTCAGCAATCAAAAATGATGAACTCATGCAATTCACTGACCATCTTGAGGTGCTAGACTTGCCTCCTCCTGGCACTGGCAGAGCAGGGAGGCTCAGGCTCCTGCTGCTGACTGACTAGGCAGTGGGAGGTCACATTACAGAGGCAGGAGAGCTGTGCCCCCTCCCTCCCTCCCTCAGCCCTGAAACCTGTTCAGAAGATGCCATGAACTCCGTGCAGCTCCCCTCTGGGATGTGAGCCCTGAGGTAGTTGCTGGTCCCCTATGCATCGAGGTCCCTTCCATCAAGGACTTCACCCGAGGTCCCTGGGGTGAAGGCTGGCTTCCCTGTGTGGTTTTGGCTTAATGGGGCTCAGGTGCAGTCACTCACTCACAGATTACAAGGGTGGCTCAAAGTCCCTCAGCCCGCTGAAATCTTATGTGAAATCTGGGCCTATCTAGTCCCTGACTTTAGCTGGACCTCTCCCTGCTGGTGCTGCTTTCTGTTCCATTCACCCCTCTGTCCTCTCTACTTCCCCTGCCAACATCTGCTCCCCAACTGTGTTCCCTGAGTACATGTCACCCTCACACATCATCTCAGTCCCAGCCACCATTCTTGACCTTCTCCCATCTTTCCACAATAAACAGGTCCTCTGTACCTTGTGATCTTGCATAACACCCTTCAAGACATCCCCTGCAGTTGTATGTTTTTGAACCCCTGGAATAGTGAGTTTAACTGAAATTCTGAAGGTCCAGCAAAAGTGAGGTGTCTCCTCTCAGGAGCCCACTCCAGGAGAAGCTTGGAGGTGGGTGTTGAAAAAGGTTGTAAGGGTCAGAATTATCACTGTCTTAGGAGGAGTGTGTGTGTGTGTGTGTGTGTGTGTGTGTGTGTGTGTGCGCGCGTGGGGTATATGCCTGTTCAGGTATGAATGAGAATATCTATATATGTATACATATATATGAATATATGATAGCATGTGTGAGTTTATGATTGTATAGGTATGTGATGTATGTGAGTGTGAAGGACTGAGTGTGCATGTGTGTAGCATATGTGAAATATGTGTGACTGTGTAAGTCTAAATGTGTGAGTGAATCTATGTATATTAGTGTTGTATTGCTTTGCTTTTTAGGACTCTGCTTGCCCAATAGTTCTGAGAATGGGATAGAAATAAAGGAAACTTGTTGGCAATAAGCAGTCTGAAAGTGAAAGGTTTGAGTATGTGGTGCTGGGACCAGTTGCATTGACATCTTCTGGAACTTGTTAGAAATGTAAATTATTGGGCTCACCCAGTTCTGCTCTGGGTTAGGAGCTCTGGCACCCAGAAATCTGTTTTAAATTGTCCTGAAGGTGATTCTGATTTGGGTAGGAGAACCCCAATTCCAAGGGGTTTTCTGACAGATATACCTGTCTAACTTGCCATCTCTTTTCTCCATGTTTCCAGAAGCATTCAAGAGAAGTTTGAATAACCACTGGCTGGGATTGTTGCAAAGGAAATGACCTCATCAGGTCAGGAGCACGATTAAAGTCACTCACTTGGCCATTCGCTCATTCCACAGACCTGCACTGAACAGTATAACAGGCGGTGTTGGAGGTGGTTGGTGGCTGGAAGGGGGCAGAGTGTGAGCTCCTTGTCCCCACGATTGCAGGCTCCCACAATCCTGTGGGTTCCATGGCCTTGTCTTCATGCTGACATTTTGGTTCCTGCTCTGTTTTTGACAACCAAACACTGAGTCGCCCTCAGTGACTAATCACTTCCATTACAACAGACCCCTGACCCTATGTTGCCCAAGAAACCCAGAATCAGAGTGAGGGTGAATCCAGCCCTGACTGTGCATACCACGCGAGTAACCCCAGTTCGAGGACTTCCTGCCCGCACATGACACTGCTGCTTTCCTGGGCCTCTGAGTCATCCTTTGTCACACTTGTCACCTCTGCTACTCTCTACAGCTCAGACTCCAGCAAAGGAATTTCCCGGTTCAACAACTCATTGTGGGGTTAGTCCCAAGGAGTCAATGTCTCGCACAAATGAATTTTTGGATGGCTGAAGTGTAGCACTTTAAACAGGTAGCAAACCTATATTTGCTTCAATTTATTTAAAAAATAATTGAGACACATTAATCAGAGGAACATTAGCAATGCAGATGGGACAGACCAAGAAATCAGAAATAAATTCCCCTAAACAGCACCAAGAAACAAAAGTTGACGTGACTCTTTTTGATGCTTTTCTGGGCATTTGTGTCAGTAAATGTGTGAGTCTGAGCATCAGTGCAAGTGAGGACCACACTGTAAAACTGAGCCGTACGTGCTAGAAGGTGTATTGTGATGTCTCTCTTTGTCTATTCATTTACATCATGAGTTTTAAAGCTGCCCAGAACTCTACTGCACAGATGCAGAGTTGTCTAAAACTGCAACAGTTTATAAAGAGAGCTTTCGAAAATGCGACCCTCCACACAGTCCTTCTGGCCTCTTCCCTTCGTAACTCTGAAATCAGACCACAGCAACATGACTTAAGGGGTTCACCGTAATTCAATGAGCCCGACATGTTGTGGCAATTTGATGGAGAAAGGAGTGCCAGATAAGGTGTCAGACATGATGCTGATGTTTATCTCTGGCCCTTGAGCAGGTTACCTAACGGCTCTCGGGATGTGGTTTTCCTGATTTTTTCAAGAGGGGGGAAGGCCTCAATGCTTCCTGCCTCAAACAGGCCTTTTGGTAACTTCCTCTTCCCTGCAACCCAGTAGCATGAGACAACCAGTGGCCAGTCCCATCTTGATTCTGATTTAGTGAGATGAGAAGGATTTTGCCTGAAGCTAAAATGGATGGAAAGGGAACTCGGTTTTCTAATCATAAGATGCTCTCCCCTCCATGTCCCCCATTACCTTCCACCCCCCTCCATTATGTATGGAAACTATCAGAAGAGTGGTGGTTGCAGCAGGTGGTCCTTTGCAATAGGCCATTCAAATCCCTCTGCAGACTGGCCCATGACAGCAGTGATCCTTCAGCAAGGAGGAAATCATCGGAACGGGAAAGATGACACAGCCTCAGAATCACACCCCAGGGGCTGCAGGACCTGTGCTCAAGGAGCTCCTGGCATCCACATGTCCTGGGTGCATTCCAAGGATGCAGATTCCTGGGCACCAACTCAGCTAGTCTGCATGGGAATTAGTGTGGGTGGAGTCCCATTTAACAAACTTTTCAACAAACAACCCTAAGTTTGCCAAGGGGAGTGATAGGGAGATTATCTCATAGCTCTACTCCTAGAATTTTGAATGCTTTGCACTGGGAAGTGCCTTTAATTGTTGGCAACTTGCTAAATGTTCCCCTTGGAATGAGAGATCACAAATAGGAGAGCAGAGAAGAGAGATGAAGGTGGAGATTTTTGCTCCCAACTTCCCTACAAAATTCTATTTTTCTCTTTGACCTTTTAGGTTTTGAACAATGAATTTAATTCCTTGCTTCTCTTTTCAGAATGTTCTTTCCTACTTGGGTCCTCACTGGTCCTACAGACCATTCTATCCCTGGCCCAGGCCAATCCCAGGCCCTGAGCTCAGAAACCATGCAACATCAGAAACCAGTTCCAAGGACTGGACAGTGCATGAAGAGAAAGACAAGAAAATGGCTGTACTGGTGTGAATGCTTGATTAATTGGAGCGGATGTTACCAGGGCCCTGTGAGGAAGATTCTGCAAATCTGTGTGGTCTGGATGGACAAGGTCATGTCGATTACATTGGGTTTATCTTGGCTCTGCCCAGAGGTGATTTGGCTCCTAAAAGACCTCTAGCTGAGTCGTTTGTCTTCTGAAAAGTGGAGGAACTGTCGAGATTCAACTTGACTCTCCAAGAGAAAGGATGATGTCTCGTATGGCTCCATTACTTCCTTGAGATCCTGGAATGTGCTTTTTATTCATCCAATAGCATCCATTTATTTATTAAACATAGATTAAACACTTGTTCAATGCCAGACATGGAGTAGGTAGTCACATACTGCTATGAATAAACAATCAATTCTTATCAGAAGATCTTTATCATACTTTAGAAAATTAAAGCTAAAATTCAAAATTGTTTGAGCAAAATATAATCAATTTATATATGTCATGTTCATCCATAATTACAGAGATAAAACAATGTTACTCAAGATCTGTTTATCTGTAGTCTCTTTCTTTTAAACAAAATTCCCCCATCTATAAAAACTCTTCACAAGTATATTAGAAGACTTCACAAGTATATTAGACATTTTTGCTTTTAAACAAGCTGTTCTTGCTTGGATTTAATTTAATTTTACTTATTTTATATTGTGTTGTGTGAACCCTCTAACTCCCTGTCCCCCCTCCCAGTGACTCTGCTGGCCAGGTTGAGGGCACTGTCTTTGCCCTTGCAAGACAGTGTTGGGGTCATCATGTGCCTGGGTGCACAAAGCACATGTCCTATCTCAAGAGTCTCCTGAGAGCTCTCCCAGCTCAGCAAGCTCCCCCAGCAATCCCTCCCTGCTCTGCAGAGACTCTACTTAAACCACTGGCCAGATCATTTCATTTTTCTGACTAAGATCCTGCAATTTTCTTTCCGTGCCTGGCAAACCTCAACCAGTCTCTGACTCCATCCGCTCAGGTTTCCTCTGCCGTCACACTCAGACGGTGGCCTCCGTGCCTTCCTCCCCTCTCTTTTCTTATTGGAAGAACCAGTCTTTTACGCAAGCTTTTGTCCATCCAGCCTGCACTCCCTCTTCTTCCGGAACTCCCTCAGCGGGCTCCTTCTTGCCACCTGGGTGTCTGCTATGATGGGCCTTCCGCAGAAAGGCCTTGCCTCCCTTCCCCTCCTGCACAGAAGTGAGCATTAGTCACCATCCCTCAGCCCTGGTTCTGGTTTCGCCACACCGCCTGTTTGATGCCTCAGCCATGAGGCAGCCGCCTGTGGTCTGACACCCCTGGCTGGCCTGCAGGGTGTCCATGAGGAATAGGGAGCTGTGACCCTGGAAGCCGGGTTTTGGTTTGTCTGAGCATCATTTTTCTGTCCTGAAGGCTTAACTCTTTCAGACCAGCCAGCAGTGTGCCCCCAACTCAGACAGCATTTCTTGGCAAAGAAAATTTTGTATTACCCAAGAGATCACAAACGACTTCTGTCCTGAGGAGCAAACTCTGGTAAACCTGATGTCGAAGAAAGAAGTGATATGGGTAGATGCCTGCTGTTCTCCTGAGCCTGGGGCTGATGTTGCCTTGGTGTGACTTAGCCTACCCAGCCTTCCCTTGGGATTGGGGCATCTAGAATTTGGTAACAGGGCAGTTCCACATCTCTCCAGTAGCTCAGCAGGGAAGGTCTATTCCAGAATGAGCAGTATGGATATCTGAGGCTTCAAGATCTGAGAAATGGAATCTGACAGTGCTGGAAGAAAGAGCTCCAAAAGGACTCATTGGCTCAGTCAGTGGCAGCAAGTCTCTGTGCAGGCACAGAGGCCTGTCCAGTGGCTATACCTGCCCAGAGCTGAGTCACCAGGTCTCTTAAAGGGAGATTTTTATGCAAATACACAGTGTTGTGCAGGACTTCTTAGGCTAGGAAACTAGATGCCTGATGGATACCAGGTGAAAAAGCATGGCAGAGGAATTTGTCAGAAATCTCATATGCACCTGCCAAGTCAAATCTCACATTATTTTTCCACCAGTCCTGTAGCCAGGGATGGCTCCTGGCTGGGAAGAACAGCAGGGCCTTGATTCTGACAGGAGTGGGACTGATGCTAGGGTAGGCCAGCATTTCTAAGATGTTATGTGCATCCACATAAAAGCACAGACTCAAATCCACACCTGTACATAGTTATATGCACACCCACACAAGCATACAATCCATATATACATGCACATATATATAGCATACACACACATCTTCCTTTCTTATGTTTTCCCTCTCACCCTCTCTTCCTTGAGTATGGAATTTCTCCCAGTATCATCAACTTTTTTTTTTAGATTTATTTATTTATGCACAGAAGAACTGGGGTATAGATCAGAGGTGCAGGGGGTGAGAGGATTCACCAGAGACACAGTGGGGAACAGAACAGGTGGATTTACTGAAATGCACTGCTGAGGGAAGCAGTACGAGAGACCGAAGAGGTCTGCTCACCATATGTGGATTAGCTCCCTGACTAGGATTGAACTCAGGCCATAGTAGTGATAGCGCTGAGACTTAATCCCTAGGCCACCAGGGAGGACCCTAGTATCACTAATCTGATCACTAAGGATCCAACAGCTCTTAGTTTACTATTGTCTACCTGACAGTCTGGGTAGAATCATTCCTATTCACCATAAATGGAAATTTCTGTAAATGTTTACCAGTTTGAACAATATCAAAACATAGTTCTGCAGCTCATAGAAGAAAATGTATTATACAAAGATATAGATTGTTACTTGTTCTTTTACCAGGTAACATAACACCAAGGACATGGAAATTTTGTGATGGTTTAAAACAGTTTTATTTCAAGGTAACTATATGGTTTCCCACAAAATGCCATGAACTCCTGGTGCCCCTGCCCTTCTAGGATCCTGTTTGTTCTCCTCCCTCTCCAAGAGAGGGAGCGGACACTGTCCCTCACTCTGATCCACTGCCTGGGCCACCACACATAGGGCAGCATCAGGCCAGCGCAGCCAGTGATAAGCCGGCGGAAAGTTGCCTGCTGGGTCTTGCCGAGTCATCTGAGGGTTTTCTGATTGTTCAACACAGTGATGACTATTTTTCTGGCGTTGGGATTTTACTTTACGCAAATCAGGAGAGTTAACACTTAGGTGAAAACTTCCTTTTTTTAAAATTATTTTTTTTTATTTTATATATTTTTTACATAATTTTTCATTTTTGCAAAATGTATACATTTTCATCTTGGTTAGAGTCCCCATACAATTCCCACCCCCCTTTGTTTTGATCCTACTACCTCCCTTCTCCCCAGCCCCCAGTAGTGTGTCTCTGGTTTATAGTTGCTTGTTGATTTTCATTTTTACTTTATTATTATTAGTCTTTTTTCCTGCTCCCTTATTTAGGTTTTCTAAATTCCTGTTATGAGTGAGACCATCCAATATTTTTCCCTTTCTTTCTGGCTTATTTCACTGAGCATGATCCCTTCTAGCTCCATCCTCAACCTGCTAAAGATGGAGCTTCCATATGATCCAGCAACTCCACTCCTAGGTATTTACTCAAAGGACACAGAAACATTAATTCAAAAGGGCACCTGAACTCCTATGTTTATAGCAGCACTATTTACAATAGCTAAGCTATGGAAACAACCCAAATGCCTCAAAATAGATGGCTGGATCAAGAAGATGTGGTACATACACACAATGGAATATTACTCAGCAATCAAAAAAGATAAACTTATGCAATTTGCAGCAACATGGAAAATTTCCCTTTTAAATGATACATGCAGAAATTAAAAAAAATCAAAGTGGAGAAAATACACAAGAAAGTGAGATATTAGATATTTAGTCATCCAGAAGGGCAATATCAAGTAACAGGCACAGAAATTTGGGGCTTACAATCAGTGCTACCGAGGCACAAGACCCTATTACCTTCAGTGGCCACACTTTACTGGCTCAATTTGCTATTAAACACCAGCACAAATTCCTTCTGCACACAATATTCTGATGACATGGACTTTGCCTCTTAGTAATGTATAAGCCACAGGATAGGAAATAAATGCTATTAGGACAGAGAATAACCTTCATCCACTCTTCTAGCAGCTATTTATTAGGCCCTGTCTGTGCCATGCCAGCTGGCTACGGAAGCAGCAAGTCCTAACTCTGCTGGCCCTGCCTGGGACACCTCTAATCACCTCCCAGCACCCCCGGGAAAGTTTGTTGCGGAATATCCTTCTGCCTGGAGCTGCTGAGCTGAGTTGTCCAGGCCAGACAAGGCCCCTGTTTGGCTGGACCTGCCCAAGATCCCTGCTCTAGCCTGTTCCCTGGACTGGCACCTGTTCCCTGGCAGGATGACCACAAATGTCATCCTGAGGGTCTCTCCGTGCCTGGCCCACTTTCTCTGCAATAAGCCCCATTATAGGAAACCAGACATTACACCAGACCTGATCTGAAGAATCTGAGTTCTTCAGAACTCAGGAAGCATTGTTACTTACTCTGAAATGTGACATCAGGGACACCAATCTAACCCACGCCATTATCACTGGACACCCAGAAGCTGGGTGCTACCTCCTCAGGCCCTCTCTGACCACCCTGGCCAAAATATTCTCACCCCTCCTTCATGAGTTCCCTGCCTTTCCCCACTTTTTTTTTTCATAGAACATACAACAATGATCTTATATCCTTGTCTGGCTGCATGTTGGCTGTCACCCCACTGGAAGGTGAGCTCGAGCAGGAAGGGGTAATGGCCTAATTTCTTCATTGCTGCATCCCTAGTACAGCACAGTGGACACCCACTGTATTTGAATGAATGTGTGTGAGTGAATGCATCGTTCCTGGCAGCCCATCTCTGGCCCTAGCTCTCCTGGCTGCAGTGCATTCTCTGTTACTTTGAGGGAAGGAAGGTCCAAATCCTCATGGGCTGTTGAGCAGGCCAGGGCTCTGTCAATGTTTTATCAAGTGCCCTTTTCAAAGCATTCTAACAGGAGGTGCTAGGATGTGGGGGAAGCGGTGACCTCACTTGTGGGTGTAGTGCACAAGGCTCCTTTCAAGTTAGACAAGAGCAGGAAGCTTGATCAGCCTGGGGTAATAGGTATACATCATGAGGTACGACTGGGAATGCCTGGGGTGGGGGGTGGGGCAGTGACTAGTGTGCTTTGTGTGTCAGGGACTGATCAGTGGACTGCCTTGCTAATAAGATTGGAGCTGTGGTGGGAGTTGGGTGTATATCATTGGATTCACCCTCCCTAAAGCCTAAAATCCAGTGTTCAGTTTGACCTACCCTTTCTCTGTCAATAAAAGGCCAGGAGCTGCATCCTACTTCGAGCATCCTGCATCCCACAGCCTGCTCCATGACTCCCGTTTCTTGATCACTGCGGTGTTGCTGACGCAACACTCACAGCTGCAGGTGGCAGAGGAGCCTCACCCACCCAACTGCCTGGCCACTGCCCAGTCAGCCCCCCAGGCCCTGAAGCCTCAACTCCTCCCTTCAGTGTCCCCTACCATCAAAGTCTGACCTGCCTGGTGCCTGTGGCAGCTTTTCTGCTTTTTTGTTTCCTGCTCTTAAAATATTGTGAGCCCCAGAGACCAGGGGTAGGCGTCATTTGTGTTTCTTACCTGTATGCTCAGGACACAGAAGCTCAGTGAGTAATCACAGGTGACATTGTGCTTGGACAAAAGCTGGTGTTGAAGTCTGGGAAGCAGGACAGAGGGGATGAAAGGTTTTCCGAGGACCTTACTTATGAACACAACCCTCTTTGAAGGGCTGGGCCATGGTGAACCTAGCGTTCCTGCCTACTTCCCCACTGTCACTCTAAGCTGTGATGAAGCTGTCTGGGCTGACTCAAAGCCACTGTCTGGGAGCTCAAGGGAAGGACATGCTCAGGACACCTGGCCTGGTCCACCCATGGTGACGCCCTCCCAGGCTGACCCAGAGCCCCTGAGAATGCCCTGCTGGCCAACAGAGTTCAAGTCAGCACTGTTCCTGGAAAATGTGGCACTGAGGTCACCTCCCCAGCTTTTGTTAAGAGTATTGGTCATTGCGTGATGTCATAATAGCGCACGTCTCCCAGCTTAACATCTAAGCACATTTTTTGATTTTATGTTCAGATAAACAATTTTATGAACTCCTGGTTCCAAGATGAACATCTGAAAACTTTCCTCACTGGTCCCTGGGGTTCTAAAGAAATTATTAGAGCAGATAAAATCAAGTCATATTTAAAGGACAGAAGTAAACACCAGGAGAATTTTTAAAAAATAACAAAACAAAGTAAAATTGAGTAATGGTAGGAAGTAGCAAGAGTGTTTTCAGTGGAGCAATAAATTCTATCTAAATTGAAGATACATCACTTCAGAGAGCAATAGAGTCACAAAAGGAAGAGCAAGATGAACTAGAAATAAAATCCAGTGCTTTGAAGTAACCAGAAAGAACACATGCCTCCAAACAAAGAAAATATTAGGTACAAACCAGCAGCAAAAGAGCATGTAGAAATACCAGGTCAGAATTAAGACCAAGTTGCTATAGGGGCCTCCCTGGTGGCACAAGGGGTTAAGCACCGCACTATGAAGCAATCCGCAGCTACCACAGCATGAGATTTCGATCCCCGGCTGGCCAGGGAGCAACCCACATGGCACAATAGACCTCTCCTGTCTCGCCCGCTGCTCCCCTCAGCAGTGTACTTCAGTCAATATGCCTGTTCTGTTCCCGACTCTGTCTCTGGTGAATCCTCTCACCCCCTACGTCTCTGGCCTGTACCCTACGTCTTGTATGCATAAATAAATAAATCTTAAAAAAAAAAAAGTTCACTCCTGGAGTTTGGAGTTAAGCCCATGCAAACTGAATATATATATATTTTTTTAAATGACCAAAACGCTCTAAAACTCCACTGGGATAGATCAAGCATTTATATGCAAAATACAACCCTTCTAAAAGCTAAACCATGAAACTACTAGAAGGAAATATAGGAGAATTAGAAAAATTAGTGATTTTGGAGTGAAGAATCATGACTATGGCCACAGAACAAAAGATGAACTTATTAACTATGTAGATATAAAAGGAAATTTACATATTCTAAAAAGAACACAAAATTTAAAGAATGGCCAAGTGGAAATTATTTGGGTTGTATATCAAATTCAAAGGAATAGATTCTTTAGTTCATATTTCATTATATTTAAAAAAAATATTTACTTATCCATACAAGAACTGGGGTGTAGACCAGAAGTGTGGGGGAGGTGACAGGATTCACCAGAGACAGAATGGGGAACAGAACAGGCAGATACACTGAAATACACTGCTGAGGGGAGCAGCGGGCGAGACAGGAGAGGTCTGCTGCAACATGTGTGTACAGGGATCAAACTCAGGCTGCAGTGGCTGGCGATAGCTTGATAGCACTGTGTCTTTAGCCCCTGCACCACCAGGGAGGCCCCTGCAATATTTATGAAATATTGCAATACTTCATTATTGCAAATCAGTGGTGAAAAGACCCACAACCCAGTGACTGAATGGGCAGGAGCTGGCGACAGAAAGAGAAATCCCTACCTCTGACACGCAGGAGGGGGAGCAAGCTCGGTGCCAACACACTCAGGCTTCATTCAGGGCAATGGCAGAATCTGTCAAAATGAAAAATGCTGATGCCCCTTCCAGGCAAGTCCCCAGGAAGCAGTGTTTCCCACGCTGGTCTGTTTGTGCACCTGTGTTTATAACATGGGTGCGGAGTAGATGACATGTCTCTCTGCCCGGACTCAACAGCCATGGTGCCGCTGCACATGGTTAACTCACACAGCCGCACTAGGAGTATAGCCCTCTATTTTTTGCAGAAAGAGGAAAAACCAAGTGCAGTGCAGTATGTGTAGTGGCCTGGAGTCTGTGAGTAGATGAGAGACTGGGAGCTGCCCTGGCCCCACCCAAAGAAAGGCCCACTACTTACAGCAACTGTGCAGCCTCATGACAAAGGGAGAATTTTCTCCCAAAAGGTGGAGTGAGGAAAAGTTCTGCTAAGCCTTTCTTGGCCTTCCTGTAGAACGAAGACAAGGGACGTGTTACATTGATCTGAAGGTTTCAAGACTCATTCAAGACTCTTCACAGGCTTCAGCCCCCAAACCTCCTCTTTCTTCTTATGTTTTCCTTTCATTTGTCCTTCCCCAGCACACCCCCTGCCTTTGGGTGGTGTCATTCCCACTCCCCAAATCTGCACAGGCTGTCCCTGGAATGTTTATTGGGCCAGGCAGGCAGGTCCCACACATCTCCCATGCACTGCTTTGCCTGTGGTCCCCCTGTGCTGCAGTTTGCCTGACTTCCCAGCAGGGTCACTGTCAAATATCCACGCAGCTGGTGGGCCTTCCCTTGCTCTGGATGACCTTCCTGGATTCCCAGTGCACTTGACTTCACCACCTAGTGAGAAGTAGAAGGGAAGGCCTGGAGGGAGGAATTTACATGCTGCCTGTGACCTCAGAAGGTCCCATCACCACTTTCTGATTGCTCCTCATTAGTGGAGAAAATAATGGGAGAACCACTAGGCTGAGCAGAAGGGTAACCTCCCTCTTTGCTATTTGCAAGCCCACCAGAGTGAAAGAGGGTGCTGGGGGTGGGGGGCATGAGATCAGTTTCCCTGCTTCACAGACCCCAAATGCTGGCACCCTCCCTCTCCATGCCTCCACTCCTAGCCACCCCCCAACTCCCCACACAAACCAGGGCCTCTACTGTGAGTGTGGGGAGAAGGTGCTGGCCAGCATATCTCTGGCCTGGGGCATACGGCTAGTTTCCAAAAAGGGCCCCATTGAAGTACACCATCTAGAGTTCAGGCTGTCCTGTGGCCCCTCTGGTTGGAAACTAGGCTGGCTTGTGCCTCCCTCTAACCAGGGGAGAAGTAATGCTCATCAGTTCCACCTGGACTTCAAGAAGCTGGACAGCTTGAGAACTTTGCTAATGAGACCCCTGAGTCATCTGCTGGAGAGAGCACAGGAGAGGCTGTGCAGAGAGGCCTTGTGGAAAAGATGCACCTGAGAACATTTGGAGAGAGTGACCCCTCCAATGGCATAAAACCTCCAGATACTGTGGAACTGAGCAGAAGACTCCCAAAAGCCAGCAGATCCAGAGAGATGGCAAAATGGACACTGTTTGAAACTGCTAGGATTTGGAGTAGAGTGTTAAACAGCAAGAAAAAACTCAAATATCCAGTGGCCTGGCTCAGCTCACCTCTGTGGCTTACTGCCTATGTGACATTGGGCAGCGTTCTGAACCTTGAAGTTTCAGTTTTCCAATCTGCAGAATAGAATAATATTGTTCAGCATAAAACCCTGCACATCTAAATAATGCAAAACATAAGTGTAGCTGTCATTCACATCCCCAAACCTTAGGGCAGTGACCACAAAGTCAGGGGCATTTCCATCTGGACAGACTGGCTATCCTTTGGATGAGCCAGGCCTGTGAAGTTAGAAATCCAGCAGTTACAAAGTCTTACCTGGGGCCTCAGGTGCCTGTGTCCCATGAATGATCCACATCTTTCCCCTTCTTCTGGGTGCAAGAAAGCATCTCTTGTCTTGCAGGGAAGTCATAGGTCCTTTCACCAAGGCTGAGGGCCTGCAGCTCAGGGCAGGATCTTCCTCTCCTCACCCTGATGTCCTCAGATGGTCTGGAACCATGAGCCAGACCACTCAGATATGTCGAGTGTGAACCCTGAATTTGTTTTACAGAGACATCTCCATAAAAGGGGGAGGTACCATTTCCCCCCCCCCCACTTACATGTAGCTACCGTGGACTGGCTACTGGGATGGATGGACAGAACTGAGTGGCCAGGTGAAGCTATTTAACACAGAAAGCATGTGGGCCCATCTTTTGCTTCTGTGTCCTGACTTGCACTCTGATAATGCTGGGAAAGAGACATGAAAGGAGACGCATGGAGGAGAAACATGTAGAGACACTAGGAAGAACACCTGGGTGAGAAATACATGGTCAAGCTACTCTCCTGGTCCCACTTTTGGTCTCTATGAATTGGATTGCTTGATATACTTCATATAAATAGAGTCATATAGTAATTGTGCTTTTGTGTTTGGCTTATTTCACTCAGCATATTGTCCTCAAGCTTCATTCCTGTTGTAGCATGTGACAGGATTCCCTTCCTTTTAGAGCCTGAAAAATACTCCAGTGTATGTATATGCCACAATTTGTTTATTTGTATGTTGATAGATACTTGGGTTACTTCCACTTTTAGCTATGAATAACACTTCTTTCTGTGAATAACACTGATGTCAAGATGCTGCATAAATATCTCTCCAAGACCATGTTTTCAACTATTTTGAAGTGGAATTGCTAGAACATAAGGTAATTTAATTTTTAGAGGACCTACCATTCTGTTTTACAGCATCTGAACAATTTTTTAATTTTATTTATGTTTTTTACATAATTTTTCATTTTTGCACAAAGTATGCATTTTCATCTTGGTTATCATTCCTGTAAAATGCCCCCCACCCCTGTTTTGATCCCACTCCCTTCTTCCTCCCGCCCCTGCATTGAGTCTCTGGTTTATAGTTGCCTGTTGATTTTGATTTTTACTTTATTGTAAGTAGTCTTTATCCTGATCTCTTATTTGCGTTTTCTAAATTTCTGCTATGAGTAAGACCATCTGGTATTTTTCTTTTTTTCTTTCTGGCTTATTTCACTGAGCATCATCCCTTCCAGTTCCATCATGCTGCAAATGGCATGAGTTTATCTTTTTTGATTGCTGAATAATATTCCATTGTGTATATGTACCATATCTTTTTGATCCAGTAATCTATTTTTGGGCATTTGGGTTGCTTCCATAGCTTAGCTATTGTAAATAGGGCTGCTATAAACATAGAGGTGCAGGTGCCCTTTTGAATTAATGTTTCTGTGTCCTTTGGGTAAATACCTAGGAGTGGAATTGCTGGATCATATGGAAGCTCCATTTTTAGCAGATTAAGGAACCTCCACAAAGTGGTTGGATCAGTTTGCACTCCCACCAACAGTGTAGGAGAGTTCCTTTTTCTCCACATGCTTGCCAACATTTGTTGTTGCTAGTTTTTTAAATATACCACCTGAACCATTTTACATTATCACCATCAGTGGTCATCTTCACAAATGTTTGTTATAGTTTGTCTTTGTTTTTGTTCTGAGGGGATAGATAGAAGCCACTCTAGTGGCTGAGAGGGCATCTTAGAGATTTGATCTGTACTTCCTTAATAATTAGTGTTGGTGGACATCTCTTCATGTTCTAGGTGGCCATTGGTGTACCTTCTTTGGAAGAATGGATATTTAAGCTTTTTACCTACTTTTAATTGGGCTGCTTATGATTTGTTGTTGTTGAGTTGTAGGAATTCCTTATATATTCTGGATAGTAACATTTTATCAAATATTTGGTTTGCAAATAAATTCATTCCATAGATTATTTTATAGTTTGTTGATCTTTTGATGTATAAAGGTTTTTGATATAGCCCAATGGATCTATTTTTACTTTTGATGCTTGTGCATTTGATGTCATGCCAAGAAATCATGGCCAAATCCAAAATCATGAAGCTTTTCTTCTAAGAGGTTTATAGTTTCAGACCTTACAGTTAGGTCTTTGATTCATTCTGAAATAGCTTCTATAAAATGTGAGGCTCCAACTTCATTCCTTTGTGTGTGGATATCCAGTGTTCCCCAAATCATTTGTTGAAAAGACTGTCCTTTTTCCATTGATGTTGGAATACTTGTTGAAAATTATTTGGCCATATATATGTGAGGGTTTTATTTCTGGGCTCTTTATTTTTTTCTGTTGGTCTATATGTCTGTCTTTATGGCAGAACCACACTGTTTTGATTACTATAGCTTTTCAGTATGTTTTGAAACCAGGAAGGGTGAGACTTCCATCTTTGTTTTCCTTTTTCAAAATTGTCTTGCTGTTTAGGATCCCTTTATTCCATATGAAATCTAGAATGGAATTTTCTATTTTTGAAAAAAAATGCCATTGGGATTTTGATAGGGATTGCACCAATCTTTAGATTGCTTTGGGTAGTATTGACTTCCTAACAATATTAATTCTTCTAATCCATGATCATGAAACATCTTTCTATTGTGTCTTCCTTAATTTCTTTCAGTGATGTTTTGTAATTTTCAGTATATAAGCCTTTCATCTCCTAGCTTAAATGTAGTCCTACTTAAATAAACTATAAATATAATTATTTTCTTAATTTTCTTTTTAGATTATTCATGGTTAGTGTAATTGTGGTATTTTGCCCTGATGGTCTCGGAAAGCAAGATCTGCCTATCTATGAGATCTTGAAATCCTGATTCTGAATAGCTGGAAGATTTCTGAACAGCCTTGGTGTAGGGCTCAGGCTTCTCTGGAGAAAGGACTGGTTTCCAAGAGTTCAACTGCTTGCAGACTTTATGCAATAAACAAATGATGCCACAAGAGCAGGGTGCTGACCTAGTCTTCTCCCTGGCATATGCATGCATTACTCAGGAGCTATGCTTTCCAAAAAGGGTGCTGAAAACTTTATATCCACACTTTCTGATGCTTGCTGATATTCAAAGTGAATCTGCAGTAGTCAATCATGCATGAGGTGCTGTTTACCAGATGCAATTCAAAATCTGCACTATGTCAATGATGATGCTCCTTAAATCCTGACCAATCTCTTTAAGATCTCAGCCAGAAAAGAATTTATGATAAACTAACATTAAAAAAGCCTCAGCTGAAATCACAATGTAGTCCCTCAGAAAAGAACAGTAACCCTTCCATTCACTTGCTGCACATAAAACCACTGTGGATGCTGAAGGTGGAAATTTTTCTGTTATTAAAAGTATTCAGCTCCTTACAAGCCTGTATTCTCAGAGGCCTTATCTCCAAGGCAAAGGCAGCAGTTTCTGGAGGTGGAGGAGCCACACCCTCTATTGTAAGCGTTGTCATCTCCCAGCTTCTCTAAACTCTGCAGCCCCAAAGGAAGCCCCCAGAGCAGAAGTGTGGGTGGTGCAAACCAAGAGCCCTGGCCTGGAGGGCCCTTATCTGTGGCCACACTTCTGGAGCCAAGCCAGTGACCTCGCTCCACCCATGACCTCCTCACTAACTTCTCAGTTCCTGGAATTGTTAGGAAAATCCTGAAAGCTAAGGATGGCTGGATTCCCTTAGCATTGCTACTCCTACACTGAGAAAGGGAGAGTTCCAGGCCCTACAGATATAGAACTACTCATGCAGTCAGTCCCCAAACATACAAAAGGAAACCTTGAATTTGAGGAACTCTGCTTCATTAGAAAGTCCCCCTCCCCCCACCCCACCGGGTTTCAATAGGAATTGGAGAAATTATAAAAATGAAAAGGAAGCATAAAAGACATTAAAAGTCAGCTCCTTTCCAGCTCTTTTTATGTGTCTGACACTGTGGAATGAGCTTCACCTTCAACTATCTTATTTAATTATTACAATAATCTATGAGACCATCACACTATCACCCCGTTGTACAGAAGAGGAACTAAAGTATCAGACATCGGCAAGTCCCAGACCAACTTCCTACTCTCTAAGGTCCTTGTACACAAGTTGTTAATAATTTCAAGATGGCAACAGAGCAACATTAAACACAGTGCTGGTCCTTCTGAGTGTAATAATTAGCCAAAACACACACACACACACACACACACACACAGGAATATTACTCAGCAATAAAAAAAGATAAACTAATGCCATTCGTAGCAATGTGGATGGAGCTAGAAGGAATTATGCTCAGTGAAATAATTCAGAAGGAAAAAGAAAAATATCGATGGTTTCACTTATAGGAGGAATATAGGAGAACCAAATAAGACATCAGTGTAAAAAAAAACAAAACAATAACAGTACAAAACACAAGAAAACAAAACCAGACAATGATAAACCAGAGCCATCCTGCAGGTGAGGAGGAGGGAGGGGGATCACAAAGAGGGAGGGAGGAGCATAGGGGACTGAGGTGATGGTGCACAGGTGCATTGGTGATGGAAATTCTATGGGGACTACTCCTGGGGGGGGATGCAAATATTTAAAAATGAACAAAGATGCAAAAAATAATTAACAAAATAATAAAGTATAAAGCAGACAAAATAAAACAAAAAAATATTTAGCCAACATAGGTAACAGGCTCAGCCAGAAACTGCTGTAACAGTGTAATTGTTACAGGGCAGGGAGAGGGGCACCCCAGACCCCACAAACCTGCCTGCTCTAAATAGGTTCTGCCATCCGCCGCATCAACACAATACATATGAGACTTTAATGGGAAGGAACTTTAATACAATTAGGAAACAATACAGGAAAGGCAAGGAATATAGATTCTAAATCAAATACCCAAAGTTACCTGTCCCCTCGTGGGTAAAAGTCCACCCAAGCAGGATTAGCCCAGAACAAAGCCCCGAAACCTGCCACAAGTCTAAAGCATCTTTCAGTGGGGACCCACAGAAAAGGATCAGAAACAACCAGACAAGTCTGGAAGGAAAAAAGCAAAATCAAAATCATGACAAAAACCACCATGGTCACCTCCCCACGGGTCTCACCCACATCTGTGTCACCCAGTCCACGACCAAAAGGCAAGTGTAGTTTCTTCACATGTCTCTCCACTCCATGTGCCTCCTCCAGGTCTCCTTCTGGATCTCCATCCTGCTTCCTTCCTTCCTCAGTCTCCTCTTCAGTTTCTTTTCTCTCTGCTCAGCTCCACCCTCCTTTTGAGTGGGGCAGGAAACCTGGAACATCCCCCTTTCCTGGGGACCACCCTGTTAAATAATCTCCACAGGAAGAGGAGATTCCATGTTCCCTGTTCCACCTAATGAAAGGTAGAGCTGAATGGTAAGGGAAAGCTAAAAAGGACTTGGGAGAGAAGACTTAGGGAAAAACATGTGGAACACAGAGACATGCAAAGAAGCCACGCCTGTCTTTCGTCCTTGGACTTGTACCAAGGACCTGGAGGACATAGAAGGATACCTTAGAAGAGATGTGAGTGAGAAACTCATGGGGAGGCTGACAATGGCAGCCTTTATTTTGACTTGTACTTTGATTTTTCTCCTTTCTTTTCAGACTTGCCTGGCCCCTTCAACCCCTTTCCTATGGTTGCCTTCCAGAAGGTGCCTTAGATTTGTGGCAAGAATTTGGGCCTCAGTGGCCAGGCTTTGGACCAACCCTGTTTGTCTGGGTATTTACCCATAAGAGGATGGGTAACTTTGGGTGTTTTGCTGGACACTATTACCCTTTTGTTCTTTCTTTTTCACACTTACTCTAAAGTTCATTTCTGAGTAATATTCCATTACATATATGCACCACATCTTCTATAGCCCATCATCTATTTTTGGGCATTTGGGTTGTTTCCATAGCTTAGCTATTGTAAATAGTGCTGCTATAAACATAGGGGTGCAGGTGCCCTTTTGAATTAATGTTTCTGTGTCCTTTGGGTAAATACCTAGGAGTGGAATTGCTGGATCATATGGAAGCTCTATCTTTAGGAGGCTGAGGAATCTCCACACAGCTATCCATAGTGGTTGGACCAGTTTGCACTCCCACCAGCAGTGCAGGACAGTTCCATTTTCTCCACATCCTCACCAACATTTGTTGTTGCTAGTTTTTTTAATATGTGCCATTCTCACTGGTGTAAGATGGTATCTCATTGTAGTTTTGATTTGCATTTCCCTGATTACAAGTGATGTTGAACATTTTTTCATATGCCTGTTGGCCATTTGCATTTCCTCTTTGGAGAAGTTTCTTTTTAGCTCTTCTGCCCAATTTTTTGACTGGGTTGTTTACTTTATTTTTGTGAGTCTCATCAGTTCTTTGTAGATTTTTATGATCAGTCCTTTATCATTAGTGTTGGGTGCAAAAATTTTCTACCAATCCACGGGGTGTCTCTGTGTTTTGGTTACTGTCTCTTTTGATGTACAGAAGCTCTCTAATTTGATGTAGTACCAGCTGTTTACCTTTGCCTTACTCAACAATCAAAAAAGATAGACTCATGCAGTTTGCAGCGGCATGGATGGAGCTGGAAGGGATCATGCTCAGCGAAATAAGCCAGAAAGAAAAAGAAAAATACCGGATGGTCTCACTCATAGCAGAAATTTAGAAAACCTAAATAAGGGACCAGGAAAAAGACTAATTATAATAAAGTAAAAATCAAAATCAACAGGCAACTATAAACCAGAGACACACTGGGGGTGGCAGGGAGAAGGGAGTAGGATCAAAACAAGGGTGATGGGAATTGTATGGGGACTATAACCAAGATGAAAATGCATACATTGTGCAAAAATGAAAAATGATGTACAAAATATATATAACATAAAAAAAAATAAAGGAGACAAAAAAAAGATTCTTAGGGTGGTCAGTAGACATATAGAAGACCTAGGGGTGGAGCAGCCCAGAAAGTGGAATTTTAACACACACTCTTTTAATTTTGGAGACCCTTAAAACACACCTTGAAACTATTTCCTTAGCTTTGAGAGAACTTGCATCATGTCTTAAAGACATTGGGTTCTGTGTAAAGTGGAATTATTAAATATATATATATATATATATATATATATATATATATATATGCATGTATAGAAAAAAACAAAGTTCATTTTGTCGAAGTCCTGATGTGCTAAAAGTATGTTTTGTCTTTATTAGGTAGATGGCAGAACCTATTTAATGCATGTAAAGTTTGGGGTCTTGGGGTACTCCTCAGTCGGTGTGTTAGCAATCCCAGGCTTATTTCAGTGAATGGAGGAGACTGCCTTTAGATTAGGCCTGAGCTCTGAGCCCCTGTGCTTGTTGCTGGTTTTGTTAGGGTATGCTCCCCACACTCATTTACATGCAGACACCTTGGACTAGTGACTGGGAACTAGGACAGAGCTAAGCAGCTAGGTGAAGCTATATAACGTCAAAGGCAGGTAGGCTCTTGCTCAGGAACTTGGGAGGATTTGGAGGAGAAACATGTAGAGATGCTTGAAAGAAGCACATGGATGAATGATACTTGGGGAGGCTGACAACAGCAGCCCTTATCCTGATGTGATGTCTGCTTTTGTCCCAGCTTTCTGGGACCTAACTTACCCTTCTCTTGCTATTTCCCCACCAAAAAGGGGAAAGGCTCCTGGCATGCTTCTGGGACTCAATGGCCCAGCTTCGGGCCAATCCTGTTTGGCTAGTCATTTGCCCTCGAGGGGATGGGCAATTTTGAGTGTTTTATTGGGAAATTGTTATTAGGAATGTTCTTTCTTCTCTTCTCTCTCTGTACATACTAATTCTATCAAAAATCTATCACATTAAGAGTCTGTTTTGCTTCTGTGTGCACAGATGGCTAGATCCCTTTAGAGTGTGCCTGTTCAGGGATTCTGGGCTCTTCCCAGGTGTAGGACATATCTCATCATGTGAACTCTGGACCAGTTCATTGTGACTCACCTTCCAAACAGATAAATCCATGCTGAAGCAGACTTGATGCACTGGCTGTTTTTTTCTTGGGTGTGGGAAAAAAGACAAGGACCAGGAAATTAAGTAGTGCAAGAACCACACAACCAGAAAACAAGCAGTAATTGTGCTGACAGAATAATGACAAGAAACGGAGACTTATGAGATAAAGGGGAAGGACACTTATAAAATTATCTGCTGCTTGCCTAAGAGGACAGCTGGTCACTGCAAGGTCTTTGGGATTCTTAGAAGGTCTGACCAGCCATTGCCTGTGCCTAGGAATTATTGGCCCCGTTTCCAACTTGCGGTCAGCTTATCAGAAGTTTTTTGGCATTTAAGGTCAGTTTAAGCTTGTGGACACCATGTCAATCTAATGAATTTGATAAGTGCCTGCTGCAGAGAACTCTGACAATGTCCTTGTGGCAGAATCTACCGGACATTGACATCTCCATGCTTCTCAAGATGCCAAACATCTGGATTAAGAACTGGAAACAGAGGGCTGCAGTTACACAAATGAGCTACGTGCCACTCACAGGGCGCTCAGCATGGAATGTGTAGATCGAATCACTAGCATGACCTGGGAAGCTCCATATTCCCCAAACTACATTTCTTGGAACTCCAGTGTCCTCTAGGACATTAATAAGTGTTACTTGAAAAAAAGTTTCAATGGTCCATTGAGTTTGGAAAACATTATTTTAAAGCAAAACAGTTTTCTTTATTTGACAATGTCTAGTGCCTTTGATATATTAGTAGGTGGTTAATCACCCAGAGGGAATGAGTTTGAGCTACACTCAACAAGTTTTTGAACGAAATACTGATGCTCTTCTTTATTTTTTTAAATGGAGTATTATTGACTTGTTGAGGAAAATACATGATCCAAGGACAAGAGTTTGGCAAATACTGCTGATAAAAGCTAACAAATACTATTTTATACCTAGTTGAATTACTTGTAGGTCTGATTTATTTTGTTGCATTCAGATCCTGTGAGAGCAATGAAGTACCAGAAAATTTTGTTAGGATTTACATCTTTTGAATTCTTTAACATCTTTGCGTTCTGTTCAGAAAAACTCAACCCCAGTCTGCACATTTTCAAGCCTATGAAGTGGGAAGTCTGAGTGTTGTAACCAGAGGATGGGCTCCTGGGTTTTGCTTCAGCTTCTCCTGGATTCTGGCACTTCAGGAAAGTATCACAGGAAGTAAAATATGCTAAACAAGAAGAGGAGCCATTTGGACTGTGTAAGCCTTGTGTATGTTTTGGCAAACAGTTTTGCCTTCCTGGTCCTTTTGACTAAGGCTGATTACATTTGTTGCACCCCCATCTTATTCCCTGAATGACCATTAGTTGGTCCCTCATCTGCACATCTTCTATGCGCTGGCTGGGTGTGAGCTCAGAGTGAAACTGAGGCTACAAGTCAAGAGCATAAAAAAAGTAAAAGGAATTTTCCTAACTTTCTCTTTGAGGCTTGCATGTACAGACACAGTTTATCTGACAGCCTCAACAAAGCAGAAGCAAACAATCTTGAGCTTTGCTCTAAAACTGCTGGGGACTGAGGACAGAGAGAAGGCGGCTACCCAGAGGCAGGGTCCCAACAACAGAGATTCAAAACTCCAGTTATGTGAAGAAAAGCCTTTTCATACTTTTTCATGTCCTGCAACCATTCAATGAACTTCAACCAAATCACGTTTCTTTGCCCCTAACCAGCTTTTTAGCCAGTAAAATTTAACATCTTTTTCTCAGCCCTGCTCCCTAAAACCTATATTACCCTATTTCCTTCTTTATTAGGGTGCCAATTTGAATATTTTTTCTCCTGTGCCTTGCTTGTTGACCCAGAATAAATTTCTCTGTTCCCAATGTCACTCTTTCCTCATTTTGATTTTAATGGTGAAATTGATTGTGCGCATGTGGTATCGAGGGGAAGCTGGTTTACAGAGGACCTGACTTTCATAGCAGTCCCTGAGCTCACAAAGCTAGATGCTTCTGTTGGGAAGTGGTGGGGATAAGACGGGGTGAAAGGCTCTAAGGTAGTGCTGAGCACCAGTGGGAACTCCGTCCTGCTGGGTCCCCATGATATTGCTGAACAGGAGAAGGTTGTGCTACAGAGCAGGGAGAGGGGCACACAAGGACCCCCAAACCTGCCTGTTCTAAATAGGTTTTGCCATCCGCACATCAACATAAAACATGTGAGACTTTAATAGATAGGAGCTTTAATACAATTAATAAACAACACAGAAAAGACAAAGAATATAGTTTCTAAATCAAGCACCCAAAGTTACCTGTCCCCTAATGGGTGAAAGTCCACCCAAACAGGATTGGCCCAGAGAAAGGCCCAAAAGCCTGCCCCAAGTCTAAAGTGCCCCAAGTCTTCCAGTGGGGATCCACAGAAAAGGATCAGAAACAACCAGACAAGTCTGGAAGGAAAAGAGAAAAATCAAAATCAAGATGAAAGCTGCCATTGTCACCTCTCCACGGGTCTCTCACCCACATCTGTTTCAACCAGTCCAAAGGCAAGCTCAATTTCTTTACGTGTCTCTAGGCTCCATGTGCCTCCTCCAGATCTCCTTCTGGCTCTCCATCCTTATCCTTTTCTTCTCTTTAGCTCCACCCTGCTTTGGGTGGGGCAGGGAACCTGGAACTTCCCCTTTTCCTGGGGACCACCCTGTTACAGTTGGGGTGCTTTTCCTCCTGCCCCTACCTCTTACTGGCCTAAGTCTGTCCCCAGAATTTTAGTTCCCTCTCTCATCTGAAGCCCTTGGGGGCCTTCTGATAGAGAAAGTCCCTGGGGGAGATGCAGCCTTTGGCCCTGGGAAGTCCCGAGTTGCGGATCAGGTTAGCCAAGGTGTAACAAACAGGGTGGTCCCCTGGAAAGGGGGAGGTTCTGGGCTCCCTTTCCCACCCAAAGGAGGGTGGAACAGAGCAAGAGAAGAGAAGAAGCTGGAGAAGAGACTGGAAGGAAGGAAGGAAGGAAGGAAACAGGATGGAGAGCCAGAAGGAGACCTGGAGGAGGCACATGGAGCAGGAGACTTGTGAAGAAACTGCACTTGCCTCTTGGTCGTGGACTGGGTGAAACAGACGTGGGAGAGAGACCTGTGGGGAGGTGACAATGGCAGCTTTTGTCATGATTTTGATTTTGCTCTTTTCCTCCCAAACTTGTCTGGTTGTTTCTGATCCTTTTCTGTGGGTCCCCACTGGAAGGTGCTTTAGACTTGGGGCAGGCTTTCAGGCCTTGCTCTGGGCCAATCCTGGTTGGGTGGACTTTTACCCATGAGGGGACGGGTAACTTTGGGTGCTTGACTTAGAAACTATATTCTTTGTCTTCTCTGTATTGTTTACTAATTGTATTAAAGTTCCTTTCCATTAAAGTCTTATATGTTTTGTGTTGATGTGGCAGGTGGCAGAACCTATTTAGAACAGGCAGATTTGTGGGGTCTGGGGTGCCCCACTCCCAGGCCTATAACAAAGGGGCTGTGGATGGGACAGAGGTTACACTCATCTCCACCATTTTTAGGTGAGAGCTTCATGGTCATATGTCCCTCTGTGAGTGATGTCCAGCCTTATGAATCTCTCCTGCCAACACATCAGCCTCAGCATCACCCAAAACACTCACTGAGAGGCTTCCAAACTCCCCTGACTATCATCCCCTGCATTCCAAGCTCTGGGCCCTATGCACCTACCAGGCTGGACCCAAGCCCTCCCACACTAGGAGAGTCTGCTCACGGCCCAGCCCTCAGGACCCCCTCTACCATACAACCTAGAAAAGGGTCAGATGTTGTGTTTCCCCACTTCATGCCATAAATATCTTGAGGGCACAGAGAGAATCCACAGTCACTTTCTGTCTTCCCACTCAGAGGACTGAGCCTGGGGCCAAGAAATCAGGGAATGGCTATTTCCAGTTCCTGGGGAACAGAGGGAAACTAAAGTCTAATATTAGACGCATCTTCCCTGGCCCTCCCAGGCCAGTGCCCAGGAGTCAGGAAGATTTCTTGTTAGGTTCTTCCTCATTTCAGGTGTCATATGAGGATGTCCACACCCTCAGCTGTTGAACTTCCATGGATGTCATCACCTGGGGAAAGGGCAGCCCCCACATACCTGGTGAGCCCCACCTTTCTTCTCAATGGACAGGGACAGCTGGCTGCATGGTGGTGGGGGGGTGTCCCTCTTCTCTCCATTCTCCTCTCCTGATCATCTCACTGAAGAGGAGCAGAGAGATGAGTACCAGCATTCACCTGCAGGATATCTCTGGTTTATAAGTGTCTATTTGTTTTTCTTTTGTTTTGTTTTGCTGTGTTTTGTATTGTTATTATTTTTTCCCCTGACATCTTATTTGGTTTCCCCATATTCCTCCTATAAGTGAAACCATCCAATATTTTTCTTTTTCCTTCTGACTTATTTCACTGAGCATAGTTCCTTCTAGTTCCATCTGTGTTGCTGTGATTGACATTAGTTTATCTTTTTTGATTGCTGAATAGTATTCCATTGTGTATATACCACATCTTCTTGATCCTGTCCTCTATTTTTGGGCATTTGTGTTGTTTCCAGGTTTTGCCTATTGTAAATAGTGCTGCAATAAACATAAGTGTACAGGTGTTCTTTTGAATCAATGTTTTTGTGTCCTTTGGGTAGATCCCTAGGAGTGGAATTGATGGATTGTGTGGTAGTTCCATTTTTAGTAGACTGAGGAGCTTCCAGACAGCTTTCCTTAGAGGTTGGACCAGTTTGCACACCCACTAGTAGTGCAGTAGAGTTCCTTTTTCACCACATCCTTGCCAACATTTGTTGTTGCTATTTTTTTTGATATGTTACTGGTATAAGATGGTAGCTCATTGTGGTTTTGATTTGCTGGTATAAGATGGTAGCTCATTGCGGTTTTGATTTGCATTTCCCTGATTATAAGGGATGTTGAACATTTTATCATATACCTGCTGGCCATTTGCATTTCCTCTTTGGAGAAGTGTATTTTTAGCTCCTCTGCACATTTTTTGACTGGATAGTTTACTTTGTTTTTGTTGAGTCCTGTGAGTTCTTTGTATATCTTTGTGATCAGGGGGACCTGCTTTTTTAAAGAAAACCCTTACTCAAGGAAGTGTCCTTGGATATCTACATGTAGAGATTTGCCTTCAAAGGTGGGGTCCACTTGGGTTTCCAAGTCTCTGGACTTGATTGCTTGTCACTTATGTCCTTATTGGGTAGTGCTAGTTCAGAGCTCAGTGGCCAGAATTTGAATCCTGGCTCTAGGAACTTACTTAGTGGAGTGATTTTGGGTAAGTCAATCAATGCCTCTGTGGCTCACTTACCACCTGTACAGTGGGGATACAGAGTCTTCCTCAGGGGGTGATGTGAGAGCGGGAGGTGATATATGTAGGGTGCCTAGCTTAAAGCCTTGTGAAGTTAGCTTGTCATCATCATTACTACTGTTGTCACCACTACTGCTCTTATTAGTCTTCTTATGGATTAGTAAGATAAGCCTGTGTCTAGAACACAGAAGTTATTTTTTTCTTATCAACTCCATTGAGGAAATGTTCATGGGCAATACACCACATACATTGAAAGCACACATTATGGGGTGTTTGGACAGATTTTTACACCTGTGGAGCCACTACCGTAGTCAGGACTCTGAGTGTTTCCATCACTTCCAGAGAGATTCCTGTGCAGCTATTTAGGCCACCCCTCCCATTTCTGCACCCACCAGCTCCGAGTCATTGGATTCCTTTTTTGTCCCATGGAACTGAGTCACATGTGTCCTCTGGGATCTGACTCATTTCACTCAGTATAATGGTTTTGAGATTCAAAGTAATCAAATTTGTGCTGTGTTTTGAATGTGTGTACTCCCCATATTCATATGTGGAAAACCTCACTTCAAATGTGATGGGGTTAGGTGGGGATCCTTTGTGGGTTTAGGTCAAGATGCTGGCACCCTGTAACAGTAGCCCTATTAGTTAGTGCCTATGAGAGCAGCTCCAGGGAGCTCACTCAGTCCTTTCACCCCTGAGGACACAGGCGAAGTCTGCATCTGGAAGAAGAGCTCCCTTATGTAGTGTCCAGGAATTTACACTCCAGCCTCCAGAAGCGTGAAAATTAAATGTGTTGTTTATATTTCCAGGCTGTGGCATTATATCACATCAGGACTGGACTAAGACAAGCAATTTTTCCTTTTTATTCCTAAATGAACATTGAAATTCATAAAGAGACACCTCACAGCCACCAGCGTACCTACAGTTGTAGAGGCTGTGGGACAATGGGCCTCTCCACAATATGGGGGTACACCAGGTTCAGCCTCCTTGGAAACCCATGTGCAGTTTCTTTATAGGTTATACATACACCTTCCATCCCACCTGAGGTGGCTCAGACCTGCGGAGGGGAGATGAGGTGGTGAGGGGAGGCTAAGGTGGGTGGGGATGTGAGAGGGAGGAACACCCCCCTCCATGCCTTAAGACAATTGGAGCTACTCAGTTTTCCTTTAAACCAGGTGGCCATCTCAAACTCTTCTGACTGCCCCTGCCTTGATCTTCAGCCCACCTCTGACTAGCCCAATGGGGTGTTGTGTGGTGGGGACAGCAGGGGCCTCTGTTCCTGGAAGCCAGACACTGGACCTTAACAAAAGAAACACATTGACGATGTTTCTATGCAAGGGATGAACAAGATATGTGACCAAATTCAGCACTATCAGTCATCTGTGACTATTCCAGTTCTCCCATGATGCTGCTTTCCACAGCTTTATCTCTGCAGACCAATTCTAAGGATAAAGAGAACAAAATCAAGTTAGAAAAAATATTCAAGTCTTTGGAATCTATCATAAAAGCACAGATGATTTCCCCCAATGGAAAGTGCTAATGTCCAAAAGGCGTACTTATTAATTTATAATAGGCAAAGAGCCACTACACTGAGCCAGCTCTGGGTCACTAGTCCCAGGACCACACTGTGGGGTCAGGTGGGTCACGGCAGCAGCACGTGGGGCTCCATCAGCAAGCTCTGGAGATCTGGGAGACGATGGATCCTCATAGGACCCTGGGCTCTCCACTGCCCAGCTGCAGATCTGGTCAGCCACCTGCCCTTTCTGGATACCAGAGGCTTCACTATGAAATGGTAAAACAGGGTAAAACAAGAAACCAAAAGCAAACCAGGCCAAAATAAAATACCACCAGAAACTCACTTTCCAGGAAGATTATAAATCCCCCGGTATAAAGTAGAAATTGTGGAGGTCAGCTGTGCCTGCCCCTGCCAGCTTCGTAGACAGGGTGGGTATATTACTGGCTCAATTCCAGCACACTCCTCCCTAGGTCCCTGCACTCTGCTGGACAGGGATCATCCAGGAGACTGACTGCCAGTGACACGTTAGCAAGCGTTATATGACCTGTGATGGGGAACAGAATGTGTTCCCTGAGGTTAGGCCTCAGCCTTGTGAGCCTGAAGTGTAGCTCATGGACCGGGAGAAGCATAAATGAGTCCAGCTGATATTGACCAACATCCAGATACATGGGCAACAATAATAAATGTGTGCTGTTTGAGTCTGGGGTTCCTTTGTTATACAGCAGCTGCTGATGGATGTAACAGGGATGTAAGACAGTGACATGTGTAAGTTTATCATGGGGGAGAAAGTGTAGAGTGTTATGAGCTTTCAAAAACCAGATCTATCATCAAGTTCAGAAATCATGGATACAGGATCTTGGGTTGCCCTTCAAGGCATGTAGGAGACAACACTGGGTGAGGGAGAAGGATGGCTTCTTAGGGACATATGGCATGTTCCTTTAGGCAGAGAGCTGAAGAGCCCTGTGTCCTGGTCTGGGGGCATGGCCCACTGACTCTTGGTGGGGAAGCTTCACTGGAATATATGCAGGGTCACAGTGAGCATGAGTTTTTATCTCTCTCTGTCCTGTCAAAGTTCTGGTTGCAGAACAGCATCTAGAAGTTCTTCAGCCAATGTCAGAATCTTGGCCTATTGTAGCATCAATGACCCCTTCCTGCTCACTGCACCAACATACTGGACTTCCCAAAGAAATGTTTGCCCTGCGTGCTTTGGGGTAAACTTACATGGCTTTCATGTCTGTCATCTGATCCCTCAGGGCATCCTCCTCATTTCACAAGATGAGAGATGGAGAAGGGGTACCAAGGAGTCAGAGGAGAACCAGGAGTAGGTTCTGGATTCTGAGAGAAGACAATATCATAGGGAGGAAGGTGAGGTCTCTGGGACGTGGAGTGAGAGGGGACAGAGCCATGATTGTGATTTAGGGAAGATAGGATAGAAGTTGGTGGGGTTTGAGGGGTGTTGAGTGGTGAGTCATTGAGAGCAACATGTTCAAACCATGCCAGAAGTTTGATCCACCACAACTCCAAGCTGTGGGTTTCATCGATCTTCAACCAACAAATGTTCTCTGAGGGCCAACTCTGCACCCATTCCTGTATCAGCTGCCCAGGGCAGCATGTAGAACACACTCTATCCATGATTCCACCCCAAGGGTATGTGCTAAACACAGGCAGTTGAGTTGGCTGCCAAGTAGACGTTGGCCACCCTCAGAAAACTTCTTTCTGCTGAATGGGGACTGGTGGAAAAGGCTTTGGGACTCTTTTCCTTGAACAAGCACTCACATAATTCTTCTAAGGAAGGCAAGTTTGGAAAGACTAAATCCTCTCACAGGAGACTTATGTGGGAGCAATCAGGAGCCCCAAGGTCAGAAGGAGACCACAGGTGCACAGTCTTGTGCTTGAGGCTCCTCTAAATTTGCAACTCCTCCTCCCTGCCCACAACCTATCTCCCTGAAAAGCAGACCCTCTCATAAGGACTCTTGTGCAAGCAGTTTGTTTGGGAGGTGGTCCCAGGACTCACAAGCAGGTCATGAAGTAAGGTAGGGAAGAAGTGGATAGGTGAGTTAATGAGCAGCTAACTCCTGGGCCCCTGGGCTAGGTGAAGAACTGTGTGGGACACATCTCAGGGTCAGCTCAGCAATGGCAAAGTCTCCACTAACCTCAGGCCCTTGCCTGGGCATTGCCCTCTGCCCTGCCCTCTACCTGCTCTGCCAGAGGCTGAGCAAGGTCTCTGGGGGAAATCAAGTTCAAGGGCTCCTGTATGCGCCCACGGGGGCTATGACAGATGGTGGAGGCCTCAGGGCAGGGCCTCAGGGCATACACATGCATTAAGGCTGCAAGGTGGGTCTGAGCTCCAGCTCCTCACGAGTTGGCAGGAGCACCAGAGAGAGAGGCTGATGCAGAGCTGAATCACCACTGTGCAGCCCCTTTCCAGGAGGAAAGGCTGGGGCACACGCTGCTGTGCTTTTTTAGTCCATATAGTTAATTTTCCTCCTCACTTATCTGACACCACTGAGTGCCTGCCCCTGGGGATCACTCTGGGTCCTGGGAATATCACAGTGTGCATGAGCCCTGTCTTCCAGCCATCTTCACTCTTAGGAGCAGGACAGATGGAAAACAGAAAATAATCTGAACATTTCCTCTGATTGAGAAGGGTGGGCTTGGCTAAGCAGCTGCTGAGCTGCCATGTCTGGAAGAATCACCGAGGTGGGCAATGCCTTGCTGGTCCAAGGAATTGCAGGATGATGAAGGACACCACATGCATGGCCAGAGTGAAGAAACGGGAAGGAACTGGGGGCTCTGGGGTCTTTCAGAAGGACCTGGGATTCCATCCTAGTGTGTGAGCAGCAGGAGGTTTGGTTTGGGGCTCGGTGATTATCTGAGATGCCGTTTGGAATGACCACTCGGCAGGTGCTGTTGGGAAAACAAATCATGGGGCTGGAGGACATGGGTGGCCATTCCGTGCCTGGAGAGGAGGCAGCCCAGGCAGGGTGGGAGGAACATTGCTGATGAGAAGTGGATGCAAGATTGCTGATGGGATAAATGTGGGAAAGAAAACAAGGTGAATAGACCCAGGGAGGGCACAGTCTTGAGGCAGCAAAGTAGTTGAGTTTGGCCACCTGCAGACAAAAGTGGCCTGGATGTGCAGACCCAATGCAGGGTGGCCACAGATCAGCCTGAATCCCTGCCTTGTCCCACTTGTAGTGCCTTGGGGGTCGTGAGGGGTGAGCCTGGGTGGACAGCCCAGCTGGGGGGACCCGGAGCTGCAGGGTGGGCGTGACAGTGACCCGCAGGAGTGCAGTCAGGGCCAGAGGACTCCAGGCAGACGATATTGGGTCATCACACTGGGTGGCAGATCTCACTTTTGACAAGTCCACAGTTTGCGTAACTCGGTGCTTTGACGAATGGGCCATCTGGGGTTGTGTACTTAGTGTGGAGACAGCTTTATTGTTCCAGGAACAGGAAGGAAGAAGTGTTATTTTAGCGAGGAGCCCGCCCGCTGGCGTCTGCTCACTTTGTCTTCTCTTACTGCCTCACTTTGAAGCGGGGTGTGACTGACTAGCTTTCTTCCTGTTTCTAATACCGTCTTCCTTCCAAAGTGGAGCGACTGACCCCCAAGACTGGTGGGAGAGGGGCAGGGGCTGGAAAGTGAAAGCTGTACATGTCTCCCTCCTGAGGATCCCCAGGGCCTAGGGTGGGGTCCAGCACTGAATGGGCCATCAAGAACATTGAAGGACTAAATGACGAGGCCTAGTCCAGCAGGAGGGTCCAGGCAGGGGTACCACAAAGAGCCCAGAGCATGTAGCTCTTGCTGCCTTGCCCCCAGGACTTTATGTCCACTTTACATGGAGTTCTAAAGCCACAAAAGTGTCATGTCATTTACTCAGTTGAGAAGCTGGGCCCTCCAATTCTTTGCCTCTCTGTGGGGTCTGGCAGGCTGGCATCTGCCCCATTGTCTGCTATCAGCATCGCAGGCACCATGTGCCCCTGGGCTGCCTCCTGTGCTGTGTCAAGGCATTTTCCTTCTTACTTCCTCATCTGCCCTCGGCCCTACTTGACTTTCTCTCCTGCTTCCCAGGTCTCACCCCAGGTTGCCTCTCCTAGACTTCACTGGATTTTGGCCCTATACCCTTGTTCCTCAACCTGGATTCACCTGCCATGCCTGGCAATGACCCCAAAGATCCATGTTATCTGGTGCTTTGTTCTGCTTTTAGGGCCATGCAACTTAGCAGAATCTGAAGGGGGTGCCTTCATTTTGAACTTAGCATTATGGCATCTGGGCCAGATCTGTTCCTCTGAAATATTTCTAAGTCCATCTTGAAATAGACTTCAAGGTAGGGCAAATAAGGTTATGGGCTAAATTGTTTCCCTTCACAATTCACATGTTGGAGTCCTACCTCCAGAATCTCAGACCATATGTGGGTATAGGGTTTTGAAAGGGGATATTAAATTAAAATGAGGTCATTAGGGTGGCTCCTAATCCAATATTTCTGGTGTTGTTATAAAAGGGGGAAACTTGTACACAGAGATAGAATGCATTGAGGGAACCATCTGTGACAGAAAGAATATAACCAACTGCAAGCCAAGCAACTTGGGGGAGCCAATCTTATTCACAGTGTAATAGTACAGATGTGCCAGAGATTTACTGGGGGTAATACTTATGAAGAAAGAACATAGGGGGAGCCTCCCTGGTGGCACAGTCGGTTGAGCGCCACACTGTGAAGCTGTCTGCAGCCTCTGCAGTGTGGGTTCAATCCCAGCTGGCCAGCGAAAATCCCACATGGCGCAGCAGACCTCTCCTGACACTCCCGCTGCTCCCCTCAGCAGTGTATTTCAGTCAATCTGCCTGTTCTGTTCCCCACTCAGTCTTTGGTGAATCCTCTCAACCTCCCACATCTCTGGCCTATACCCCAGTTCTTGTATGCATAAATAAATAAATATTTAAAAAAAAAGAACATAGAAGGAGGCAGAACAGGGGGAGGGTATTCAGAGGCAGGGCTAGACCCTTATGAAGGTGAGGACAGGGAGTGGCCAGGGAGGGTCTCAGATTACAGGGACAGTAGGGATCTGGGGCCCTCATCAGTGAGGTCTATAACACAAAATCAAGTGGAGGAGCGTCCTATATCATCCAGTCTTTGGCTGTGACCAGTTACCTGGGAATCAAACCTGGCAGTGGGTCTAGAGGACAGTAGCTGTGTGGTCAGTCAGTCTGTCAGTCACAGCCTCTCAGTGGGAGTGCTGACCTGCCTGCTGCCACATAGGCAGGTGTCCTCTGCTGCCATGTCACAGGAGGCAGCCCAGGCCATGTCCACCTGTCCAGGAGCAACATGATTTTCTTAGCCCTGCCTGCTCACCTCTGATGGCCCTAATGTGTGGGAATATATCCCCAGCTCTTCAACATGGTGCCCACAGTCTCACCTGCTCCCCTTCTGTATGTATTTATATCCTCCCACCCACACCTCTACTCTAGCCAGACTGACTTCTTGGCCATACCTGCTTGTCGAACTCCTCTGCCACCCTGTTTGGATTCTCTGTAATTCTGGCAGCTCCATTGCACATGGTTAGATGTCCAGGTGTGCTAGGGCCTGCTGAATATCTGGGGTCCTAGAGATTGGATCGCAGAAGATCCTACAGAGTAGCTATATCCACCACCCTGTTATAGAAGAAAGCAGTAAACTTCCATCTTGTAAGAGCCATTGCATTTTGGAAGCTCTCCCTAGGGTAGCTTACTCTCCAATTCACACAGCACAACACGAGGGACTTGGGACTTCAGGAAGATGAACTTGGCAGGGCTGTTAAGATTGAATTGGAAGACTGCCACAAGAAACAGCAGGAGGTAACCATCCATATTTCCCACCCCCAGTTTCTGCATTTTCTTATCCAAATGTCTTGTGATTTGACATTAGAGTCTTGGATTCTTACTCGGGCCACCGAGGTCTGCTGTTCTCTTCTCCTTGTTTGAGGGACGTCGGATATTCAAGTTCATACTTGAACTAGGAGACAGGGTCTGGCAGAGACCAAAAGTGCTGTTTTTAAGAATTTTGGCCTCTCATCTCCTTAGTGTTAGTTAATTAGCTTCTGCTTTCCAGAGACAGTTTTATTGTGTGTAAATCCGGGAGAGGCAGCTGCTGATTGAGACCGCTGGGAGAAGAAGATTCGGCTCATATGGTCCCAGGCTCTGCTTCCTCAGGAGGGCTTTCCTAGGCATGGGGACAATTAACCGAGTTCAGAAGAGTTCACTTGATGGTGCTGAACTGGTGATAAAGGACCCGAAGCCCTAGCTGTACTGGGCCACAAGACCAACACTCAGCAGGGGAGAGAAAATTTGGCTCACTGAGTGGTTTGAGGCAAGGATTGAAAACGTGGGGTTTTCAACATTACCACCAACTCACTGGTGAATTAGGAGGTCAGTTCACTTCTCTGAGGATTTTCAGGAAAGTGGGAGATGTTAGTAGTGATTTTTCCTGTTCTTGTTGAACTTGTCTTTTGACAAAGAGTACATGGGGTCTTCAGTGCATGCACAGTTTCCTGGGTCACCCCACATCTCTCTCCCTGCCCTTTCTCTCATGTGTAAGTAAGGATGGGCATGATCCAAAGAATATGACTTTGAGTGTCCCACACTCCAAAGGTAAGGTCTCCACTAGCTGTGTGACCTTCAACAAGTTCTCAGCATGTTCATAAAATGGGCACAGCAAGAACTACCTTTCAGGAATGTGGATAATTGGGATAATAAATGAAGATATAGACTGGCTCAATGCTTCTCCACAGGGGGCACTCTCCAATGGAGGCATATTACTCTACCTGTGGAGCTGGTCCAGCATGTGGGAAGCTAGGAAAGGTTAGCTGGCTCTTAGCCCATTCAAATCAACTAAAATAAACACCAGAGACCAACCAGCGGGTTTATAAACAACAAAAAGTATTTCTCACAGTTCTGGAGGTTGTATGTCCAAGATCAGGGCCCCAGTATGGTCAGGTGAGGGACCTCTTCTGGGCTGACGATAGTCAACTTCTCAGTGTCTCCACATTATAGGCAGGGTGAGAGAGATCTGTGGGGGATTTTTGATGAGAACACTAATTCTTTTCCTGAGGACTCCACCCTCATGACCTAATTAGCTCTCAAAGGTTCCTAAGATCATCACATCAGGCACTAGATTTCACCACATGAATTTAGGGGAGATACAAACATTTAGACCATAGCACATAGATTTCTTTCTTTTGGCATTGCAGAGCAATGTGGGTGTTGTATTCCACTAATGACCCCAGAATATTTCTGGTCCCTCATGCATTTCCTGAACCCTATCCATCACGCCCCATCACGAACTGGAGCCTATGTCCTCTCTCTCCCACTCCAGGAGGGCCTTTGTGTCCTCTCAATGAACACAACGTGGTCGAAGTGTTGTGGTGTGAGCTCCAAGACTGGGTTGTAAAAGGGAATCAAAACTTCTACCTGGCTCTCAGGAGAGGTATCTTGGGTGACAGCCAGAAGTCCAGCCACTCCAAGGCTGCCCAAGATGCCCAAGGAGCCCTGTGCACAAGCCCCCGGCCCAGCCACCAGGCAAGGGAATCAGAGAGAGGCCTTTGCCAGTGAGCGGAGCAGACAGAAGTGGTCCTCATGGAGCCTGCCCAGGCGGCGTATTTGATGCGACCATCTCTGTACCTGAGCCTGGGAACATTTACTGGACAGCGCTGCCTGGCCGCAGCAAAAGAATCTCTTTTAGAAACATGGTCGGGAATGGGTTGCTCGGGTGCCAACATTACATCTATGTATGGAGGGTGTCTTGAGGGACTAGGAGTGTCCCCAGGTGTGAAAATATTATCCTACTGCTCTGCATGAATGTATTCAGTATAACTTTCATTCATAGGCTGGACATTGGACTCTAGTGCTGATTTGACTCTGGTTCTAATTTTTTTTAAAGATTTATTTATTTTATGCATACAAGAGCTGGAGTATAGGCCAGAGATGCTGGGGGTGAGAGGACTCACCAGAGACAGAGTGGGGAGCAGAACAGGCAGACTGACTGAAATACACTGCCGAGGGGAGCAGCGGGCAAGACAGGAGAGTTCTGCCTCGCCATGCGGGTTGCTCCCTGGCTGGCTGGGGATTGAACTTGTGCTGCAGAGGCTGTGGTTTGCTTCATAGTGTGGTGCTTAACCCCTTGTGCCACCAGGGAGGCCCTGGTTCTAATTGTTTAAGTGTAGATAGTCATGTATACTTTGATGTGAGTATAGGCAATCTTTCCACCTCCTGGGTACTCCTTTCACCTCCTGGGGACTCCTCCTGCCTGAAGGAGTGTGCTATGGTGCCTGGAGAAGACACACCTGAGGGTGTGTGCAGTGCCAGGGGAGCGGAAAGATGAAGTTTTTTTCTGAAAGAAGCTCCATGTACCCCAGGTTCAGGAATCACTCACCGTGGGCATTCCCTGTTTGCTGAGCTCTTGCTGAAACCCTCCCATCCCGTGGGCCTGCTCTCACGAGAGTTCTTCCCTTCAGACTGACAGTAGATTTGGTTCAGGTGTCCTGCTTTTGAATTCTCAAGTAACCTGCCATTCACACCCACTGATCTCTCACCTGCCCCATCAACCTTTCCACTTTGTGCAGTCGAGGGACCAGAAACCAGGTCTCTCCTGGCCTCACCATAACTTGCTCTGCATTGTGGCCTATGACCCCACAAGAAGGTGAGTATCTAAAGCATCAGGCCCCCTGACAGAGAAAAACCTGCTTCCCCTTCACTATGTTGATGGTATTAAGACATTATACAATAGGAAGCTGCCACTGCTAGAAGTACTTCTAAAACTGCAGCCTGAAATAGGTCCAGGCATGGTTAGAATATTCTATTCAGATGACATGAGCTATGGCCTATGGCAAAAGTGAGGCTGATGTGCCCTTGGCAGGCAGAGTGCCACCATGCTGGTGGGGCAAGCAGCTGCTGTGCCAGGTTCCTGAGTGCCCCCTGCCTCTCTTCTCTCTCCCCACAGAGCTCTCTCTCCCCTCACAGAGTATCTGGCAGTGGCTCAAACCCTTCCTGCTACAGCCTTTGCTTTAAGGGCTGGTGCTATGCTGGGTGGTTACTAAGTAGTTTTCATACAACCCCAGGATATCAGCAAGACTACATCCACAGACAATACCAGGTTCTTCAATGGGAACTACCCTGGACTCCAAGAAGCACATGCTGTCCCAACACAGTAGTGACAGTGTTTCACTTTGCTCCAGTAAGACACCTGGATGTAGGCCGTCGCTTTTGGTTTCAGCCCCAGGACCATCACTGAAACAATACTTGCTCCCTTTCAATGCCAACACAGAGTGGAGTGATGGCTCCTTCACCTCCTGGGGACTCTAAGACATCAAACTGGAAAAGAAAAATGGAGTGAAACTACTGAGAACATGAAAGCACACAGGCCTGAAATCTGTGACTGCTAAATTCAATTGTGCATGCCCCTAGGATGGACATTCCACGGGGTTCCTCAGGCACCAGCCGACTGGAGTGTAACATGACCACATAGCGTGAGTCCACCCACCGACATGTGCAGTGTGTTCAGCTCTGAAGATCAGCTGTGACCCTCACTGCAAGAAAGAAGTGCTTTAAAAGCATGAGGACTGTTGTAGAATTGAATGAGAAGGTGGACTCTGCAGCTTTTAGAGTCAGAGGATCCTCTGGAGTTTATTTTCTAAATAGAGACACTGGTCCCAGAGGGGTGGTAACTCTAATTCAGTTACCAGTTTCCTCCATGCCCAGCACCCTTTGTCCAAGGGGCTGGTGTGTGGCCTGCAGGAGACAGTTGGGTGTGAAAGCTCCACACCCACAGCTGACCACCTCCCCAGCTTTGGCTCTGGTTGACCCTCCCTCCCACTCACCCTCAGTGGACACAAAGGACCTTGGTGCCCACTCACCCTTCCATGTATTTTCACACACTTTCTCTTCTGCCTACAAATCCTAGGCTTGTTCCAACTCAACATTCAAATTTCACACTGTCCTCACTCCCCTGGAACAGCGCGCCCACAGCCCTCTCCCTACAGTTCACATGTGTGTCCCCTGAGCCTGCAAACACAGCCCTGTCACTCCCTCCATACTGCTCTCCCCTCCCACCTGCAACCTCACTGACTCTATTTACCTAGTGGAGCACCTGGTGGTCAGGCAGCCCCATCAGTATTTCTAGAAGCCCTAGAAGAGCAGCAAAGACCTTATTTCCAGAGTTGTCCAGCTGTTTGCTGCTATCCGGAGTGTGTTTTCTATAATACATAGCAGATGCTTTTTCCCAGAATATTTCAGAGCAGTTTGGGTCAAGGTTATTTCAAGTAGTTTCCCTGGCACTTATGTTTGCTCCCTTTCTGCCCTACTCCACGTTCCCCATCTGTGGCTTGTTTATTATTCTAGACTTCTTGTATCCCAGGGTTGTGGGTTCAGTGGAAAAGAGATTTCAGCTGGTCTTCTAGCAGCCAGGAAAGCCCACCATGGAGCTCAGACTGGTGACTAATGAATGGCTTGGGCCCATCGCCCACCCTGAGCAAGCTCCTCCAAGTTATGAAATGAAGAACAGAGATTGCAATTGTTTAAGGGACAAAACTCAACTTTCCCATGGTCATCCTGGATCTCAGAAAAGGCCAGCTGGTGGCCACAGGGCCTGGACGGGTCACTTTCTACCATGAGCCAAATTTATATACTGCAAAAGGAAAAAGTTGGGGTGGGGAGAAAACCCAGCTTCCCCTGAGTGCCTGAGGCTGGGGTAGAGGACTGAGGGTCACCCCTGCCTCAACCTCCCTTCTGCATGGGTTGACTTTCTAAGCACACTGGAGGTCCCAGGCAGAGTATGAGGCTTGTGGATTCTTAAGATGTTTTTGGGAAATTAACAAAAAGGAATTCAAAGTTTGATATCAGGCAGCTTAGTTTTTCCTGGGGACACAGGTTTGCTTGGGATCCTGTGTGGTTGCTGAGGTGTGGCAGGGGAAACATACCAGAAGGCATCCAGAAAATGGGGCCTTCCACCTCAGAAAAAGGGGATGTTCAAGGCCAGAGCCATCCTTGTATGCCAAACATATGAACATGCTAATAAAGAACAAGAACTGAGGGGTTATAAGAGGCCCTGATTAGACAGCCTCAGAGTTTCTAGGAGACAAGAAACTGACAGGAAGCTGGGACACAAATAAGCACCGTCACCTCAAAACTGCTCCAAGTCAGGGAGCTGTGATTCAAATCTCCAGTGACAAATTTGCATTTTCTTTCCAGTTAAAAAATGGACTATATACACTTATTATAGAAAGTTGGAAAAAAAGAAATGTTTGGGACAAGATCCTCATCTGTGTTCTGTCACCCAGTGAAGGTCTCTGCCTGCACATCAGTGGATTTCTATGCAGTTTTAGACATGGTTTCCTCTGTAGAGGGGGTTAAGTCTTGAATGCTAAAAGGTAAATATTTCCTCTGTGTGCGTAAACTTTTTGTGAACATAAATTAATTTATGCATAATGCATGATCATGTGGGTACAGACCAGGCTATTATTGATTTATTAGTACAATACCCTATTTTTTTTTAATTAATAGTTTTAGGGCATTAATGCAAAACACTGGTTTTGTAGTTCAGATTATTCCCTTATGAGAGATTCTTTTAAGAGCAATTACCTATAGAAAAGCAGAAATGATTTTAAGCACATGTACATATCAGCATACATGTGCAAATGCAAACGCATGCACACATGAATACAGTCTTGGAGTCTAATGTGGTTTCTGCTGCTAACTCAGTAGTTCAGTTTGGTCACGTCATTTAATCTTTCTGGCTCTGATTCTTTGCAGTTGTGAAATGAAGGTCAGGACAAGTGACCTCCAGGTTTCCAACAGCTGGAGCATGGAAATGATTGTTCACAAAAGGATTCACATGGTTCTTTTCAAGACAGACTTTAATAATGCATGCAAGCCTATGTCTGTGCTGACTTACTCTGAACATTCCAGGCTAAGTACCTCTGTCTAAAACATTTTTTCCTCTGTGCCTCCAGTGGATGTATATTTCTTTATACATCACAACAATGTACTTCTGCCAATCCGTATATTAAAATCAGTAAAGTTTAGTCTTTCTCTTTTTTTTTTTTTTTTTTTTGTGGGACCCTTGCGGGTGGCAGGGGAACGAAGCGGCCTTGGAGAGGCTGCGGGCAGCCTCGCAGCCCAGCGCTCAACGGCTGCGCCGCCAGGGGAGGCCCCTATTTTTTTACTTAGAAAATAGTGCAGTCCCATCTTGCTCTCCCTGCAGTGTGACCTCAGATTGCAGATGTCTCCCAGGTTTTCCAAAGCAGTGCCTGGCGATCTTCCAGCTGACTATGAAGGACTACAGGTGGCTTTGAAATCACAACGGAAGAGTATACAAGTCACAGTCTCAATGCTATCACATGCTCCCAGACAGGAGGAGCAGCTGAGGCCAGGTCTGAGCTTTTTAAATTTCCTCTCCCCACAGACTGTTTGTTAGTTCCGCTCAGGATCCCATCCCGGTGAGGCAGGTTTCAAATGGATGTTCTACAGGCAGGTCTGGCAGGAAATACTGAAGATTATTTTGATTAAGCCTATAACCTCTTCATTCTCTTTTGATTCAAGTTTTTCAATGAGGCTCCAAATTGTGGGCCAGAAGTGAGTGATCCAAAATTCCCCAGGTGCCTCACATTAAACCTGGAAAAGAAACTAATTGTGAATAATGCAGAGGCGCTACAGAGTATTAGTACATGTGTGTGGCTGTGGATTTGTGAGTTTTAATCTTGGGAGTCACCCTGTCCAGCTGCAGGGCTGAGAGCCCACATCCGGAGAGCCGTTTTTTTCATTTTCCCTCTCTCAGCCCTGGACTCCAGCCACCCACACCAGGTCTGCAATCTGGGGCCTGCTTTCCCCAGCTGCCCGCCTGCAGCCCACCCTGTGCACTTAGTGCCTGGGGGATCTTCCACAGCCCTGGGCAGCTGGCCTGTCCAGGTGGCCCTGCTCCTTGTCATTGCAGGGACACTGGAAATTTTTCTAAGTGATGGGTTTGCTGCCTGGTCAGGTACCAAAACAGAGGTTCCAGGAGAGTCGATAAACTTGCTCCAGGTGATATAGGGTGGACAGTCATGAGGCTGAGAACAGCTAACAGGTCTAAACATACCTGAGTTTAAAAATTGTTCACACCTTGCTAATTTTAATCTACAGCATCATGGAACTGGATCTTATGAATGCATAAATGAGGTATCATTGAAAGCTGAGGCTTGGAGGGAAACAGCCTCCCTAAAGTTTTAAAGTTGTCACCAACACTGTGATAACATTCCTGGTTCCTAACCTGGCTGTCTTTCTCAAAGTAGATTTTTAACAGGCAATGTTCAGTGAGAGGGCAATAATTACGCACAGTGAATGCACCCCTAAGTTAGGGCAGTGCAGGGCCCCAGCAGTTGGCATGGGCCAAGCACTTTCACTGAGCCACGCCAGCTCTGGGGTCACAGGTTCCGGTGCCATGAACACGAGTGGTTTCCAGTCCGTGTCAGGAGTTCTTGACACCACCTCCTACCACAGCCCCCATTTGTTCAGTTTGTTCATGTAATGGTTAACAGCTGACCACAGGCAGGGGAACCCCAGGGTACCCAGGAGGCCAAATTGAGAGGCAGGTATAATGTGTGCTATAAACAACAGCTGACAGCCAAGGCCGAGACGGTTTCCTGGCCCTTGATTCTAATTGAGTGAGCAATCTGACAAGCTTCCTGCAATCCTTCGTGCACCCAGAAGCAAAACCTGGACTTCCATATTAGGCTTGAACTGTAGCCCAGAAGCTGAGCTGCAGCGTGCTTCTCCCCTCTAGTCTGCAGGATTGCATTGAAAGATTGTCGGGGTCTCCTGGCATTGATTTTTTTTTTTTCCTGAGTGCTTGTTCTTTTTTTTTAATTTATTTTTTACATCACTGTTCATTTTTAAACAATGTTTGCTTCCCCCTCCTCCCGCCCCCTCAGGTGTAGTCCCCATAGAATTTCCTTCCCCAAGGCATCTGTGCACCATCACCTCAGTCCCCTGTGCTCCTCCCTCCCTCCCTTTGATCCCTCTTCCTCCCCGTCCCCTGCAGAATGTCTCTGATTTATAGTTGTCTGTTTATTTTTGTTTTGTTCTATTGTGCTTTTAATTGCAATTATTTTTTCCCTGATCCTTTATTTGGTTCCCCTATATTTCTCCTATAAGTGAAGCCATCTGATACTTTTCTTTTTCCTTCTGGCTTATTTCACTGAGCATAATTCCTTCTAGCTCCATCCACGTTGCTGTGAATGGCATGAGTTTATCTTTTTTTGATTACTGAATAGTATTCCATTGTGTATATATATCACATCTTCTTTTTTTTAATAAATTTTATTTTTATATTCCCCATACACTTGCAACCCCCTTATTTTGACACCAATCACTCACCTCCCCACCCCCCACCCCCCATTGAGTGTCTCTGGTTCATAGTTTTTTGTTGATTTTGATTTTCACTTTCTTATAGTTATTCATTTTTCTGGTCCCTTATTTAAGTTTTCTAGATTCCTGCTATGAGTGAGACCATCCGGTATTTTTCTTTTTCTTTCTGGCTTATTTCGCTGAGCATGATCCCTTCTAGCTCCATCCATGTTGCTGCAAATGGCATGTGTTTATCTTTTTTGAATGCTGAGTAATATTCCATGGTGTATATGTACCACATCTTCTTGATCCAGTCATCTATTTTTGGGCATTTGGGTTGTTTCTAAAGCTTAGCTATTGTAAACAGTGCTGCTATAAACATAGGGGTGCAGGTGCTCTTTGGAATTGATGTTTCTGTGTCCTTTGGGTAAATACCTAGGAGTGGAATTGCTGGATCATATGGAAGCTCTATGTTTAGTAGGTCCAGAAATCTCCACACAGCTCTCCATAGTGGTTGGACCAGTTTGCACTCCCACCAACAGTGCAGGAGAGTTCCTTTTTCTCCACACCCTCGCCAACATTTGTTGTTGCTAGTTTTTTTACTATGTGCCATTCCCACTGGTGTAAGATGGTATCTCATGGTAGTTTTGATTTGCATTTCCCTGATTACAAGTGATGTTGAACATTTTTTCATATGCCTGTTGGCCATTTGCATTTCCTCTTCAGAGAAGTTTCTTTTTAGCTCTTCTGCCCATGTTTTGATAGGATTATTTTCTTTGTTGTTGAGTCTCATCAGCTCTTTGTAGATTTTTGTGATCAGTCCTTTATCATTAGTGTTGTGTGCAAAAATGTTCTCCCAGTTGGTGGGGTTTCTCTTTGTTTTTGTTATTGTCTCTTTTGCTGTGCAGAAGCTCTTTAATTTGATGTAGTCCCATCTATTTCTTTTTGCCTTCACTATCACTGCTTTGGGTGATGTGTCTGTAAAGATGTCTTTGATGTGCATATCACGTACTGTTTCGCCTATATTTCCTTCTATGTATTTTAGGGTTTCAGGTCTTATGTGTGGTTCTTTAATCCATTTTGAGTTGATTTTTTTGTATGGTGTGAGGTAGTGATCAAGCTTCATTCTTTTGCATGTAGTGACCCAGTTTTCCCAGCACCATTTATTGAACAAACTTTCTTTGCTCCAACGCATAGTCTTTGCTCCTTTGTCGAAGATTAGTTGACCATAAATCTGTGGGTTTATTTCTGGATTTTCTATTCAATTCCATTGGTCTGTGTGTCTGTTCTTGTTCCAATACCATGCAGTTTTGATGATTATGGCTTTGTAGTATAGTTTGAAGTCTGGGAGTGTGATGCCTCCATTCCTTTCTTTTTTTTTTTCAGGAGAGCTTTGGCTATTCGGGGTTTTTGGTGATTCCATATGAATTTCATCAATAATTGTTCTATTTCTTTGAAGAATGACATTGAAATTTTTATTGGAATAGCATTGAATCATATATTGCTTTTGGTAGGATGGCCATTTTAATAATGTTTATTCTTCCAATCCATGAGCAGGGGATGTCTTTCCATTTCTTTGTGTCTTCTTCTATTTCTTTAACAGTGTTTTATAGTTTTCTTTGTATAGGTCCTTACCTCTTTTGTTAGATTTTCCCAAGTATTTGATTTTTTTTTGTTTTGATAATAAAAGGGATTTTTTTTTATTTCTTCTTCTTCAGATTTATTGTTTGTGTATAGGAAGGCTACTGACTTTTGCGTGTTGATTTTGTATCCTGCCACTTCATTGAACTGATTGATGAGTTGAATTAGTTTTTCTGTGGAGTTTTTGGGGTTCTCTATGTATATTATCATATCATCTGCAAGTAGTGATAGTTTGACTTCTTCTTTTCCTATTTGGATTCTTTGTATGTCTTTCTCTTGTCTTATTGCTCTGGCTAGGACTTCCAGTATTATGTTGAAAAGCAGTGTTGAGAGTGGACATCCTTGTCTTGTTCCAGATCTTAATGGAATTGCTTTCAGCTTTTCACCATTGAGAATGATACTGGCTGTTGGCTTGTCATATATGGCCTTTATGATGTTGAGGTATGTTCCTTGTTGGATTCTGATAGCTAAAATTTTATTGAGGATTTTTGCATCAGTGTTCATTAGGGAGATTGGCCTGTAGTTTTCCTTTTTTGTGTTGTCCTTGTTCGGTTTTGGTATTAGTGTAATGTTGGCTTCATAGAATGTGTTTGGTATTGTCCCTTCCTTCTCAATTTTTTGGAAGAGTTTGTGAATTATAGGCACTAATTCGTCTCTGAATGTTTGGTAGAATTCATTTGTAAATCCATCAGGTCCTGGGCTTTTGTTTTTGGGGAGGTTTTTGATTACCATTTCCATTTCACTGCTTGTAATTGGTCTGTTTAGGTGTTCTATTTCTTCTTTATCAAGCTTTGGGTGATTGTAGAGTTGTAGGAATTTGTCCATCTCCTCTAGATTGTTGAACTTGTTTCCATATAACTGTTCATAGTAGTTACTGATTATTCTATTGATTTCTGCTGTGTCCGTTGTGATTTCTCCTCTTTTATTCATGATCCTGTTTATTTGTGCTTTCTCCCTTTTTTCCCTTGTGTGCCTGGCTAGGGTTTTGTCTATTTTATTTATTTTTTCGAAGAAACAGCTCTTGGTTTCATTGATCTTTTGGATTGTTTTTTTTAGTTTCAATACCATTTATTTCTTCTTTGGTTTTTATTATTTCTTTTCTTCTACTGGTTTTAGTGTTTTTTTTGTTGTTCTTTTTCTAGATCTTTGAGCTTCGAGATTAGGTTGTTTCTTTGAGTTCTTTCTTGTCTCTTGATGTGAGCCTCTATTGCTATATATTTTCCTCTTATTACTGCTTTTGCTGCATCCCATACATTTAGGAAATTGGTGTCCTCCTTGTCATTCAATTCAAAGAATTTTTTAATTTCTTCTTTGATCTCCTTGCTAGTCCAGTGGTCTTCCAGAAGTGTGGTTTTCAATCTCCATGAGACAGGAGAGTTCCTTGCCTTCTTTTTATGGTTTATTTCTAGTTTGATGCCTTCATGGTCAGAAATGATGGTTGGTATGATTTCAATCTTGGTGTGTCTGTTGATGTTTGTCTTGTGTCCCAGTATGTGATTGATCCTGGAGAATGATCCGTGTGCACTTGAGAAAAATGTGTACTCCGTTTTTTTTGGGTTTAGTGTTCTATAGATGTCTGTTAAGCCCACGCACTCTAGATCCTTATTTAGAGCTGTAGTGTCTTTACTTATTTTTTGTCTTGTTGATCTATCCATTATTGATAGTGGTGTGTTGAAGTCTCCCACTACATATGTGTTTTCTCTAATGTCTGTTTTCAGAGATGACAATGGTTGTCTGATATATTTTGGTGCTCCTTTGTTTGGTGAATATATGTTAATGAGTGTTATTTCTTCTTGATGTATTGTCCCCTTGATCATAATGTAGTGACTGTTAGGGTCTCTTTTTATCTTTTTGAGTTTGAAATCTGTTTTATCTGATATAAGCATAGCTGTTCCTGCTTTTTTTTTTTTTTTGGTCCATTTGCTTGTAGGATTGTTTTCCATCCTTTAACTTTGAGTTTATTTTTATCTTTTGTAGCTAAATGTGTTTCCTGGAGACAGCAAAAGGTTGGGTTTTGTTTCTTAATCCAGCCTGTGACTTTGTGTCTTTTTATTGAAGAGTTTAGTCCGTTTACATTTAGAGTTAATATTGATATGTTAGCATCTGTATTTGCCATTGTGTTTGTCTTTCCTTTGATTTTATTTGTTTATTCTTTTAAAAACTATTTTTTTTTTTGGCCTTCTTTTTTGTTATTCGTCCCTCTGAGGTTCTAGCTTTAGGACTCCTTGTATACCACATCTTCTTGATTCAGTCCTCTATTTTTGGGCATTTGAGTTGTTTCCAGGTTTTACCTATTGTAAATAGTGCTGCAATAAACATAGGTGTACAGGTGTCCATTTGAATCAATGTTTTTGTGTCCTTTGTGTAGATCCCTAGGAGTGGAATGGCTGAGTCCTATGGTAGCTCCATTTTCAGTAGACTGAGGAAACTCCAGACAGCTTTCCATAGTGGATGGACAATTTTGCACTCCCACCAGCAATGTAGGAGAGTTGCTTTTTTTCCACATCTTCACCAACATTTGTTGTTGCTAGTTTTTTTTTTTTTTGAATTAATTAATTTATTTATACATACAAGAACCACGATACAGGCCAGAGTTTTGGGGGGGGGGTGGTGAGAGGATTCACCAGAGACAGAGTGTGGAACATAACAGGCAGATCGACTAAAATACACTGCTGAAGGGAGCAGTGGGAGAGTCAGGAGAGGTCTGCTGTGCCATATGGTTCACCTCCCTGGCCGGGGATCGAACTCGTGCTGCAGTGTCTGCGGTGAGCTTCATAGGCTGTGTCTTAACCCCTTGTGCCACCAGGGAGGCCCCTGCTGCTAGTTTTTTTGATATGTCCTGGCATTGATTTTTAAGAGTCAATCAATCTACTCTTATGCACATTTATCCCATTGGAACTCAGCACCACCAGGTCTAACCCTTCATGGTTCTCTGCTTCACATGATATCCAAGGCCCAAGTAAACTTTCTGAGTTGTGTGCCTCATTCACTGTGCTATGACAATCTGCACTGGCTCCCCCTTGCCTATGTGAGTTGATCACAAAATTTTGGGGACTCACACAAGCAGGTTGCTCAACTCAACTCAGTATTATTGACAATTTGCCATGGAAAAATAATGGAATAAATGATACTAAAACAAAGGCAAGAGATATTCAAAACTTGTGTCTTCCTGATTATTTTTCTATCATGTGCTCTTGAGGTTATTCACGCCTGCTTCACCTGTGCTGTGAAGTACTAAGTAACCGTGTGTGGTCGGCCCCTCCTCCCTGTGCCGTGCTCAGTGATTTCACTTAGCCGATTGAAATTGGCCACCATAGAGGCACTTATACTAGGTAGAGAGGCAGATGCTGCAAGTGGGAGCTTTTTTTCAGGGGAGGAGTAGTTATTAATTCACCAGCTTCCTGATGCTCATGGTCATCGCCACGCCTAGCAATGTCCATCCAGCACAGAGCTGGACACGTGGAGGCCAGGCATTCTTCAAGCAGTTTCCTCCAGAGAAACTCCTCTGAACTTTCTCTGAAGTAACTTACTGTGGAAGTAACTTACTTGCTAGGCCCCTCTGAGGGCAGTACCAAAATGAGAGACCTGCAGACCCTCTCCACCAGGGTGGTGATGGCTTCAGCTGGTCCCAGCCCAGTTTGCATGGCCCACACTGTTGGAACCCCATTCCAGGAATCATGGGCCAGGCAGAAGAGATGAGGCAAAGACTCTGTAGTTCAAAGACCACTTCTCCCAAGACCTGAGCACAGGAACTTGCTTTCCATGTACCCCAGTCTCGTGCACATGTGGGGTGAGCCTAGGACTCCCTTTCCAGACTTGTTGTAAAGATAAAGAGACATGGAAAGTGGTCATGACTGTTCTTACTGTCACCCTGAACTGATGGCCTGGCCCCTCTGTCTGAGTTGGCCTTACCTGGCTCCCCAGGTTGTGAGAGGCAGTGCAAGGGTTTGAGCTCTGGCCAGGCAAGGCAAACCATGCAGTGTGGCTTGGTTGAACTATGGACCTCAGCAGGCCTAGATCACATCTGGGTAAAGTTATTAATTGATCAGAAAACTGGAGGGATCACGTATCAATTAAATTGTCTCACACAGACTCTGGATGTCAGTCATAGTCTTGCTGGGCTGGCCTGCACCCCTTCTGGGCCCTGGAGCCAAATCAGCCTGGAGACCCTGATTCTGCAGTCTTCCTCTCTTCCCCACCTTTTGGCCGGGGGGCCTGTCCTCCTCTCACTGCTGCCTCCTTGGCACATCCCTGTCTCTGTGTCTGCTGGGAGCTGACAAGTCTTTGGGCTCTTGAACTAGCACTCAGTTTCTAAACCAAAACAAACACAACTTTTCCCAAGCACCTTTTTATTTCAACAAATGTTCCCTATGTTCTGAAACTAAATATTGTAGAGACGTGCTGTTATTTGACAGGCAGTTATAAAAGTCAGAACAATTAAATAAAGAGAAAACTGAAGAGCCACAAACAGTCTTGGAAGAGAGACTTTTCTCTCCACCATTACTTAATTATACACTGAAACCATTATTCAGTGAAACCATTATTCACTCCTCATTTCATGTAGTTAATGTGTTCAAGTGCAGTTGGCCACATAAAATTGTTTCTTCAGAGCAGCTTTGAGTTCTCAACTCATTCCGATGTTTACACACAGGAAAAAACATTTCAAGGAAGAAACAATTAGCCCTGTAAACTCTAGTCCTATAGGACAGTGCCTTTGCCAATTTTTTTTCTTTCAATTTTACCTTTTTATTATAGACATCAATCACATACAGGAGTCAAGGAAGAAAATAATAGTTAATAAAATGATGACTCCATGTGTCCTTCACCCATCTTGCCTAAGTTCACTGCATAGTCAATCCTTTTCCGCCATGCCTCCTCCATCCTCCAGCAGATTGTTTGGAATTGAATCCCAGACAGGATAATCACTCAGTTGAAAATATTTCATAATATATCTCTAATAGATTAAGAATCTTTTAAAGTGTAATAGATTGAACACACCTAAAAATAATAATCAACATCAAATATCCACGTAGAGTTCCTGTTACCCTAATTTTTCTGTGATCAATTTTTATAACTTGTTTGAATAAGTATCCCAATAAAGTACACTTGCAATTGCCTGAGACATCTCTTAAAAGCCTCTTTAAACTGTTATTTCCCTTTTCTTCTCTCCTTTCTCTCTCCCTCCTCCTCCTTCTTAACTCTCTCTCATTTATCTCAATCTCTCTCTCTCTCTCTCTCTCTCTCTCTCTCTCTCTCTCTCTCTCTCTCCCCTCCCCCCTCTGGGTAAGATGTTAGCTATTTGTCCTACAGACTTTTCTACAGTCTGGATTTTGCTGATTGCAAAACCCATGGTGTTTTGTTGTTTTTTTCCCCTTAAACAAAACACCTCTTATCATCCATTAAACCTCTTCTGCCCTTGTTCCCACTTGGCATCTTGTCACTTCTGGCAACCTCATTTCAGTTTTCAGTATCCAGTAGTTTTAATATTTTGTTCTGTTCATTTATACATTTAGTTTTCTAATATTACACCTATAAGTGAAATCATCTAATATTTGTCTTTATATTTCTAATTTTCTTCACATATTCCCTCAAATTCCTTTCATTATGCCGCAAATGGCACAATTTTATTTTTCTTCATAGCTCAATAGTATTCTCTTGTGTATGTATTCCACATATTCTGTATTCCTCCATTCGTGGGCATTTTTGTTGCTGTCTTAGCTTAGCTATCGTAAATAAAACTGCAAGAAACAATGTGGTGTATATTTCATGTTCTTTGGATAGATATCCAGAAATGGGATTACTGATTCACATGTAGTTCTGCTTTTAGTTTTCTAAGGAAGGTTCATATTGCTTTTCCAAAATGTCTATACCAATTTACATTCCCAGTAACAGTGGGAATGTACAGTGGGAATGTACCAATTTACATTCCCAGTAACACATCCTTACCAATAGGTGTAAATAGCAGGGTTTTTTTTTTTTAAATGTAATCTGATCTATATGTATTATCACAGCATCTGCAAATAATAATTCTAACCTTTTTTTCCTATCTGGATACCTTTTATTTTTTGTTTATATCTAATTGTTCTTGCTACGATATCAATGCTAAGTTAAATATAAGTGATGAAAGTGGGTGGTCTTGCCAAATTCCTATCTTAAAGGAAAATCTTTCAGTTTTTCACCATTGATTATGGTATCAACTATGAGTTTATAGCATATAACTTTTATTATAATGAGATATGTTTCTATACCTGTTTTGTTAAGGGGCTTTTTTTTAAAATCATAAATAGATGCTTTCTCTGCATCTATGGATATATCCATAAGATTTTTGCTCTTCCTTTAGTTTATGTAGTGAATTACTTCAATTGATTTGCATATGTTAAATTATCCTTGCATCCCTGGAATAAATTCTACTTGGTTGTCATTAAAGGTATGATACTTTAAACACATTATTGAATTTAGTTTAATAGTATTTTGTTCAGAATTTTTCACACCTATGTTAGTCAGAGATAATGGGCTTTAAATTCGTTTGTGTGTGTCTGGTTTTAATATTAGGGTAATGATGATCTCATAGAGCATGTTTGGGAGTATTCCCTATTCTGAAACTTTTTGAAAAATTTGGGTAAAATGGGCATAAATTCATCTTGAAGGCTTTGCAGAATTCACTTGTAAAGCTAATGGGTCTTGGATTTTTTTTAAAGTATATTTTGTTACTGTTTCAATTTCCGTAATGGTGATTAGTCTATTCAAATTTTCTATTTCTTCTTGGTTAAGTCTTGATAAACTGTGTTGTTCTAAAAATTATCAATTTCTTCAAGATTATTAAATTTATTGGTGATGGTTGTTCATAGTAGTTTCTTATTATCCTTTATATTTCTATGGTATCTGTCATAATTTCCCCTCTTTCATTTATTTTATTTCCAGAGCCCCATCTATTCAGTACTATGCTTCCGTAATTCAGAGAAATCAACCTTCCTGCCTGCCTTCATTTTGTATTCTAGCCTGCTGCCACTTTATTACCAAGGAAAATACTGTGTATAGATGGCTTCCTCTTGAGTCAGTCTCCTAGGTAGGAGCCCCAGATATTTATTGCCTGATTTATGATTGTGTTCTTTTTGTTCTTTCGTTTGTCCCTATTCTATTCTCGTGCATCAACATGTTCCTTTTGTGTTATTTTTGGGTTCCCTCTCCAAAATCTTACATGTTTCTTCTATGTTTTTTTTTTCTTTGAATTTACCCTGAGGTTTATATATGTGGTTCTAAACTTGTGACACATTGAATGGATTGATATCAAACACTGTGTGATGATCCGCATTTTTACTCCCCTCCCCCTCCATATCGTATCATTTTTATGTCTTGATGATCTGAATAGAATTTCTTTTCATTTTATAGTAGTCCCTTTAGACTTTCTTGTAAGGTTGGTTTCACCGTTGATAAATTCATTTAGTTTTTGTCTGTAAAGCTCTTTATCCCTTCAGTTTTGTATGTAATGTAGCAGGATAAAGTCATCTCAATTGGAAATCCTTCATTTTCAGGACTTGAAATATATTATGCCATTTCCTTCTGGCTTGCAAGGTTTCTGCTGAGAAATCCTCAGGTATTCTTATAGAGGTTCCCTTATATATATCAGTTTTTCCCAATTTTAATATCTTTTCTCATCATTTTTTTTAGCAGTTTATAATATATAATATAAAAGATTATAATATATCCTATCATTTGTCTGTTTATATTTATTTCATTTGGCACTCTTAGTGCTTGGTGGGTCAGGATGTCTGTTTCTTTTCCCAAGTTAGGGTGAGTCTTGGCTATTATCTCTTCAGATAAAGTTTCTAACCCTTTCTCTCTTCTCCCCTGGGACTCCTATGATGCAGATGTTGTTTTCTTGATATTGTACAATAAGTTTCATACACTATTTTAACTTTTTAGGTTTTTTTTTCTTTTTGCTGCTCTATTCATGTGTCTTCTGTTACCAGGTGTTCAAACTCATTAATTAAATCAGCTGCCTCTTCCTGTCTGCTGTTGAGACCTGTGTTGTATTTTTAGTTCAGTTACATAATTTTTAAGTCCATTATTTTTGTTTGAAGCTTTCTCCATGAATTTTCCCCCATGTTCTCCTTTCCCCCATTTTGTTCATAAATTAGTAGTTAGAACTGAAAGCTTGACAGTTTTAGGAATAGGTTTGTTTGTTTGCTTACCACCTCATGGGCAGTATGGACTACTTTTCTCAGGAGACCTGGGATGCCACTTAAGTCTCTTTTTGCATTGTTAGCAGATATTGATGATAACTGATTCCTAGTAAGGGACACAAATATTGTGATATTTTAATTCTATTATTATTTTATAATATATTATATGGGATATACTGTGGTGAAAAAAATGGCTTATCATAATTCTGGTGCCCTAAGGTACAGTTCCTCTAGGAAAAACAAGATAAATGCTTTATTCTGTCCTTTTATTTAATTGCATTTTTTTTTTCTTAACAAAGAAGGTATTTGTCTCGAATTCACCAACTATAGAAGTAAAAGTTATCTATTGTTGGTGACAACTGCAAATAGTAGCTTACAGCCATGGGTATTTATTATCTCACAGCACCAAGTGTTAGGAGAATGAACATGTCTTAGTGGGACCTCTCCTCGGGTCTCCCTGGGCTGACATATATGTTAGTTGTGACTGAAGTCTCCTCATAAGGCCCAAGTGTGGAAGAATTTGCTTCAGAACTCACTCAGATATTTCCCACACTTGATTTCTTGTGGTTGTAAGACTGGGAGTGGGATGGGGAGCCTGGATTCAGGAAGTGGGGCTGTGCACACACTCTAGAGTGTGTCCACCAGTTTCTAATAATTTGAGGTTTTTTTTGTCTATTTAAATATTGTTACGAACTTAGCAGAACTAAACACTTCTGATATTTTTCATTCTACATCTCATTTCTTTTGATGGAAGAATCCTTCCTTTCACCTTAATTCATAACCACAGATTTTTGCCCCTTAATCCTGCCTCTTCCTCTCCGCTCTGGATGCCACATATACACTGTGTATCTCAGCACAGTTCATTGCTGCTCTCATGGGACTCACCTGTGGCACTAATGAGATGGGCAGGGTTTGTGGGGCCAGTCCCTGCCAGTTGGCTCCTCTGGGTCTGGGCTAGCACTCAGGCCTTTGCCACTGAAGGAACCACCTGATCATTCTTACACACAGTGATAATGGAGAATCTCTGACAAAATATAATATCTACAGCAGGAACATTCCTAAAATATGATCTATGAGTTGATGAAGTATTTTTTTTATGGATTTTTATAACTTTAGTTCACCAAGAAGATATGACTTTGGCTAGACTGATTAGAATCATTATGAAATCAATTTCCCTCAGGGAGTTAACTAGTATGAGGCAAAGCTCATTTACTGTGAAGCATTTTGGGGAGAAATATATCAGTCGTTGCTCCTGGATTTCTCTTGTGTAAGAAAAGACCTCTATAAGCAGAAGAAAGCTGTTAGGCTGCTGGACTGATGCCATGATCAGAGGAAACCTTCCAGTGAACTATGGCCATTAAAAAAAGGGGTTATGACAAGTAGAATGAGCCATCCAAATAAACCACAATGCACTAAAGATGGGCCAAAATAAAGATTGATTATTTCTGAGAAGCTCTGTTTGGGCGGAGAGGTTTGCAGATCTATAAACATTATCTAGTTGTTCATTGAAAGCAGCCTGTGAAGTTCATCATTTTAGTCCCAGCAGCATGACTGTGTGATGATGAGTTCTAGGTGATGAAAAAAAGCTTAAGCTGATTCTCATAGGAGGATTTTTCCACCATTCTCCTGGGCATAGGGCTGGTCTTCTTAAATGCATCAACCCTGTCTCAGAAAGCCTTTAAGTCACTGAGCCCATGTCCCCACATCTCTCTGAAGGCAAATTCAGAGCTGAGGTCCTAAACATCTGGATCATGATACTCCTGAGGCAAGTCAATCTGGATCAAGGTGGGAGTCGGTGCACTTAGACCTCTAAACCCCTGGACTCCCCTCTGCACTTTTTCTACCTACTATCAATACCCTCACAGCCCCTTGAAGCAACTGTACAAAGAAAGGTCCATTTACTGAATGAAGGTTTAAATATTTAAAATGCATAACTGGACCTCCCTGGTGGTATAGGGGTTAAGTCTCAGTGCTATCATGGCTCTGGCCTGATTTCAATTCCTGGCCAGGGAGCTAACCCACATATGACACAGTAGACCCTTCCTGTCTCTCCTGCTGTTCCCCTTAGCAGTGTATTTCAGTAAATCTGCCTGTTCTGCTCCCCGCTGTGTCTCTGGTGAATCCTCTCACCCACCACACTTCTGGCCTACACCCCAGTTCTTCTATGCATACATAAATAAATTAAAAAAAATGAAATGCATAACTGAGTTAACAAACTGTTAAATAAAACATGACCTATCTGGCTATCTTGATGTATATACCTTCTTATTGATGCAGAATGCCAGCCAGAGCTAAAGAGCACTCAGCCTGCCCTGCATTCCTGATGGAACGTGGCAGTGAGAACAGAGATGCTTCTGACCCGGGGTCCCATGACCACAGGCTTCTCCTCCTCCCAGTTGTCCTGAACCTTGAAAGGTCTTGTGTAAACATATGTGACCATGCCATCTGCCTTTATTTGCAGACCATGTCCCCAAATGCCCCCAAATAGTTGTGGCCACCCTTTGGATTACATGCACATGCCTAGAGCTGCCCTCCCCACAGAGGACAGGCCATTCAGGAAAGAGAACCCCTGTCCCCAGACATGCTGGGTATTCAGGGCACAGGGCACTAATATAGGGGCAGGTGGCACAAATACTTACCTTAAACTCCTTACTCTTTGGGGAGACAATCAAAGCAGTGTCCCCTGATTTGAGGGACCCAAACAGAGGTGAGGGGTGAAAATACCTTTATTTATCGGCCTTGATTCTCAGAAATAAACTGAAGAACAGATTTCTGCCAGAATGGTCATTGCTAAACTTTGCCAGACATTAACCTTGTGATAAGAGTGAAACTTTGCAGGCAGACAGCTGTCCACCATCCCTTTAATGATGTTGGGATTTTCAGCAATTCCTGGTGTTCAGCTTCTTTAAATATCACTCCTACATCTCTAAATTGGGCCAATAATTCCCTTTTATTATTCATATTTATTATTCAGCACTATGCCTGGCATTTAAGCAACAAAAAAACTTAAAAATATAGGGGGTCTTCTTGGGCAGAGGGCTGCAGTGTTTGTTCTGGAAAGAGTCTGTCCCTGGAGGGACAATGTGAGTGAGGAGTGGAGGGCTGGAGCTTTAGACGCGAGGCTTGGCACCTTCCTATGCTTCTCTTTTACCAGCCTGGGCTACATGAACAGTTCCTATTCGTTAAAGACCCTGTGAGCCTTTGTCTGCTGAGGCAAACAAGAAGCAGAAAGAATTTTGCTACCAGGAGGACTGATACCTGCATCTTATCCCAGTTATTACCCTCCAGGGCAACGGAGTCCTGTCCTGCTGGAGATGAGTGGTGTCCATACCTCAGGGTGTTCCTGTTTGAGGCAGAATGAGCTGAATGAGCAGAATGAGTAATGGATAATGGCTTGACAATTCCAGCTTTCCCTGAGCACAGAGGTGGGGTTGCCTGTACTGGGAGGTCAGGATGGGGGATGGAAAGGGAAAATTGCATCTGCTACTCCATTGTGTTCTAACAGAATTTCAACAATTTGAGAAAGAACTTCCCTTCTGGTCACAGAAAGTAACATTAATTCTCAGAAAACTCTTTGGTCTGTAAATGAAATAACTTCACTGCTCTTCTGAAATAGTTAGAAACTGGCTGAGGGGCTTGATAAGGGAATTTCCTGAAAGGTCCTCCTGTCTTAAGTTTCTGGGGTATTTCCAGGGTGTGTGTGTTGGGGAGCATAGAGAGCATGACTTACAATTCCAGATGCTAATATTGTCTTGATTTCTGGGACTCTCAATTTCTCTGGGTATCAGGAAAACCCTTAATGTGGTTGTTGAAGGGATTCAAGGACATTTAAGTTCCTGAGTACATTCATGGTAGAGGGGTTTATTGCTTCCCTTATACAAAGCTTGGATCCAAGAAGGTGTTTCCTCTTCACTATGTGCCTCTCCCCAACCCACTTCTTCAACCCCCTGCCTACACCTGCTACCAAAGGCAACTCAGCAAATGTTGTGGGCCTACATCCCAGGGTAGAGGGAGGAGTGTTTGGGACAAAATATTTGGGAGGTGTGATGGACAAAATGGTGCCTACCTCCTAGAGATATCTACATCCTAATCCAAACAACCTGTGAGTATCTTGTGGTACATGATAAGAGGAAGCTAAAATCGCAAATGAGATTAAGGTTGCTGATCGCTGATCTTGACATAAGAAGAATAATTAGGGTGAATTTGGAGGCTTCAAGAATCACAAAGTTTCTTGTATGTCAGAGAAGCAGTGTGTGGATCAGAGTCAGAAAATGAGTCTGAGAGAGACTCAAGCTCCATTGTTGGCTCCGATCATTGATGAGACCAGCAGTCAAGGAATGCAGGAAGCCTCTAGAGGATGGGGATGGCAAGGACATGGTTCTTCCTGGAAACTCTAGAAGAAAGACAGCCCTGCAAACATGTTCATTTTATCTCCATGATTCCCATTGTACACTTCTGACCTCTAAAACTATAAGAAAAAATATCTGTGTAGTTTTTTTTTTTTTTAAGATTTATTTATTTATTTATACAAGTCAGAAGCGCAGGATGGTGAGAGAATTCACCAGAGTCAAGGCGGAGAGCAGAGCAGGCAGAAGGACCGAAGTACACTGCTGAAGGGGGCAGCAGGCAGCAGGAGAGGTCTGTCGTGCCATGCGAGACCCTTGCCCAGTGGCCGGGGATCGAACCGGCATTGCAGAGGCTGCGGGCAGCTTCACAACCCAGCACTCAACTGCTGCGCCACCGGGGAGGCCCCATATCAGTGTAGTTTTAAGCCATCAGATTGGTATTAATTTGTTACAATGCCATAAGGAACTAATACAAGTTCTTTCCTTTTAAAGATGTCAGAATAACAACATCCACGTCCAACTACCCTCCTTAAAGTCCACCAAAACTGAGGAAAGTGATTATCAGAAAAAACTAATGCACACAGAACACCAAACCATAATGGTGTGCACTAAATCACTAGCTATAGAATTCAGTGGAAAACATGGTAGTGTGTGTGTGTGTGTGTGTGTGTGTTTGTTTGATTGAGATTGAGATATCACTAAAAATGGGTAAAGGAGCTATTAGGGGAAGGTAATCTCTCCAGGTCAGACCCCCAGAAAAGAAAGTGACCTTCTGCAAGGCTCCCATGGAAACCAGCTAGTCTTGGTGCTAAGTTCACTAATTTGGTCAAAAACAAGGATTGTGTGTGTGTGTGTGTGTGTGTGTGTGTAACAATCAGAGAGAGAGACAAGATGCAAACAAAACAAAAAATATACACAATGGTGGCTGCAATTAAAATTGTGTGGCTGTTACCTAACTTATTTTGACTGCACATATGTATAGGTATGCATATAAATGCCTATAGATACTGAAGCAGATTATGAAAGGAAGGTCATTGGATCATTAGTAGTAATGGGATCTAGGGTGCTTTTTATTTCATTGTTTTTATATTGCTTGCATTTTTTGCACACTAAAAAAATGTCAAAATTTTATAACATGTTCGAGTCATTCCAGATTCATTTTAAATATTCGATGTCAATAAAATTCAGTTTCATAATTATTTTTATTTAGCTCATATGATACCATTTCCCAAGAAACCATGAAATTAAAACAATAAGTGAATCTCCTTATAATTATTGAAGGAAATATTGAAATAGAGTAGCAAACACAGCCTAGGAACACATATGAAAAACATAAAACCTTCCCAGGAGAGTTATTCCTCAGATTGCAAGCCCAGGCCACGTTAGGAAATCAGTGACTGTTCACAACACTTTAAGTCTGACTTCAATAAGTTTCCCTGGAAGCAGAGCCTGAGAAAAGGATTCTCACATGGGTGCTTTGTCATAGGAGCTCTCAGGAGGAAGCTATAGCTGGGCAGGAGGGGACAGGGAGCTGCTGGGTGGATAGGAGGTTCCCTTGGAGTCCAACTTTGGCTGGTCACCCAGGAAATTGGACTATGAATAGTACCAGACTGTTCCACCTGGAAGCAAGGTGGAACTGTTACAGCCCAGTGACTGTGGGCTGGTCCCACCTTCCAGGGCTCTCTGGGGAAAGACCCTGCTGCTGAGGGCAATCTATGGAGAGGGGGCAGTTTTGATTCATTAGTAGTCCACACTCCCATTAGCAGACTGTGGTGCACCAAGTCTGAATGGGGGTTCAGGACAGGGGGTTCCATCAACATGTCCTACTAAGTCAGAGGGGAAAAAAAATCATGCAATCATTCCAATAGAGTTAAATGAGGCATTGGATACAATTTAACATATTTAAATTTTTTTTAATTAAAAAAATTAATAGTTGACTTATTTTTTATTATTTTTTCTTTTTTATTATTTAAATTTAATTTTTATATTCCCCTTACATTTACAACCCCCTTATTTTGACCCCAAGCCCTCCTTTCTCCGCCCCCCACGCCCCATAGAGTATCTCTGGTTCATAGTTGTTTATTGATTTTGATATTTTCTTTCTTACAGTTGTTCTTTTTCCTGTCCCTTATTTAAGTTTTCTAGATTACTGATATGAGTGAGACCATCCAGTATTTTTCTTTTTCTTTCTGGCTTATTTCACTGAGCATGATCCCTTCCAGCTCCATCCATGTTGCTGCAAATTGCATGTGTTTATCTTTTTTAAATGCCGAGTAATATTCCATGGTATATATGTACCACATCTTCTTGATCCAGTCATCTATTTTTAGGCATTTGGGTTGTTTCCAAAGCTTAGCTATTGTAAATAGTGCTGCTATAAACTTAGGGGTGCAGGTGCTCTTTGGAATTGATGTTTCTGTGTCCTTTGAGCAAAGAATATGCATTGGAGCAAAGAAAGTTTGTTCAATAAATGGTGCTGGGAAAACTGGGTCACTACATGCAAAAGAATGAAGCTTGACTACTACCTAACACCATGCACAAAAACCAACTCAAAATGGATTAAAGAACTAGACATAAGACCTGAAACCATAAAATACATAGAAGGAAATATAGGCGAAACACTACATGATATGAACATCAAAGACATCTTTATAAACACATCACCCAAAGCAGTGATGGTGAAGGCAAAGATAAACAGCTGGGACTACATCAAATTAAAGAGCTTCTGTACAGCAAAAGAGACAATAACCAAAACAAAGAGAAACCCCACCGACTGGGAGAAAATTTTGGCACCCAACATTAATGATAAAGGACTAATCACAAAAATCTACAAAGAACTGATGAGACTCACCAAAAACAAAGAAAATATTCCAGTCAAAAAATGGGCAGAAGCGCTAAAAAGAAACTTCTCCAAAGAGGAAATACAAATGGCCACAAGGCATATGAAAAAATGTTCAACGTCACTTGCAATCAGGGAAATGCAAATCAAAACTACAATGAGATACCATCTTACACCAGTGAGAAAGGCACATATTAAAAAAAAACAAAACTAGCAACAACAAATGTTGGCTAGGTTGTGGAGAGAAAGGAACTGTCCTGCACTGCTGGTGGGAGTGCAAACTGGTCCAACTACTATGGAGAGTTTTGTGGAGATTCCTCAACCTACTAAACATAGAGCTTCCATATGATCCAGCAATTCCACTTCTAGGTATTTACCCAAAGGACACAGACATTAATTCCGAAGAGCACCTGCACCCCTATGTTTATAGCAGCACAATTTACAATAGCTAAGCTTTGGAAACAACCCAAATGCCCAAAAATACATGACTGGATCAAGAAGATGTGGTACATATACACCATGGAATATTGCTCAGCATTCAAAAAAGATAAACACATGCAATTTGCAGCAACATGGATGGAGCTGGAAGGGATCATGCTCAGCAAAATAAGCCAGAAAAAAAAGAAAAATACCAGATGGTCTCACTCATATCAAGAATCTAGAAAACCTAAATAAGATACCAGGAAAAAGAATAACTATAAGAAAGAAAAAATCAAAATCAACAAACAACTATGAACCAGAGACACACTTTGGGGGGGGCAGGGAAAGGAGGGATTGGGGTCAAAATCAGGGGGTTGCAATTGTATGGGGAATATAAAAATAAAAAAAAGTTAAAAAAAAAAAAGAAGAGAAATGCAACAACATGTTTGGCTGATAAAATGTTTAAATATGAAAGACAAAGAGAATTAACTGAAGTTACTAAAACGAGCTGTTCAGTCAAGTGCCTAGTTAAATTCGCAAAAATCAATAAATTTATTAAAACTTAAGGTAGTCAGAAAGTAAAATGGAAAAAAAATTCCATGATAGAAATAGGGAAAAATTTCCAAAATGCCAAGGAATAAACAAGTAAAGAACATATTCAGCGTGACAAAAACTTAAAACACCAAAGTGGGGATAATACTGTGATACATAGAAAGATATTCTCTGTCCTGGGACTGAAATTTCCCACACTATCACAGTGAAACTCTGTTCTAATTAATCTATTTTTTTGTTAAGTGAAAATAGAAAGAGAGCTTGGTTTTAACTAGATAAGATGATTTTTATCTATGGGAATTTCTTACCACAAAGCAAATAGGTAAATGGATAGCCAGGAAAATCAGGTAAAGAGATTCAGATAAATGAAATTGAGATGTATTGGTGGAGAGCATCCCTCAACAAAATCAGAACTTAGTTGATAATGAAGGTGACATTTAAAATCAATACAGCAGGAAGACTCTATCATTAAACGAGATTAGGCAACTAGATAACCATCTGGAAAACCATAAAGTCCAAGTGCAAACTCACGCCTATGAAAATATATGCCAGCTATAATAAATGTAGAAGAATTCTTTTTATGGGCATGGGATTAAAAAAAGCCTTGTTTAAGCAAAACACAAATTTAAACCAGTTAAGCTTATGGGTGATAAGCTCAATTAGATAAAAATTAGAAATTTCTGAAAAGAAAACAGTACCATAAACTCTAAAGGTAAATGACAGATCAAAAAAAGTACTGATTTATGACATGTATTATATGCCATTAAGGAAAATACTAAAATCTCAAATCTCAATAGGAAAATACTTCCCCTCTCTCCCCCTAACCACCCCCCTGCCCTCGGGAAAAAAAAAAAAAAAAAGCAGTTCACAAGGTCTGGTTAGAGGAATGTGTGACTACTAGGTCATCGAATAATGCAGACTTGGAGAAAAGTGCCTGAACTGCAGGGACTGATAAGGGACAATCTCCAAGACATATTTCTAAGTGACAAAGTGCGGCATGACAGGACTGCACATATATGGCTATGTTTGTTTGAAGAGAAAAATGTGGCCTGATGTACTGGGAACTCTGTCAGGGTCTCTGTAGGGCAGCCTGGCACTCGGGAAGAGGACGGGAACAAATTTCATCATATCCTTAAGTGCTGCTGAAATATTAAATCACATACATACCCACTTTTAAAAACCTGGTAATTTTTCAAGAAGTTTATGGAAGCACACAGTCACCAGCACTTGCCACAGCCAGTTGTCAATGACTCTGTTCTGTCAGGGGAAGGTGGTCCCTGAAGGAGCCTGCGGGAATCTGGTGGGGCCAAGGGGTCAGGGACACACAAATCAAAGCACAGCCCCCACTGACTGGACTGCTGGGAAGGCCCTCCAGATTCCTTTGTTCTTGGAGCCACACCAAAGTGAACTCACAGGAAACCACGTGGTTGGGCCCTCCCCATAGACCTGGGCCTGAGGACCCTTCCAGAAAGTCCTGCATCTGCATTAGCATTCCTGCTAGTGAGAAAATAATCTTGTCAAGTTATCGGGTGGGTGAGCAGCTTTAGAAAGGAGAGAAAATGGCAGGGACGGCCAGCAAGTGGGTGAAGGACTTGGGATGGATATGAAGAACAATGGGTGAGCTGTGTCCTGGGCTCAGGATGGCAGGACAAGGGCACCCCAGCCTGCCTTCTGGGACTTTGTTCCCAAGGTGCACATTGCCTAGGTCCTGGCTCTGCTGCCCACTGTGCGCGCTTTTAGTGCCCTGCTCAGGCATTTCGGTGGGTTTGCATTTAGTGAAAGGAACATAATCGGGTCTACTGGGTTACCCGAGCTTAGGCCCTGAGGTTTCCCTAACATGCCTCCCTCCAGTCCTCCCCCACATTCTGTCACATTTTCTCTTACTACCTTCACCGAACCCTGATTTGATTTTCTTATCCTACCTGTGGGTCTTTGAGGCAACGCTGTCTATTTTCTGGAAAACTTTCATGACTCCAGGGGTCTTCAGACAGCGGTGAGTGGGAGTGAATCAAGGGGGAGGGGACATCTCTGGGGAGTTTTAAGACACCATGGTTTAGACACACTACAGAGCTGGCCCAGCACAGAATGAGCAAGGAGCCGAACATGCACCCGCCTCTTCCCCCTCTGCCTTTTACTCAAAGGAAAAGCCCCTGGAGCTTGGAGCATCCGTTACTCCTGGTACCTGCAGGCCCTGCAAGGCACTCACCCTGACCAAGCAGGGCACAGTGAGAAAGATGCACCAAATACCAGACAGCACAGATGGAGCACGTGGTGCAGTGGAGCCTTCGCTTCCCTTAAGTCATGAACAACCGGACACCCCCAAGTCTCAACAATGGCCTATTCACACAGGGGGACACTTGACCAGGAGAATTGGATGAGTCTCCTACATCTACACCTGCAGCTACACAATGTGGTTGAACCCCACAATCCCAGTGCTGGGAGAGGGAATCCAGACTCAAGAGTCCTCTGGAGTGATTCCAATGACTTGAGGACCCCTCTCACCCCCCACAACTCATTATCTATGCTGCTAGCATCGCGAGGAGGTCACCTTTGGGGCAACAGACCCAAAGGGGGTGCCCAGGTTTTCAGGGTTGCCAGGGCATGGGGGCATTTATGTTCCTCGATCTGGAGTTGGTTTGGTGAGTTCAGCTTGCAAAAGTCACGGGTCTCTCAAGTTAGCCTATGTGTTCTACAGATAAGACCCCATAACCAGTTAGAGATAACAGCTCACGAAGGTATATGCCTATTCTAACTTCCCAGAAGATGTCTTCACCGACCCCATCCCCACCTCCCACTGCAAAATTCCCTGGCTCCTCTGAGTGGGGGATGGCCGTGCTGATAAGAAAAAAGCAGTGCTGATGTCATAGGCTTTCCTTGTTGTTTTAGCTCGCCAGATTTTCATTATTTTTTGTTCTTGCTTTAAATGTACTCCTTTTTTTTTTTAACTTCCTTCCTGACATTTGAGTCATTTCCCAAGGTCTTTGTCTGCTTTAGCTAAGGATCTTAGTACCCAAGATGGTTTGCAAGTTCTCCTCTTGGTTTCTCCAGGGACCTTCCACCCAGATGTAGGCACGAACTGGGCAGGGGGTTTCTGGAGGAAATAAGGTGTAAAAACAATCACAGGAGTTTGCAGTATGACCCGACTCTGTGTGATCACCTGGACAGAGTGGCCCAGGCAGGGGACGAACTGCACCATGTAGAGATGAACGCTCACATGCCAGCACATGACTGGGGACGGTGCTTTAAGACTTCCCCATCTGCCCGCAACACCGTGTGGGAAGTGAGCACTCGGAGCCCCCTCAGCACTAGAGGCCCAAGCTGGGGAGAGAACTGGTTTCTAGGCCTGGTGAAGCTTTTGCCTTTCCTGGTCTGTGATCCTAAGGATCAGCCTGGGTCAGATTCAGGATGAATAAATGCACTGATGATTGTGAGGATTTGGCTTGATGGAAAGAAAGAGACAGGCCACCTTCATCGCGGGGGGCGGGGGGGTGTAAAATACAACATCCCATTCTGGCTCTATCGGTCCCCAGCAGTGTGGAGATTTCAATTCCCTTCCCAGGTTCCAGGTCCTGGTCTGGCCCTCATTTCCAATGTTTTCCTCCTGCTACAAAGGAGCGCCTTAGCTTACCCTGAGTCTTCCATGCCCACTGATATTGGCTGCGGTGGGCCTACTGATGCAAGTTACAAAAAAATCACATAGATGTGAGCAGGGGTTAGGTCCATGGGTCCAACATACCTGCTGTGGGTTTTTGTTGTTGTTGTTGGTTTTGTTGTTGTTGTTTAGAGAGAGAAAAAGTTTATTGAGGAGAAAAGGAACAGAAATAAGGTGGGACTCCCAGGTTGGGGGAAACAGCCAGGGAGGGGCAAGGGAGAAGGGACCCCCCCCACCGCCTTTTTTTTTTTTTTACATTATATCTCTGGCTGATTTTGAACTCCAAAGACAGAGTTAGGTAGTCTATGTGAGTTAGGTAGTCTATAGCTGTGTCTGTGTGAATACAAAGCTGAAAATATTTACTATCCGGTCCTTTCTAGGAAATGTCCATGACCCCTGATGTGATAGTTCAGTTATTTTGTCTCTGTTGTGTGTTAACAGTTTAACAGAACCTTCTGGAAACAATACTGGCAGCAGAGTGGCCATTGTACCGACAGTTGGGGTGTCTTCTCAGAGGAGTGGAGCCATGTTGCTCTATGTCCTTTCAGAGATCCTCACAGCTCACCAGCTTAATGGCTCCCTGGAATTCCTAAGCATAAGGCTGGGTGCCACCCTCACCTCTCTCTGACCCTACCAAAGGCCAAGGCATAGGAAAGTCATGGGATTGGCATTGGCCTTGGTTCTGGAATAAGGGCAGACCCTGGAGGGCCCGTATGGGTGTCTGACTTCCATGCAACTAACAGGTGATGGAGGAGCTTCCATCTTTGTGCAATATGTGACTAAACTTGCGCCCAGGACACACTCTCTCTCTTTTTTTTTTTGAATTTAAATTTGAAATTATTGTAAATCAATATAATCTAGAGATCCCATGTATCCTCAACAGAGTTTCCCCAATGGTAGCATCATACAGAGCTGTTCTCCACAGCACAACCAGCGCACAGATGCTGGGCAGACACGGGTGCATCTCCACTGCCACAGGGTACCTCCACTGTCCTTCAAAGCCACCCCCATGTGCCTCCTACCCCCATACTAGCCTTTGACTACCAGATAATCTGTTCCTCACTGCTGTAAACTCACATTTGAGATTATTATATACGGGGAGCCACGCAGCATGCCACGTTGGAATGGGCATTTTCACTCTGCATACGTAGTTCTCTGGAGGCTGATGTGTGTCAGTTTCCTACTGAGTAGGAATCATGGTAATGATGGACTAAAGTTCACGTAACCATTCCCTAATAGAAGGGTGTTTGGGTTGTTGCTAGTTTGGGCTACCACGAATAGTTCTATTATAGATATTTGTGTATAGTTTATTGTGTGAATGTGGACTTAAGACAGTAGCGTGTCAGAGGAGTCTGAGTCAGAGAGGCCATGATTCTGGCTGCGAATGCCCTCTCCAGAGAGCGTCCCTTGGCCCTTGGCTCATCACGTCAAAATGGAGGTAGATGCACATTCGGGTGTCCATACTCACCCCATCCTTAGATATAACTTGGAATCCTGCCTCCTCTCTCCCTCTTTTTTTAATTATATTTTTTATTTTGTATATTTTTTACATTGATCTTCATTTTTGTACAATGTATGCTTTCTCATCTCAGTTACAGTCCCCATGAGATTCCCACTACCAACTCGCCTGCGTACCATCACCAGAGTCCCTTCTGCTCTTCCCACCCGTTTTGATCCTACTCCCTTCTCCCCCCCACCCCCGCTGCAGAATGTCTCTGGTTTATAGTTACTTGTTGATTTTGATTTTCACTTTATTATAATTACTTTTTTCCCCCTGATCCCTTATTTTGAAACTATATGTTCCTCCTATAAGTGAAACCATCCAGGATTTTCTTTTTCTGGCTCATTTCACTGAGCATGATTTCTTCCAGCTCCATCCATGTTGCTGTGAATGGCATGAGTTTATCTTTTTTGATTGCTGAGTAATGTTCTATTGTGTATAGGTACCACATCTTCCCTTTTTTTTTTTTAAAGATTTATGTATTTTTATACAAGAATTGGGGTACAGGCCAGAGATGCGGGGGGTGAGAGGATTCACCAGAGACAGAGCAGGGAACAGAACAGGTAGACAGACAGACTGAAGTACACTGCTGAGGGGAGCAGCGGGCTAGACAGGAGAGGTCTGTCCTGCCATGTAGGTTTCTCCCTGGCTGGCCAGGAATCGAACTCGTGCTGCAGTAGCTGCAGATGCTTCATAGATTGCGTCTTAACCCCTGCGACCACAGGGAGGCCTGGTACCACATCTTCTTAATCCAGTCATCTATTTTTTGGGCATTTGGGCTGTTTCCATAGTTTACCTATTGTAAACAGTGCTGCAATAAACATAGGTCCTCCCTCACTCTTGTCCCATCATTACTCCTGGTTCTGCCACCACTCCTGATCCCATCAGAGCACCCCAGCCCTCCATCACCATAGCTCCCTCATCATGCCTGGCTCCATACCACCTCAGTTCCTCCATAACTCCTGAGTCCATGATCACTCCTGACTTCTCCATCACTCTGACTCCTCCATCACTCCTGGCTCCCGCATTGCTCCTCCAGCTATGGTCCTGGGCATGGCAGCCCCCCTTAAAGAGGAATGCCGTCACTCATCTCAGCATGGAATGCTGGGAGGACCTACCTGTAGGTTAAAAAGAGGATTTGGGAGACAAAGTGTGAGAAAGCACTTTAAACTCCTAGTTATCACTAATGTGCACTCTCTGCTCAGGATGTTCTGGGCTCAACCCTGGGCCCTGCCCTCCATGGAGCAGCACACACATCCAGGCAAATGTATCCAACAGCAAAGGAACTTATGCGGTTATCTTCATTGCTGAGGGGGAGACCACAGTGCTGCTCAGGGAGTGTGTGTTGAGTGTTCAGAATCTTCCAGGCTCTGGGTGTCTCAAGAATGTCTCTCTCTCTCTCTCTCTGTGTGTGTGTGTGTGTGTGTGTGCGCATGAGAGAGAAAGAGAGAGAGAGATGCAAGAACACAGCCTATACCTCACCCACAGTGAGTCTGATTTACTTGGTCCCAGCTGGGGCTTGACACTTTGATTTGTCATTCTCCCAGGGTGATTTTCATGTGCCACATGCCCACTGTCACCAAAGAAGCAGGGAAAAGTGGTGTTTTTGGGGTTCTAGCTCCAGGTCCTTCTCCTGCATCCTGGGGTATATATTTCACTTCTTTCTACACTTCCTGCTTCTAGAGGTAAGAATACCCAAGCAGAATTCTTCATATCTGAAAGACTTTGCTCCAAACGGGGATGTCTCAATGGAGACTGAAGCCTGAGTGTGACCAGGTTGCCTTTTAACTGCCGCTCTGTGCTTGTCCTAGTCACTGCCTTTGTGTTCCTATTATTCCTCTGAAAGCATTTCCTAACGTGCTGGGAACGTAAACTTCAGCAATTTTTAAGAAGACACATGTAGGGGAGGAAAGTCAGGAAGGAACTGATTAGTGGGCTTTGAATTAATATCTCAGCTCTACTTTAAAAATCTAAGAGCCCAGGTGTTAACAAAAGAAGGAAATGGGAATGTGGGCAGTGGGAAGCACACTCTTGTCCCGGTGATAGTGATGGCGATCCAACACGGGGGTGGGGGGGGGAGGGGGGCCTGCTCAGCAGCCACGAATTCCCTTTCTCCCACTAGTTCATTAACATTAAGGGAGGACCTGCGAGGAGCAAACCTAGTTCTGAGAGTCCAGGAATCAGCCGCAGACCTTCCTTCACGGTTTTTATTTTCATATAAGTAACATTGGTTTACAATATCATATTCAGAGCTATAGGATCACACCTCTTCAGATATCTGTTATCACACCACACCCACCACGGAGGCACCAATAGTCTTCTACTAGTATATTTTGTCCTCTCCCCACTTTGCTCACCATACTTTCCTTCCCTCTCCGGGAGGGAAGGACACTTTGCTGACAAAGTGTCTGACACTTTGCTTTTCTTTCTCTATATTCCACATATAAGTGAAATATCCAGTATTTGTCTTTCATCTTCTGACTTATTTAACTTAACATAGTCTCCAAATGGCAAGAATTTGACTTTTTTATAGCTGCATAGTATTTCATTGTGTGTATATATCATATTTTCTTTACCCACTCATCTGTCCTTAGGCACCTTACTTGTGTATCATAAATAGTTCTGCAATGAACATAGAAATGTATATTTCCCTCCAAATTAGTATTTTCTCATTCTTTGGGTTGATTCCTAGGAGTGGAAATGCTGGATCATGTGGTCTATTGATCTATTTTTGGTATTTCTAGAAATGTCTATTCTGCTTCCATGGTTTCTAAACTTGAACATCACCCTTTACAAAATATAAATGCTTCAAATGAATCAGTAATGCACACTGTAAACCGCAACTGAAATTCTTGACTGAGCAGTTCTATCTCCCTGTTACATCCTCTTTCTACCAAATACGTTGCAAAAATGCTACGTATCAGGAAGACAAGGTGTCAGATGGAGAGGAAGCTGTGGGAGCAGATAACAGAAGTTGGATATACTGTGGGAAGATGGGTAAAACTTCACCAAGACCTGCGTGTGAGAAGAGTTAACTAGCTAGCTAGATTATGTGTCAGTGTGATTATACATCTGTGTGTGTGTGCACTCATGTGTGTGCAAGTCACCCTGTGATAGAGACCTGACAGCACACAGGACTCCAGCTGGAGAATGTGGATGAAAATGGAAAGTAGAAAACCACCAAACCTAACTAAGCTCAGTCAGAATTTTAATTTTGATCTCAAGAACAGTGTGCATCTTCACTGTGTGCATTTGTTGGGAAATAACCAGGTTTGTATCTGGAAATGATCTAACCTTACAGCAATAGTACCAGAAGGAAAGCTGAAGCAAATGTAGAATCGGGATGCTAGTATAGAGGTCTTGGGAAAGGTGATGAAGGTAGGACACAGGAACTGGCCTGAAAGATAGAAGAGGACCCATCAGGGTTTGCTGGCAGACAATATGTATGAGTTTGGGGAGATACATACTTCCTGCATAACTGGGTGTATGGTGGATTGAGCAGAAAATGAGTGGCTTTTGTTTTGTGACTTTGAGCTATCAGGTGAGAAGTGGAAAACGGGATATTGGGATTTGGAGCTGGAGGGGTGGGCCTAACATGAAAATCCTTATACTTGTGTCTGGGAGGGGCCAAGGAACAAACCCTCTGGCCAACAGAGGAATGGGGAGGATCTGGGGATGCAATTTAACTGGTGCATGTGAACTCTAGAAGATTGAATGCCTAAGGGTGGGGTAACTAAGTTCTGAGGGGGAGTCAGTGAGCTGCCCATGGAGAACAGAGGGGAACGTGGAACAGCTTCCAGATGTCAGAGGCAGGAGAGAAGTGATAAATGTGGTGCCCTGAGAAGTGGGTCAGGAAGAGGGAAGGGCAAAGGCTGCTCTGGCATGCACTGTAAAAGGGACAAACAGCTTCAGTGTCTTCCAGGTATGTACAAGGACCTGGCGAAGCTGGCCTCACCTGCCACCTGCTGACTCAGCTTCCCAAACAAGGAGAGTGCTGTGTTCAGTTAAATATCTACCACCACCTATCTGAGTCGTTAAAGATCAGGTTATTTATTTTTGGGGAGATGCAAATCAAAACCACCAGATATCACTTCACATCTGTGAGAACAGCCAACAAGTGTTGGTGAGGAGGTAGAGAAAAAAGACTACTTGTATACTGTTGGTGGGAATGGAAATTGGTGCAGCCACTACAGAAAACAATATGGAGGATCCTCAGAAAGAAAACAGTAGAACTAACATATCATCCAGGAATTCCAGTTCTAGCTATCTATTTAAGAATATGAAAATACTAATTTGAAATATATATGCACCCCTATGTTCATAGCAGCACCATTTACATTAGTCAAGGCACAGAAGCAACTTAAGTGTCCATTGACGGGTGGCTGGAAAAAGAAGATGGAATACTGCTCATCTAAGGACGATGAAATCCTGCCACTTGTGACAAAATGGATGGCCCTTGAAGGGAGTATTCTAAGTGAAATACATAAGAATCATCCATAAATACTGGATGATTTTACTAATGTGGAATATAAATAAACAAAGCAAATGAACAAACAAAATTAAAACAAACCAGTAGACTGTGACCGCAACATGGTGGCTACTAGAGGGGAAGGGGCTGGAGGTTAGGAGTAATGGGTGAGGGAGTTGGTTGGATAGTGGTGAATACACTAGAACTTTGTAGGGGATGCGGTTTGGTATATACGTTTATACAGGTATGAAGCTACACTAACTTATGTAGTACATCAGTAAGAAAGGAAGGAAGGGAAGGAAAGAGGAGGGAAGGTGAGTGGGGGGGGGGTGGGAGGCAGGGAGGGAGGGTTAGATTCTAGCATTGCAGGGAGAAGAAATCAGCAGTGAAGTTCCATATGAGCACCTGCTCTGTGTGCTTCACTATAATGGGGTTATATATGGAGTTATACAATTTCCTGGTAAAGGAACCTACTGGAGTTTGAATCCCTCTATCCCTCACTGTGCATAACTTGAAACTGAGTTCAATAGAAATGTTTTGTTGAATTCTGTGGAACCAACTGGTTTTGCTAAGTGGGAAGCTAACTCCTGCAAATTGGTCACCATTTTAAATTAGAATTTCTTGCTTTGGGCTCAGAGATGAATTATTAACCAATCAAAATCATTTCTGCTGTTAAAATAGAAGAGACAAAAGAAGCAACACATGCTTGCTGAATTACTCAGGTGAACGCTGGCAACCCTTAGGCATTCAGTCTTGGCCTTTGCAGGAAATAGCGTGGAACTGCCCCGGCGCCGTGCGGTGTACATGACATCATCACGTATACCCTGAACAAAGGGATGCAGCTTATCATTGCAGGTCTGAAGTCTTCTGCCTGTTGGAACCTGAAGCAGCCCTCTGTCTCACCCTCCTTCTACTGCCCACTTCATTCCCATGGGAAAGAGGAAATTGATGGAAGGTACATGGGTCATTCCAACTTAGGCATGTCCATCCAGTGTCTATTCTAATATCTACTGCTCCCTGCTGTCACTGGACCCAAGGTGTGAACAAGCTATTGGAGTATAGATTAGCAGGCAAAAGGCAGTCTTCTGAAATGTGTCATTGTCATCTTTTCCAAGCCACCATCTGAAATTTCTGCAGGTATTAGCAGTTACCTCCCCTCATTGTCAGCACCTGGGGAGGACATTTGAGATGTTTCTCTTTTCTCTTATCGAACATGAGTGGGGGAGTCGTTAGCCCCTTGAACTGTTATGTGGAAATTTCATCCTGCAAATAGACCAAGCTCTGCAGCAGATCCAGGAAGGATTTCAAAGACCTCAGGTCAACTCTTGTCGCATACAGTAATGTCTTTAGGACTCAGAATTCTGGAAAGAATATTTTTGGTCCCATGTAATGGCCAATGTAACAGTTGACCAAATAATTAACAATACTAATAATTTTATATAAGAAATCTCAGATTGGGGTGATTCTGGGGCTAATTCAGCAGTTCAGTGAGGCCTTGGGGATTAGACTGTGTATGTCCCACCTCTGCATGCATGCCAGCCAGTCCTGACTAAAGCAGCCGCACAATCCAGCACTCAGAAGGTCATTTGGTGGAAGGGATGACCATTTTGTGAATTTCTTTTAAGAGAAAGAATAGATTTCCTAAATGCTCCCAGCTTTCACCCAGCCCCTCAGCCTGGGTCACACATCTACCCAGACTTTGTTTCGGGGGTCAGACATGCCATCCTTGTCTCATACTTGTGCAGGTTTAGCCCTGGATAGAGGAGTCTCCCTGATTCTCCTGAAGCTATTGCCAACAGACACATCTTTGAGCTTCTTTGAGGAAGTATAAGAGAGGATATTTGCTGAAAAGTCATCAAGGATTCAAAAGATGTTCTTAGTAGAAGGTTCCCCATTTTATGTAAGGAGATATGTGCACAGACTCTGCATGGAGTCCAGGTAATGTTTAGCGGAAGAACTACTGTGGTGTTAGAAGGAAGAGAGGTGGACGACTGGGGTGATACTTAGTGCAACTCCTGGGGCCACAGAGCCATTGTACAATACCAGGAGGGCGCTGGCATGGTCACAGGCTGCCATGTCAGAACAGAGCCAGCATTGCTGCACATCTGAATTTTAAGGGATGCCAGACATCCAGAACTGTATATAACATCTTACACTTCTTAAATACTGATAGTTCAAAATTCTAAGAATGCTGTGCTCTTCACTGCTAATAGGAAATGTCTCCAAATTATGCTCCAAAATAAGTCAGAAGGAAAAAGAAAACTATTGGATAGTTTCACTTATAGGAAGAATATAGGAGACCCAAATGAGGGACCAAGGGTAAAAAAATAATATAATAATAACAATAAAAAACACAACAAAACCAAATAACAATAAAAAACCAACTAAAAATCAGAGATATTCTGCAGGGGAGGGGGAGGGAAAGAGACCAGGGCGAGGACAGGAAGAAGACAAGGGACTATGGTGATGGTGCACAGGTGAACTGGTGGTGGGAACACTATGGGGACTATACCTGAGAAAAGAAAGCAAGCATTGTGAAAAAAAAATTATTTTATTTATTTATTTTTAAAGATGTATTTATTTTTGCATACAAGAACTGGGGTACAGGTCAGAAGTGTTAGGGGCGAGAGGACTCACCAGAGACAGAGTGGGGAACAAAACGGGCAGATTGACTGAAATACACTGCTGAGGGGAGCAGCGGGCGAGTCAGGAGAGGTCTGCTGCACCATGTGGGTAGCTCCCTGGCCAGGGATAGAACTCATGCTGCAGTGGCTGCAGATAGCTTCCTAATGTTGCATTTTAACCCCTTGTGACACCAGGAGGTCCCTGAAAAAATTAAATAAAAAAAAAGTGGATTCAGCCTGGGATCAGCTCTGCTCATAGAGAGGTCAATGTCTAGAAGTTGTTAGGAGTATTTGCTGTTACTTATTTTCAGTGACTAGGAGTGGTGCCCCCCACCTGGAAGACATCAGTATTATAATAGAAACTCTCAAGAGCACCTTTATATTCTCCCAGAATTGGTGATGAAGTCACTTTCCAACTTATATCTTTTAGAAAAACCTGGAAGAGGGAGATGAGATACCAGGACACTCAGAAGAAACAGACAGGAATGTTTGCAATGAGGAATATAATTTCTCTTGTAGTGGTGGAGAAAGGTAGGGTGTGGACAGTGTGATTCATGGTTTCAGAAGGAAACTAAATATAACACAGGACTTTCATGGGAAATGAAACAGGGTGACAAAATCTAGCCACCTGTGAAATGAAATTAATAAAAAAGCCCAAACACAGACCGATATGATTATGTGATGGGCAGACATCTTGGCAAATGCTGCTAGAAATTGAGTCTTGGGGTCTCTGTACACAATGGGCCATCTTTAATGTGGCCCCAACTGGTTGTAACAGGTTCAGCACTGGTATTGGTGGGTCAGTCTTGGAGAATCCAGTCATGATTGAAATACCTCATTAATAAAACCTGCTCATTGTGCCCGGCACTCACTTGGGTGTCTCATCCTCTCCCTCCTTTCCCTTGTCTGGATGCACAGCCCTGACATCATCTGCCTGTGTCACCCGCTGTGTCCGTACCCTGTCCTGTTTGTGCTGCCATCCTCTCCTCACACCTTCCCCTCTTTATGAGAGTTGGAGACAGCGAAGCAAAGCCACCTGTAAAATGACAAGCTATTTGTTATTGTCAAGAAAATGGATAGAGGGGCCTCCCTGGTGGTGCAAGGGGTTAAGCACCGCAGTGTGAAGCAATCCGCACCCTCTGCAGTAGGATCTCTGGCTGGCCAGGGAACAACCCACATGGTGCAGCAGACCTTTCCTGACTCACCCGCTGCTCCCCTCAGCAGTGTATTTCAGTCGATCTGCCTGTTCTGTTCCTCTGTCTCTGGTGAATTCTCTCACCCCCCCACCTCTGGCCTGTACCCCAGTTCTTGTATGCATAAATAAATAAGTCTTTAAAAAAAAAGAAGGGGGAAAAAAGAAAAGGGATAGAAAAAAAGCAATGTGTTGTTAATTTTTAATTTTTTAAAGTACTGTTGTTGATTCTTAAACTGACTTCATTGAATTAAATTCAGTCAGCTCGTTCTTAATGACATGAAGGGGGAGTACTCTTTGTCTGCTTGTCCAGTAACCAGTGTGGTGGGGAAATGGGTGGATGTGCTGATTGCCCAACTCTGTGGTGTTTCTCCTTCATGGCCTGACTTCCCCTGCCCTCACCTCCTGCCCTTTGTGGACTTGGTTCAGAGTTCCACACTAGCCTTTCACAGGTGGGAAGTCAAGGGCAGAGGGGCTTGTGTCACCTGCAGTCACAGAGCTCGGACCAGGTGTGGGAAGAGAGTGCACAGTGTAACTTTATTTGAAACCCGAGTTCTCAACTCCAGCCCCTCACTTCAGGATGTCAGGAAGACTCCCAGTTTCTGTGAAACAGTAAAATGTAAATCAGAAAAACAGATTCTAAGGCACCCTAGGCAAACCAGGGAGCTCCATGAAGCCACTTCGTGAGTGGAAAAAGACCAGCAGTTGCATCTGAATGCACCTCAGTACACAGCAATCTCCTGGCTCACGTCAGAGGGAGACAGACCCAGCTCTGTGTCAGGACCTGTACCCCTGGGCCCAACTGGAACAACTTTTAGGTATTCTAAAAGCCAAGGGTGCGTGAGCCCCCAGATGCTACTGTTTGGGTAGCTGTTACCACTGGAGACTTCTACTACCAGCACCCAGACTGCAGGTGTGGCCTCTGAGGTATAAGTGCTCCTGCAGAGAAGTAGGTGCCCACATGGAGCTGGCGTGTTCTAGATGCCCATAACAGTTTATGACTCTGGAGGCAGGGCTGATGGTTGTATAATGTACACCACCTATGGATCACATGATGCCAAATCTTCTAGTTAGACTTGGATTCTGCTGACTTGGGCAGCCCGGGAGAGCTTGCTGGGCACACACAACCAGGTCCCAGATCACAGTGACAGCTTTGAGAACACTCACACCATCCTGACCTGTACACACCCCTGTATAATTTCCTGGATTAGGCTGCAGACTGCTGTGCCTAGCCACAGGTAGTCAGGCCTCTCTGAGGTCAAGGGTGGTGCCTTCATCAGGCACAGTTTCACTTCTGGATCCTTGGAAGGCTGTCATAGCACTGATTTAGGGCATACTGAACATTTCCTCTTTCTGGGGTACTTTTTGTGGCTCCCTGGAATATCAACCAGGGTCAAAATGATAACCATCATCATTAGCACTGTGATGTACACATGTGAGACTATTCACATAGCTGAAGCATTTACTGTACCGAATGCCTCACAGGTCATCTCATTAGGAAACTGATGGTCTGAGAGGAAAATACTTGTCACATGCCTACTAAGAGGCACAGTTTCACTGGTGTTCACAACAAGGCAAGAGGGGTATAATTATTTTTTGCATTTGTGCTAAATTGTCCAAATTTGAAGATGTCAACCTGTGGCCAGACTGGGCCAACCTGGAAGATATGTCCAAGACCCGCTTTCTTGCATGAACCTGCTTCTGGTCCTGCTTCTGATATCACATGCAGGGAGTACTGTTGATCTCAGCCTGGCATCTCAAAGAGCTGTTGGCTATTGGTTCATACCAATAACTCACAAAGAACTATACCACTGGTATCTATGAAACCGCCTCCTGGTGACTCATGGTGAACAACACCACTGACCAGTGCTAGCCAGCACTATTGGGCAGTAACTAGAACTCTGTCCTGACACCTTTGAGAACTGTCCACTGATTCTAATCATCTGGACTGCTCTTTGGTGCTGTTGCCTTCATTGCTCTCTGGTCCAGCCTCCAGTGCAGTTCAGCCTGGCCTTCAGAGTGCTTCTGTGGACAGCTGTAGTGTCACCTCAGTGACCTGTGATCACCTCCAGCTGCCACAGTGAGTTGGATCCTGGCCTGCTGTTTTCCAGTGTGCCACCTGGTTTAGGGCTTCGGTGATGTGACAGTGCTATCTTGGCAAGTGGCCTTTGTTTGGGACTACTGAACACTATAGACATCATCTAAGGTGAGATAGTTGACCATTTGTGGCCTTAGAAATTCTTCCTTCTCCTTGTTAAATAAACCTGATTGTTGTTATCACATCCTAAGCCTGAGTGATCTTGCAATTGTTAGCACATGGTGAGAACCCACAGATGGTGACCTGTCCCACACCTTGGCATTATCCTTTGGCACTGTTTTAGCACTGTTTTATAACAACCTATATGCCATTTTTTTCCCAACAACTGTTGTGTTCTTTTTTTTTATTTCATGGATAACTGAATCTTGACTTGAGGCCAAAACAGATTTTTTTTAATTACATAAAATTGCATTGTCTATACAGGGCTAGCTTATTGTAACAACTTACTGGAACTACTGAGAATTGTAAATGTCAAATGGAGCCTGCAAATCGCCTAGGTCAGCCATGGTATGATTTACAACTATGTATTTCATGCGAAGAGCCATTGGTAGTGTGAATAATGTAAAATGATCCTGCCTAAAGTACTGTGCCTTTTAGTGATTTATCACTTTCCAAATGCTGACGAGAATCTTCTGCTTATCAAAGGCTGTTGCCAGGAGGTGAGCTTGAATTAACCTTAAAAACAATGTTCAGTCCAGTCAACTTTTCTATAAATATTGTGCATGATAAATTACATTAGGAGACTATTTACAAAATGTGGAAAAATCAATAATGCGCTAAAAAGAATGTTTACCCAACAAAGGAACCAAACATACTCAGAAGATGGGAAAATTTTTGAAAAAGAAAATCTCCAAGTCTTCAGCAAATGGAAGAGATTTTTTTTCTTCTTTTTATTTTTGCATCTGTGGGGACAGGGCTAGAGGTAGGGAGTCTGCTTTTCTTTTATTTCCTAGCAGTCACAGTAGCAGGGATTGTTGTCTACTGAGTGTCTCTCTGTGTCAGTCCCTAACAAGGCACCCAGTGCTCTCGTCCCCTTTAATTTAATCCTCATCACAGCATAAGGGCATCATGACTGTGTGCTCCATGTTTGACAAATGAGGAGACTGAGAGCTGTGGAAGTGAGCAGGTTGGGTTCAATCTCAAAGCCAGGAGGAGACAGAGTTCGTTGTGCTGAAGAACGGAGTGGCTTAGCAACTCGCCTTCGGTCACACAGCTTGTAAGTGACAGGGTGGGATTTGAACCAGATTCCATCCTTTCAGTGCAGAATATTTGGAAGATCGACCAGTTGACCCATGTGAAGAGTGTGTCTTCATGTGGTTTTGCACATCTGGCAAACTTGTACCCAGGGAGGGTCAGTTCAGCACCTCATGCCTCTATACTAAGAAATTACTTTCAGAAATAGTCACATCATATGGCTTCCCCGGTGGTGCAGCAATTTGAGCACAGCACTGTGAGGCTGACTGCAGCCTTCTCAGTGCTGGTTCGATTCCCGGCCAGCCAGGGAGATTCTCACATGGCACGGTAGACCTCTCCTGTCGCGCCCACTGCTCCCCTCAGCAGTGTATTTCAGTTCCTCTGCCTGTTCTGCTCCCTGCTCTGTCTCTGGTGTATTCTCTCACCCTCCCGTGCCTCTGGCCTGTACCCCAGTGCTTGTATAAATAAATAAATCTTAAAAAAATCATGTCATAGCCGATATTAATAATTTTTCTTTATTTGTTCTTTATTTTTTAAACACTACAAAAAAAGATGAAACTTTAATTAAAAATATTTTATGATGCAACTAAATACCTGGTATACTAACTAAAATATATATTTATCAGACAAAAACAGCATGGCCTGATACTACTCTGTTCCCTTGGTTTAGACTTTCAGCATAAAAATGCCAGGTGGTGCCAGAGAATGACAGAATCAAAGTGACCCTAGTTGTTTCTTTCTCTTCCTCTGTGCTATCTTTGTTTATTACAAATCTACTGTGTAAACATTGAAGAGTGTGATATCACAGGTGACGGAGACCCAGCAGCCAAGTAAGTCCCACTGTGAAGTTGCCCTCAAATCTCTGTGGATGGCATAGTCCATGTGGACTGGGGACCTATTTTGCCAGGTAAAGTCTTCAAATAAACTTCATGTTTCTTTTTTTAAGATTTATTTATTTATTTATACAAGCACTAGGTACAGTCAGAAATGCCGGAGGGTGAGAGTATTCACCAGCACCAGAGCAGGGAACAGAACAGGCAGACTGATGAAGTACACTGCTGAGGGGAGCAGCGGGCATGGCAGGAGAGGTCTGCGCGCTATGTGCTATGTGTGACCCTTGCCGGCTGCCGGGGATCCAACTGGTGCTGCAGAGGCTGCGGGCAGCTTCTCAGCCCAGCACTCAACAGCTGCACAACCAGGGGAGGCCCTTAACTTCATGTTTATTAAATGGTAAGTAATTAAAAGTTGCTCCTGTGAAGCTTGAATGTATATGTATACAGTGCATAGAGATAGATGCACAGTTAGAACAATGGTGATCACCACAATCAATTAGAACTTGGATCAATGAAAGTTTTTTGGAAGAGAGTTTTATCATTGATATTGTTAAGAATTGTTGGGACTTAGGGAAAAAAACATAAAAGAAGACCACTTTTTAAAATTGATTTTATTAAAATGAGGATAGTTTAATCTCTCGATTATTCTGGGGACAAACACTTGGTTTGTCGATCAATTTTTTTCAGTGAAACCTATGGAATGTGTGGCTCTTCCCAGCACCTGCTCCTCGCCACTGGGGCTGTCTTTTGGTCCCTCCCCCTGACCTCTGCTACAAATCCCAGGAAATACTGAAATCTAGGTCACCTCCTCCTCCATATGCATAAAACAGCCTGGTGTTTAAGAAATGTTTATATACTTTCACTGAATGAACAAGAAGCATACATTAATTGAGCGAGAACTGTCTGATACATATTGGGTATCTGCTGTGTGTCAAGAAAAGAGCAGGATGTGTTATATATACCCTCTTTCATTCAATCTTTAGTGCAGAAAATAAAGAAAAGGAGAAATAAGATGCCCAAATGATCCACAAGCCAAGTACTTCTCTCCAGAATAATTGAGAGATTGAACTATCTTCTTATTAAAGACCATTCCCAGCATGGTGTGAAATCAATTTTTAAGACAATTTAGAAATAATGCTATGGTATACTCATTAAAACCCCAGATCAAAAGTAGATGTTTTGGGGCCACAACTCAGGGTTCATACCAGGTCTCTGATTGTTCTAGAACTAAAATGGCTTCTACCCAGAGATCTGCTAAGGAAAGCTCTTGGTCTCCTGGTTACTGATTCCTGTTTTTAACTGTCAATCCTCCAAGAAGTTTGATATAATCTGTACTCTAAATAAAACGTGATGAATCACCATCCATGGGAAATTCAGTATGTGAGATCATAATTTCCTCTAAGTTGGCATCCAAGTATCCTAAATACTTCTCAGCCACCACCCAATAAGAGTAGACTCTCCTTCTCTCCTAGGCTTACGAGTGCCTCCAGTCCTGGGCCTCCCCTGCTATCTTCTCCACTGGGGGAGGGAGAGCATAACTGTTGGGTCCTAGGTAAGTTAACCCAGGCAAACTCAACAGTGGGTGTTTTACAAATACTTCATGGGTTAATAAAGCAATAAACGAATACTTGGTCAAGTGAGAGCAGTTGACTTGAAAGTTCCCATATGGAAGATGATGAATTGCCAGTAAAATATAAGCTGACAAAGATCTGAGTATCAGGATAGCTTAACAACCTGTGTCCTGAATTACCAACCATGTGACATACTGGGTGTATCCTGTGAGATTACAAAAATTAGGTGTGGCATCTAAGCCTGGGCTGCCCAGACAGCTGTGTAAGACAGGAGAACTAGTCTCTGCCATAAACCCATGCCAAAGTGCATTGCACCCCGAGGCCTGCATTGTCAGATTAATTTTATAGATTGTTAAGAAGTCACTTTCCTATAATTAAACCTTTAAAAATGCAGCTTCTTCCAGACAAAGGTTAATACTGACTCTCACCAAGCCTAACTATATGCCCAGCTACATGGCCTGGTGCCAGGGTGCCAAACACACGTCTCCTTGAACCTGGTTACTTCCCCAGTTCCAGGGACCAATCATTGTCCTCAGGACAAGTCATAATGAGAGCAGGTACGGAAACGCCTCATCCCGGGGAGGTAGCCCTTGCTGATTGTTCTGCAGTCTGATTCCATTTCCCTGCCTCCAGTGGACAGAGTTTCTAGGACACTTGCTCCCTGACAACAACAACAGGAAGCCCCAGAGCATTCCCTTTGGTGTACTGGGTCCTCCCTGTCAGCCCAGAGCACCAAGGACTGCCACTGCCGGGAGGAGAGGAGCTGGAACAGAACTGTTGAGCTCCTTCTCCTCGCCTGCGGAGACTGGCACTTGTCTCAGGGTCCCCCAGAGTGTCTCAGGGGGATGGAGTTCTAGGAGTCCCCATCTCATGTGTCATTAGTCACCTATATAGACTGCTTTCTTTGTCTCACTTCCCCTTCCAAATAAGTTAGGTGTCCCAAGACCTTGCCTCAAGGTCTACTTCTGGCCTTGATTCTCATTTAAGACCCATAGTTCAAGTGCTTCCTGCTAACTGTGTGCCTGGGAAGGAGGGTTGCAAGCCCAGGGCTGTGAGAACAGAAAAATTTTCAGTTTTCTTTCTGATGCCTTCTGTGACACCATCACTTCACAATCCAATATATGCTCTATGAAATCCTGAAAACTGCCAAATTTCACCCGATTTGGTCTAACATTCTCGAGGAGCTTGGCATTGTGTTAAAAATGCAGACATTCCCATGACCCAGTTCCTATTTAAAAACTGCCTAACTATTTAAAGTTCACTGTGGGGGAATAAAAGAAAAAAGACTCCCAAAGCCAAAGGGAGCATGAGATAGGCAAAAGAAAAATCCAGTTTGCTTCTAAAAAAGGCTGAAAATTATAACCACCCATGCTCTCGTGTCTCAAGTCTGAGGATTTTTTCCCCGCTATTCTGGTTGCTTGCAAACCCAAGTGGAATTTTATTACGGGTTACTTAGCCAGCTTTTTCAGCTTCCTAGCCCCCGAAAGTTTCTGCTCACTTCATAGCATGCCGTTCAGCTTCCTGATGCGGATGGGAAAGAGAATGGAGCCAAAATAAAGCAGACTGTGTCCGTGAGCTGTAAACCTCTTCCCCCAACACCACTCACTGCATTTCCCCAGCGCTTAGCCACGGGGACCCGGCAAAGCTGCCCAGCCCCTTTTATGATCAACAAAACCGTGATGAAGGCAACAGGAGTCAGAAAGCTATTCACTGCAGGAAGCCCCAGTATCCGGTGAGAAATAAGAAGTACAACAGCACAGGATGTGCCTTGGGTCAGGGGGACGTGAAAAGCCCTCAGCCTTTGTGTCCTCCTCTGAGCCAGAGCGTCTGCTGCTGAGCCCTCGGCTCCCCTTGGTGCTCGGCTGGGATCGCCGCTGTCACCACCAGGCCTCCAGCCTCCCCCTGAGGGGAACACAGAGGACACCATGGCCACCTCTGCCGACCTGCTGCTGCTGCTGCTCCTGGGCCAGTCCTGGGTGGGGGCCAGTGCTGACCGGGAGGCTGTGGTCTGCGCGGACACTGCCTGCTACACAGCCCACTGGGGCAAGCTGAGTGCGGCCGAGGCCCAGCTCCGCTGCAGTGATAATGGGGGCAACTTGGCCACAGTGAAGAGTGAAGAGGAGGCTCAGCACACCCAGCGAGCCCTCGCCCAGCTCCTGAAGCTCCTGAAGGCGCCTCTGGGGTCTCGGATAAGCAAGTTTTGGATTGGGCTCCAGCGAGACAAGGGCAAGTGTTTGGATCCCAACCTGCCGCTGAAGGGCTTCAGCTGGGTGAGCGGCGGGGAGGACACACTTTACACAAACTGGCATAAGGAGGTCAAGACTTCCTGCATCTCCAAGCGCTGCGTGTCCTTGCTGCTGGACCCTTCCCTGCCACCCCAGGCCGGACGCCTCCCCAAGTGGTCTGAGAGCCCATGTGGGAGCCCAGGTGCTCCCGGAAGCAACATCGAGGGTTTTGTGTGCAAGTTCATCTTCAAAGGCATGTGCCGGCCCCTGGCCCTTGGGGGCCCAGGCCAGGTGAACTATACCACGCCCTTCCATGCCACCACCTCCTCTCTGGAGGCCGTGCCCTTTGCCACCATGGCCAACGTGGTCTGTCGGGATGAGGGTAAGAGTGGGCAGCATTACTTAGTATGCCTGGAGAAGGAACCTCATGTGTTCGACTGGGGCAGCTCAGGCCCCCTCTGTGTCAGCTCCAAGTACGGCTGCAACTTCAACAATGGGGGCTGCCAGCAGGACTGCTTCGAGGGGGGCGATGGCTCCTTCCGCTGCGGCTGTCGCCCAGGGTTCCGGCTTCTGGATGACCTGGTCTCCTGTGCCTCTCGGAACCCTTGCAGCTCCAACCCCTGTAGAGGCATAGCCACCTGCGTCGCTGGACCCCAGGGGAAAGACTACACGTGCCGCTGCCCCCCGGGTTACCAGCTGGATTCTAGCCAACAGGACTGCATTGATGTGGATGAGTGCCAGGGCAGCCCCTGCCCCCAGGAGTGTGTCAACACCCCCGGGGGCTTCCACTGTGAGTGCTGGGTGGGCTATGAGCCCAGTGGAGAGGAGACCTGTCAGGATGTGGATGAGTGTGCCCGGGACAGCTCACCCTGTGCCCAGAACTGTACCAACACTGAAGGCTCATTTGTCTGTTCCTGCCAGGAGGGCTACATCCTGACAGGGGAGGACAGCACCCAGTGCCTGGATGTGAACGAGTGTGAGGGCCAGCAGGGGAGACTCTGTCAAGGCCTCTGCTTAAATACTCAGGGATCTTTCTATTGCAGCTGCCGGCCAGGCTGGGAGCTGGCCCCCGACAAGGTCTCCTGCATTGTGAGTTCTGTGACCACAGGGTCATCGACTGGGCCTCCCCAGGATGAGGACACAGGAGATGGAGAACGCAAATCTGCGCCTTTGACCACCATGTCCAGCCCCACCATGAGCCCTGAGGACACGCCCAAGGTGGTCCCCACCATGAGGAGATCCTCCCTTCCCCACAACACACCCATCATGCCTTCCCCACCTGAGATGCTGGCCCCCACTAGGCCTCCTGACATCCAGATGGAGCTCAGCACCTATGACCGCACAGTCATTGCTGGCCATGAGGAGTCCACAGGTGGTGGGGACTTCGTGGCCAAACAAAGTGACGGCACTGATGGGCAAAAACTACTTTTGTTTTACATCCTGGGCACGGTGGTAGCCATCTTGCTCTTGCTGGCTCTGGCTCTAGGGCTATTGATCTATCGCAAGAGGAGAGCGAGGAGAGAGGAGATGAAGGAGAAGAAGCCCCAGAGTGCAGCAGACAGCTACTCCTGGGTTCCAGAGCGAGCTGAGGGCAGGGCCAAGGAGAATCAGTACAGGTAAGGGAGGCCTGAGGGTGCCCAGTGGTAGGAGGACAGCAGGCATGGGAGGGAGGCAGAGGGCTGTGACAGGCTCTGAGTATGAGGCCCCCAACCCCATTTTAACCCGAGGCTGGCTGGAGCTTGTACCATGGGCAGAGGTGTGGGTTACCTGGGTCTAGATGGGCACACTTCCAACGCTGTCATCTTCTGTTTTGCATAGTCCAACGCCTGGGACGGATTGCTGAAGGCAAGGTGGTCCCTGAAACCATGAACAGTTGGCTGGAAACAACCTCAGAATTTTACGTGCCCCATGAGAAGGGGGACCTACATCCTTCCAAAAGACTGAATTGGAATCTTATCAAGCCATTCTAAACCTTCTCCTTAAAAGTCTGGCAGCTTGAAATGTGTAGGTATTTTCTACATGAGTAAGGTGTTCCTGAAGTGGAAGCTAAATGTTGGGGTGTCATTGTGGGAATTTTGTAAATATTAATGCCTCTCACCCCCACCTTTTCAGATTTTAATGTGACTTATTGTTTTTTGTGCGCTGATTTTGGGTGGAGGTGTTACAGATCAGGTGCTAATAGGAATCCTTTTGAACTGCTTCTCTGCTTACTTGAGTAATCTGGAAAAGACTTTCTACTCATACTATCTGGGGTTGAAATGATTTGCTCCTCTTAGGGTAATACAGATCAAGTTGATTATCAAATTATATAAGAAGCTCCCTTTTTTGTCAAGTGAGTGGATTCAGGACTAAAAACTTTTCTTTACATTTGCATTTCTGCATTTTCCCATCATCAATTTTGCTGCGTGGATGTTGGTGAAATCCCCCAAATGAGCAACCAGAAGTGCAAGAAACTGCTTAGGTAGCAAAGAGGCAGGAAGTTCCGAAATCTATTTCTTAAGATATGTCTGGGGTTCATTTGCAAGTGAAGTCTGAATAATGTGAGGAATTAAATATGAAGTGAATTAAAAGTGGTTTTGAAAACATGTAGTCTAAGGGGCTGGAGAGTGAGACCAGGGGATTGTTTCACAAGTGCTTGAATGGATTCATCCAAATATATTGATGTTGACACATACTTGACTATTGCTGGAGGAGCACTCATAAGGAAAAACAGTCCAGGACAACTCCACTGGCTAGTGCAGCCCCAGGATAGCCTCCCACGCTGCCCCACCTTCCCTGCATGCTGCTCTGGCTGAGGGGGCTTTGCTTGTACATAAAAGAAGTGCTAGAGAGTCTCTCATTCTGCTGGTTACTGAAGCACTTCTGAGGAAGAGGGAGGAGCTTCTGAGTTTTGAAAGATGTCCTAGTAAAGCATCTTAGCCTTCACAGTTGATCTTGCCTCCTGACAGCCTGATCCTGAGATGGAGCTGCAGCACACAGCCCAGTTCTGTGCGATGCCCTGCAGTGCTGCCTAAGGACATTTTGGTTTCTCTCTTTTCCTTAAAATGGGGGTGGGGAGGGAAGAAAGAGAAGAGGAGAGCATAACTAAGGTTTCTTGAAAATCAAAACTGCTGTAAGCAATTTTAAATTGTTCACTTAATATATAAGTAACCGTCTGTGCAGAGTATCTCCCCTTACCGCCCCCCTCCCATGTTAGGATCAAGAGTGTTCTTTCCTCCCTGTTTCTGTCCAGGTCCCTGGAAAGTAGCGGGGGATTCCTGATGGTCAGAACTCTGCAGCTGGGAGGCGGGGGTCTCCTGGGGGGCTTTCTGCTGCCGCTGTGCACAGCAACAGAGGGAAGTTTTCCACCAGGGAGTTCACCTTTGCTTCTTAGACTGAGGGCACCTCATTGTTTTGGTTTCATCTTAGAAATGCCTGTGTCCCAGAGGTCTCTGCCCTGGGCAGGAATAGCCACCAGGTGCATGGCCTTCAAAGCTAAGCCAATATCCTTTTGCCAAGTGTGAATATAGATGCAGTAGTTCAGATTTTTTTAAGAAAGAATGAAAAACTGAAGGAGCGCGATTGAAAGGAAAGATGAGGCTTAGTGGGGCTCAGTGGGGTGTCTGGAACTTGTGTTTCTAAAGTCACCTGGTATTCTTCAGTTTTCAGCTGAAACACCAGTGTTGAACTCTTTCGGAGAAAACGGCCATGTGGCCTGTGGCATTCTCTTGAATGAGAACCAATCATTCAGCCATTTAGATGATTTTAAAGACTTGGTCAGATGTGACTGGTATCTTCACATACAGGAAATAAATGCAAATTCAACAATTTTACCTCTAGGCCTTTACAATTCTTATCCTTATCATTCCGGGGAAGGAGACTTTCCTATTGTACACTTCCCATCACCCCTCCGTGGTCCTGGCAATCCTGAACTGGCTGAGGTCAACAGTGAGACATTTCGTCTCAGTGTTTGGATTTCCTACATAGCCCAGGCTCATTTTGTGCTTTCTCTTCCAATTTCTCTGTGGTTGGGAATATGAAGACTTGTTCTAGACACCAGGGAAATCTTGGATCCCTGCTGTGGATCCACAGGGAAGAAACGGACTGATAAGCAAAAGTTACTCAAAATATCTTCAGGTAATCAGCTCTTTCCAAAGCGAGGGAGCCCTTTCTACCAAGATAACTGAACTCGACAGCCTCTGTTAGTAAATCTGATGAACACTGGTGTCTTCAAATACATACTCTATTCTCCCACTTAATGCCACTGTCATTTTGTCTATGGCTTGCAAATCTTTTTTTTTTTTTTAAATCAGTTGGCCATTTTTTTTTAAAAGATTTATTTATTCATTTTATACAAGAACTGGGGTACAGGCCAGATGTGCAGGAGGGTAAGAGGATTCACTAGAGATAGAGCGGGGAACAGAACAGGCAGACTGATGAAATACACTGCTGAGGGGAGCAGCAGGCCAGACAGGAGAGGTCTGCTGTGCCATGTGGGACCCTTGCTGGCCGGCTGGGATCAAACCGGTGCTGCAGAGGCTACGGACAGCGGACAGCTTCACAGCGAGGCACTCAACTGCCTGCGCCACCAGAGGAGGCCCTGGTTTGCAAATCTTTGTTTGGGGAAGCTTGGGGGCCACATAAGTGGATAATCCGTTTGTTTGTTCAGAGGGACCCCATACTGTGACTCAGCCAGACAAATGGAGGGAACAGAGGGTGGGGACAGGAGTGCTCTGTGTGTGCAGACTCTGCCAATTGTGCCCTGGCCTGGAGGCGGGGTTGGGGTGGGGGGAGGCAGATGACACCCTGTTCTGTCCTGCCCTGTCCAGCAAAAGAACAAGTTAGGGCAAGAAGGAGAAAGAAAAGTTTCCACTGAGCAACAGGCTCAAAAACAGTGGAGACTTTTGTCCAAATAGAATTTCCCACAGTACAGTAATTCTGGGAGACTCTTGGAAAAACTATATTAGGAACTTAATCCTCCCTCCCACCTCCCAAGGCAGGTAATTTAAAAGGGAGATGACTCTTTAGACATGCAACCCACTATGCCTGTTTCTGAATTTTCAGACAATTGCTGATCTTTTTCTTGTTCATTGTCTGGAGAGGCCTGTGCAGGATGTTCCCCCAGGGAGTCTGTGGGGTGTCAAAAAAAACAAGGGTGGGGCAATGGTCTGAAAAAGCTTGGTAGGGGTGCTCTCACCCCTTTGTGGGATGAACCCTCTGCTCAACTGTGGCCTCCAGGTAAATGCAGCATCTCTGGTAGAACTTCCATCTCTGGTGGAACTTTTGGTCACTCGTAAGCTGAAGATGATTGGACTGACATGGTAACTCAACACTCCACCTGCTTCCCTCTGGCACCTCGAAGGGGGTGAATTTACTGGGTTCTGTCCTGCTGAAGGTCAGCAGGCTGCAGTGATTGCTAAGTCTGGCAAGGCTAACTCTAGTCCTAAGTGTTATTCAATAATAGACTTGAAATCCTTTGGAAAGACTCATTCTAGCATCTTCTTCAACATGTTAGACCAAAAAGTGGAGTAAAAAACTAAATATACATGTGTGCATGCATTTGTATGCTTTGTAGGAGGAATGGGATTAAAAACAATTCTCTTAAATATACAGGTACATGTTGCTATTCTTTTTTTTTTTTTTTAGTCTTTATCGTTAAGCTTAGTTTGAACATATTTGTCCTAGCCTTTTATCACTGAGAAAGAAAAAATATGGACTTGATCATTAAGTACTTTGTTTCAACCATCTTTCCCGTGAAAATTAATAGAACAGAAATGAGGTTTGACCAAAAATAATTTACTAAAATTCAAAATAACACAGTTTTTTTAAAACAAATTTAGGAAAATCTTTTCCTATTATTTTTTTATTCTTAGCTGCTCCATTGTCCAAATCAGCAAAACAGGAAAGCATTGCTTTCTAGCAGCTGCAAAGTGTTGTAATGTATCATACATATTTCCATCACCTTAAACAATAGGTTTAGCATGGGAATCTGAAATACAACCTCTAAAAACATCTTTCCCTTCTTTATCTGCAAAACTTGCTATATAAATTTGTCTTGTTTGTATTGTTTGTCAATCAAAAAGGAGGGTAATCATCAAAATTCTTCATGTATTCAATACCCAAGTAACTTACTCCACTCCAGATTCCCAAAATAACACTCACTGAAGTACTTTTTAAAAAATGAAATGTGTTTTGGTCTTTTTTTGGAGATAATGCACATTTATTTTAGGAAGAAGCTCTGAAATTCCTTTCTTGCATTGTTTCTCTTATCTGCAAGGTGGCAAGCATTTCCTTTCAGCAGATTTTGCTTGCATTTTCTGGGGTTGCAGTTCTTTTTGTATAGTTGGCTTAAGCTTGAATTAGATCTCCCACAAGGCCTTGCTCTGTGCTAGTAGATGCAACTATAAATATCAGTGATCACTTCATGAACGCTAAAAGAAAATACAAGTATTTTTAAATATGTGCATTTGAATTTCGTTCCACTAATTTTGGAATTATGGCGTTTCTATGTTAATTTTCTTCCAAAGCATGAATGTTTGCCAGGTTGGGGGGATAGAAGGTTGGACTCTGAAAACCAAGTGACATTTCGGTCACTGTCAAGTAGTAAAGATTTGTCATTCTTTATTCTTTGTGTTATGCATCTATCTAATAAACTCTGAAATACATTTGAGTCAGCATCTTTTTAACTTATTTTATGACAACTCAAAATATGTGGCAGAACTTGTATTCGTGGTCATTAACTACACCCACCTACTTCACTTTTCAAAGAGTTGCTAAGAGAAAATACATTACTGCCCAGTTTCTGTATCTTCAGCTACTGGAGGGGACATGGATTCAACAGGACCCAGATTGTTGCAGGACAGAGCCTTCCTACCTGCATTGCCTCTTAGCACCCTGCCCCTGGGAACATGGACCAAAAATGGAACTGGCCTGCTATGTGTCCAGTGGCCTGGCTACTGACCACCAGGCCTGGCTCCACGTGTCCAATTTCAGTGAAATGTAAAAACACCATTCTATTGATAGAATTATCATAGGAACTTTGTCTGCAGGCTTTTACAGTTTATTTATCTAATTGGACAGGCAGGCCAGATCCTTCATGGTTTGGCTGCATAAATCTTACTGTGACAGGAAGTTGGGGCAGCAGATGGTGTCTGATTCCAGTCCACCTGCTTTTCAGGTTGTGTGCTTGGTAGGAACAGGCTTACGGAGAATAAAGAGCTCTACTCTGTTGAACTAATGGACAGACTACTCACCATAATTACCCATTACTTAGAGTTAAATAAAGCTGATCCTTTCAGCAGTCACTAACAAAATACATTTGGAAATCATAGTGTAATATGAATAAATGTGACTGCCTCCCCCCACAGACACATATATACACACAGACATGTACCACACACACATAAATGTACACAGACACAGATATGTACTACACACACAAATGCAGAGAGATACTCATAGACACATGCCACACACATGGACTTGCACCAAAACAAACACACAGGGAAAAGCTGGTCATCAGTATACACAATAGGAACATCAACCCAAAAGAAAAGGGTAGGAAAAACTCTAGATGAACTTTGTTCAAAGTAATAACAGGGCCATCAACTCGCAGGAAGGAGGAGTGGCTGTGGTACAGAGCACCCTACAGCTATTGATGTGGTCACTCACAAATTTTGAGACTCCTAAGACTAAGCACTGTACTGGATAAGGGGTACATAAACAGGTGCCTAGGATGGAGGCTGCATAGTGGATCTATGAGAGTGCAGAGCTATAGATGTGAGGGCACAGAACAAGACTACTGGTTTCAATAGGGGCTTATAATAGAGAATAGTTGTAGCCTGAATTGAGTCAGGGCACCTGGATATCCTTATAAAAGAAACTATACTCACATCCAGGCTGAGCTATCCAAAACACCTGTCACCCCTGCCCCAGATGAGATCTATAGAACACTTGCCATCCCCGACAAAGGAACACCTCATAACACGAAGTTCAAATTTCCTAAGTTTACTGAAAGTGACACTTTGATGCCTGTTGCTCCAGTCCTCTATTTTGCCTACTACCCATCTCCAGTACCAGTCCCTGCCTACTCCAACAGGTGCAAAAACAACAGTCGAAAACTTATCCCTACTAAAATCCCAGACAAAATTGAAAATGAGGAGACAGAAGAACACAATACAAAAGCCAAAACAACAACAATAACAAAAAAAAAAAAACCCTGAAAGGAGCCCCAACTCAATCTAGTGGCAGAGCATTACAGAAGGGGAATTCAGGACAACAGTCCTGCAACTGATGAAACTTAAAAATACAATAGAGGGTATCAAACTGATGGAGGATAAGGATAGAAACGTTGGAAAGAAGTCACCACCTGACCAAAAACCTGGCTCATACAATGCCAGGAGCTGGAGGTGGGGGTAGAAGTATTAACATAGTTGATGAACCAGCTACAGGAACTGAAAATCCTTAGGCACAAAGGCACAGACCCAAGCAAAGGGTCAGACTTCTGTTAGTGTCATGGGAGCAGACTGGAGATAAAGATATGGAGATTGAGGGTCATTGTAGAATCTCTCGTCCCTTTCAAATTCTATATTGATTATTCAAAATCAACAGTAAAAAGGTCAGACAAAGGATTGGGCCCCTTCCAAAGAGAAGAAGACTGTTATCAGTGCAGTCTTTGCACTACCACGGGGCAGCAGTCCTTCTGCCCACCTGTGCCTGTGCAGGTGCTCCTTTTCACCAACTCTCTGTCCCTCTGTGGGGCAGCAGCCTTCCTGCCTGCCCTTGCATGACTGTGCCATTCTGGTGCTTCTTCTCACTGACCTCCCTCAGCAGAGGCAGCTGTCCTCAAGGTCACCTGCCTGTGACCATGCAGGCCTCTCTATTAGCAAACCTGTCCCTTTGGGGCACATCTTTCTGCCTGTTTGTGTCTATGCAATTGTCTTTTATTTTCCCCCCTCCCTTTTATAACAAACCTGCCCTTTTGGAAACTCGTCTGTGTTGCTGAAAGGGGAGCTCTGGTGAAACTTATCCCAGAGTGAACCCGAGCACCCCACTCTCAAACCCAGCAACTCCAAAAATGACTTCAAAACCACAACAGAATAAAATGAAACAGGTGAAAATATGAGGCTGCTATACTCAAAAACAAATGAAGTTAAGAAACACTCTAGTTGCTTTAAGAAATATAATTGAGAACCTTAATAGAAGACAAACCAAAACACCAGAGAGAATCAATGAGCTTGAAAACAATGTTGGGGAACACAAGACTAGAACAAGGTAGAGACAAAAGAATTCAAAAACTGAAAACAATGTAAGAGCTCTCTGGGACAAGTTAAAGAGAAATAATTCCATATCATGGGATTCAAGAATTGGAGGTAAAATATAAAGGCACAGAAAACCTATTTAAAGAAATAATTACTGTGGGTCTTCTGGGTGACACAGGGTTAAAATTTCAGTGCTAAGCAAGCTATCACCAGCCACTGCAGTATGAGTTTGATCTCCGGCCAGGGAGCTACCCACATGGCACAGCAGACCTCTCCTGTCTCGCCCATTGCTCCCCTCAGCAGTGTTTTCAGTTAGTCTGCCTGTTCTGCTCCCCACTCTGTCTCTGGTGAATCCTCTCACACCCTGCACCTCTGACCTACACCCCAATTCTTGTATGCACAAATAAACAAAAATAAAGTTTAAAAATAAAAAAAGAATCACTGAAAATCATCTCACTCTGAGAAATGAAACAGAAGTTGTGATCCAAGAAGCCCAAAGAGTTCCAGACCAAATAATACCAGATAGACACACCAAGATGCAAAATAACAAAGCTGTTGGGAACCAATGACAAGGAAAAAATATTTAAAATATCAAGAGTAAAAAGGGTAAACCATAAGGGAAAACCAGTCAGATAGTCAACAGACTTTTTAACAGAGATATTCAAAGCACTTAAAGAAAAAGATTTCCAGTCCAGAATCCTATAACCTGCAAAACAAATAATCAAGATAGAAGTAAGATTATGGAGCTTCACTGAAAATCAAAAACTAAAAAAATTAATCAACATTAAGGCGTATATAAAAGAAACCCTAAAGGGGTTGTTATAAAGAAACAGTGAATATGGAAGCAAAAGACACCTAAATTTATTTTTATGGGGGAGAAGTAGGAGGAGGAGGAGGATGGAAGTAACAATGTGGCCTATTAGAACCAGACAGACATACACCACATGTACACCCACAGTGTGTACCCCGACACACACATACCACACACAAACACACACAGACCTGCATCACACACAAAAGCACACACAGGTGCACATAGACATACACTATATACATAGATGTGCACTATAGACACAGATATATACCACACACAGAGGCATATACTAGAGACAAACTCACACACAAATATATACTGATATGTACTACATGCACAAACACAAAGAGACACACAGACATACACCCCACACAGACACACAGACATACATAAGACATATACTACACACACACCATACAAATAAACACAAATACACAAGGATATACACCACACACACATAGACACAAATACACAAAGATATACACCACACACACATAGACATAGACACACACATAGACACACACACATAGACACGTGAAACATGTACTGCACACGCAAATGCATCCACATAGACATACGCAATACACACACACACAATTTGAACATTTATCTGTTTCAGATAATAAAAACAAAAACAAAAACAACCTGAGGCTGGTGTTTCCTGATTTAGGAAAAACTCATGACCACAAATGCTAAATATTAATGGTGACTCTTGTTTTGTTCTTGGTGCATAAGACTTTTAATGGAAAGAAACTTTAATACAATAATTGTGCAATTAAGAGATTAATGGTGCCTCTTGGTGACTTTTGCTGTCTGCTAACTAAATTGACTTAAATGCTAGGTAAATCTTTGAAATATGAATCATTCACAAAAAAATTCAGTTTATACAGAATTATATCCTTACACAATGAAAAGTATATTTGTAACAGACACAGAGATGAAAACGCAAGGCTCACATATATTATGTATAGTTTATGGTATTTAACATGAGTTGAATGAACATATAAAGTTTTTCAGACTCTTAAGTATATTCAGTGAGTGGACACAGAGAGAGCAGAAGTAATAAACTTGGAGGCCAACAAGTCTCATTTCAGCCTCTCCCTGAATGACATTTTGACATTACAGCTGCTTACAAAGAGAACAACTTCCACATCTTTGTTACCATCCCTGCCCTCCTTGAGCTTTTCAAAGGAAAGCATAGTGAAAAAGTGAAGCACAGACAGAGGGTCAAAGGACAGGATGATACAGAAGTTTGACATTTACCCCCGATGTTGTGAGCCTGCTGCCCTAAAGGGAGCTGGAGTTTTTGAAGAATACCTATTTACTCTGCATGAGGAGTTCCAGGACATTAGAAGTTCTGTAAACAGAATTTCTTCCCAGAATTGACTCCTGTTCTCTGAGGACGTGCTGGCGTGCGCGTGTTCCCCACTAACCAGGAAAACTTGTTTTCAGCAGTAACTTAATAATACGTATAATCAAAAACTCAATTGCTTGCTATTTTCTTGTTTCTTTGTTCGTATCTTTAATAAAAGCTTGGGCTGGGAGGGTGAAAGGCAGCGCTGCTCTGGATGGCACACTCCCCAGCCTCCCACCACTGCAAATTCATTTAGACTCCCAGTCTTTGTTAATGGCTGAGAACTTCATTGGCTGTCCTGTCTGCAGCACCCAGGGACACGCACTCACCCACCCATCTCCAGGCACCAGAGCCAGAGTCTTCGCAAGCGCTGACCCTGCCTTAAATTCTGTGTGTTGGGTTTTTGAGCTTTGACAGTTGAGGTAGGGAGGAAAAGAAAAGTGAATGGAAGAAAAACAGAGAAGGAGGGAGAGAGAGAAAAGGGGTGGGGGATGACCTTAAGTGGTGAAGGTCAGTGGGTCACCCTTTATGCAGCTCAATTTGTAGTTAGCTAGTTGAGAGCCAGCTGGAGATTCCTGGAGCACACTTGCACAACAGCAGGGTGACATTTCTGCTGACCTTGACTGAAGACCAACACCCTTTTTATCATGTTCCTGTCACCTTTTCCTCCAAAGCACTGCTTATCTCTTCCGCTTCTAGTTTTATGCTTGTCCACAGAATTTATAGCATAAAGCCTGAAGCTGGGCCCATGAATTCTGTCCTATTGAAATTTGTGAGGTGGAAGAAAATGACTGTTCCATTTACATTTTTTCCTAAGGTCTTCCTTTCCCCAGAACATTAGGTCCCAAACTAACTGTTTCACTTCCTTATTACAACCATCCTCTCCTCCCTTAAGTGCAAGGTTCTGTCCTCATCACCACAGGATGTGGGTGCAGTTTCCGCACATGAACCCCACCAGGATTGTCCATAGCATCACCTCTCATGGAATGCAGATTTTCCTGGTCTTTCTATGGGTTTTCACTTGTACAGAAACCTGCTTGGTAGGTGATATGTCTTTGGTGATTACTTCCTCCACCAGTATGAAACACAACTTTGAAAACATTTCACTTCAAATACTAGTTTGTCAAACTCTTAAAAGTGATATACCTGTTTAATCTACTGCCTTTGAGGAACACTAACTTTTTCAATTTTTCAATTTTACAAAATTTAGTTGGTCTTCTTTTCCTCTTTATATTTGACTCTCATAAACAACAAAACTGTATTTCACTTTTTTTAAAATTCAAACAGAAGTATTTGCCCATTTTTTTTAAAGATTTATTTCATTTATATAAGAACTGGGGTACAGGCCAGATGCGCGGGAGAGTGAGAGGATTCACCAGAGACAGAGCAGGGCACAGAACAGTCAGACTGACGAAATACACTGTTGAGGGGAGCAGCAGACTAGGCAGGAGAGGTCTGCTCACCACATGGGTTGCTCCGAGGCCAGCGGGGATTGAACCAGCCCTGCAAAGGCTGTGGACAGCTTCACAGTGCTGCGCTCAACTGCCTGCGCCATCAGGAAGGCCCTGCCCATTCTTTTTTAAGATTTTGTTTATTTATACAAGAACTGGGGTACAGGCCAGCTGTGAGGGAGGGTGAGAGGACTCACCAGAGACAGAGCAGGGTGTATGGGACATTTAACCTATTCACATTTACTGAGAATACTAGCAAATCCATGGCGGCTTTTTCTGTTTTTTCTTGTTTATAATTTTTTTTTTTTTTTTTTGGTGTGTGTGTGTTTCTATTCTCTCCTCCTCATCATTTATTGATTTGGTTGAGGTTTCTTTGTTTTACTTATCTCTTTCAATGGTTTGGATGTAATAAGGACTATTTGTATTCTCCAAATGCTTAGTCTGAAGTTTTTACCTCACATACAAAAATCTATACCTTCCTATTAATATCTATTCATGTTAATTAATAACTATATCTTCTCCCTGAAAAAAACAAAACAAAACCAAGTCCACTACAATCTTGACTGCATTTTCTCCTCATCTCAAACTACCTTCCACTATCACCCACCTTGATTGTATCTGAATTTTCTTTTTTTGTCTGTACATTTTTAAGGTGCCATGAGTTTTACACAACCCTTTTCTCATCCTCACCTGATTCCTGGTGCCTTAGGACTCTAGTTTCTGTGGGAGTGGAGCTAAAACCCAGTATTTGTTGTTGTGGCTCATTTTAGCCTATCTCTGTGAGGATTATATCTGGTAGATTTCCATGACTTGAAAATGCTTGGTGAAGAGCCCCCTTCTTCAACTGAAAGACAGTTGACCCATGTGTGGGCTTCTGTGCTCAGAGCTCTTGTCTCAGGAAATTTGGATGCAGGAGCCCTTGACTTCTGGCAGCCATCCTCCCTGAGGAGGAGACTGATGTCAAATGATTTCGTTTTCTCTATTGAGCAATTTCCTTTTCTCTTCTGTTCCTCCCCCTGAATACTTTCATTTGCCTCTTATGTGATTGGAAATTTCACTTAAGGGGTACTGCTGTGGCTCTTTTCCTAGGACAGTGGTTTTTGTCTTTTTGTCTCTGATAAGCCTCAGTCTTCTACATGAGGGCCTTGTACACAGTGGTGCTTAAAAGAGCCTCACTGGATGCATAGATGAACTGGTGGGGTTGAAGTAGTGTAGCAGGCAGTGTGAATCACCCCCTCCCTGACTCCCCCCAGGGTAGTTGTATTTGACACCATGATGTTGTCCATGACCTGTTGCTCCTCCTCAGACTCCAGTGTCCATCAATTCCACCTCCTCATCTGCTTTCATGTGCCCTGTCTCCTGCTTAAGGCACTCTCCACACTCTGTACAACTACTGCCCAGCCTTGTTGCCATCAAGGTGCTGGCTCCTTCCATGCAGCCTCCTAAAAGCAGACGTGGAGACAAGGATTCCAGTGCAAATAGTTTACTGGGAAGTATAGAAATAGAAGCAGAGACATAGGGAAGTGATAGACCATGGACACTCTGGGAAATGCCATTCTACCTGAGGGCCAAGGGACCAGGGGTCACACCAGTTATCATTAATAAATGGTGGAGGGAGGGCGGCTCTGGGGAGTGTGGTATGGTAGGTAATTCCTGCCCCTCCAGAAGACCAACCATTTGGGCAGAGGGGCTTTTTCACATTTGGGATGGGGGTAGCCTTCAGGTCTAGAGATACAGATGAAGGCAATAGTATTTGACCAGAAAACAGTGACAAGTCTGAGGGCTGTGGGCTCTCAATGTCCTAACCTACCCATACACCTGCTGTGGAACCCCCCTTTTTCTCTACCAGCCATCGCCCAATTTCCTCAAGAAGAAATAGGGTGCTCAGGGAGAGAGGGGATTCTCTTTCCAAATTTCTCTAATGGCCCTGGTAACTTAAGTTGTCCCATGATAGCTCAGTGGCTTCATGTCTGTGTCCTACCAGACATAAGACACCCAAGGGCAGAGCGTTGTGCCTCACACAGTTAAGTCTCAAATACTTTTTAAACCAAAGACCACCTAGTTATCTTACTTCATGGGGTATGTTACTAAAGCAATATAGGGGGTATTACTCTTCCTATTTTATAGGTAAGGAAGGTGAGATGTGGTTAGGCTAAGAAGCTTTCCTGTGATCACATAGCTGTCAGGTGAGAAGTTAGGGTGTAGAGTCTCACACTTGTTCACTGCATCTTGATACCCCATTCAACATGACTGGGAGCTGCAACTGAAAAAGCATCAGTCAGCCTCAACTGGGAGACAAGTTGGCCTCTCAGCTTATTCAGGTTAGGAAAGGTAGAACATTATATTTTCTATCCAAATGAACATACTTGTACTATGTACTCCTTCCTTTCTCTCTTCCTCTAAAATGCATGCACGGAGTATGCACACATGCATGCATACAATGAGGGTGTATCTGCTCAAAAGCTGTTTGCCATTCCCAGAGAGATTGTGCAACCTGAGCCCAACCATGATGGAGTACAAATTTCCACGAGTGTCCCCTCACTGACCCATGTAGTTGTCGTCCCCATTCTGCCTTAGTGAAAGCCACGTGTTTGTGTGTAGTGCAAGAGGAGGAGTGAAGCATGCCTCAATCTCCTGTGACTATAATCTGCTTTCACAGGCATCTTCTCAAAGGGAACTCTATACACATTGATGGAGATGTAAAGGGTGCAACTTCTTCAAAAAGGGAGCTAGTTTCTTCAAAAATTAAACATACACATACGATCCAGCAATTCTGCTCTTAGATATTTACTCAAGGGAAATGATATCATGAACTACACGAAGTCCTGACCACAGATAATCACAGGATGTTTATTTATAGAGCCTTTTCCTGGAAACAAATCAGATATTCATCAGCAGGTAAATGAATCTGGTTTATCCAGACAGTGAAATATTCTTCATCAAGAAAAAGGAACGAACTTCCAAGACACACATGGATGAATTTCAAAAGAATTAATTAGAACAAAGCAAACCATACACTCATCAAAGCATACATGAAAATGGTAGATTTTATTGTAAATAAATTGTTCATCCAAAAAGTTTATTTTAAACTCCTGCTAGTGACAGCTACATAGGTCTACAAGTTGTGGTTTGTATTTTTTGTAGGATGGAAGTATATATTAGGTTTGGACTTAATGTTTTAGAGATAATATAAAATGAATGACTGTACTGTGGACTGGAGTTAGCCTTGAACAATCTGAAATTTCCCCATTGCTTGTTGCTTCATGAAATTGTGCACTTAGGATTAGTGATTAAGGAGATACCCTTTCTATAGACAATTCTCTCTTTACTTCCCCCCAAAGTGACACAGGAGTCATAATTTCCTTTATTTTATTGACCTTCATTAAAACATTCAGGTACATCAAGAATTAAAGATATCCCTTGTCTGCCCCACTCCCACTTTCTTCCTGCATACATTGAGCATCGCTTTAATTTCACAGTGTTAGAATATTTTATTTCCACTTCCATCAAATCATTTAACTTAATTCCCTTCTTAGAGATGGTCACAGTCAAACTCTCCCCTATTACTTTAGTTCCTGACCATTCAGGGAAGCAGCTTTCACTATGGAAACAACCTTTCATGTTATTAAAGTCCGTAAGTAAAAACAACCATAGAAAAGCTCTTAGGGAACGCAGACGCCAAGTTTGAAGTAAAACCAATGTCAGCAATGAAATCATGGTCTTTACTGTGAGACTTTTTCCATTGCACAGGGGAGACCAGATGCCCAGAATGCCTTTGATGCTAATAGAGACTGGATTTGATGCTTAATGGTTTGTGGCTGCAGTTAAATGCTATTTGTTAACTTTAGTTACATGTCGAATGGTCTTCGGCAGGAGGGCTTTATCCTTTTTGAGCTTAGGAAAAGATGATTCATTTGAGCCTTGCTATTTCAAAATTTGGTATTATATGGTCTGGAATCAACTCAAGCATTAGCTTAACAAATAAGAAAACAAACCAAAATAAATAAATAAGAAAAGGAAAATGAGGTTCATAAGAGATTTTTGGCTCAGCTGTTTAGTCTACTAAAAATACATCTCAGGAGTGCTTATCTCAATGTTTACATCTATTTGAGTGGAAATAGATATGAATTATAAATGACTCTTACATGTATACAAATGAATCAATATCTGTTCTAGGTGTTTCGTTCTGGTTGTACTCGTATGTTAAATGAACTTGTAATATATATAGTGAGTTTACCTGCATGTAATAAAGCCTGATTGGCAAAAGGCTTATTTTTCTTGAGTAACAGAGTGTGGAGATAAGAACTCTAACATTGCTGTGGCTTCCTTTGGCTATGCTCTATCATGTTGGTCTTTTAACTACACCATGTGACTTTCATCTTACAACATGACACACTGACATGGTCTTTCATTGTCTTTCTAAGAAATGGAAGTAAAATTTACATGCAGAGAAAGGGACCAACCCCTATGATACAGTTTGATGAGTTTTGATAAACATATGCACCTCCACAATCATCACTCCAGTCAAAAAAAAGAACTCTCCATCACAGAACAAGTTTCCTGTGTTCTGTCCATATCAATTCCCACACCAGAACCAAATGCCATTCTGCTTTCCATCACTGCAGAGTAGTTCCTGAAAATCATATTGATGGAATTCGAGTTTATTGAATTTAGGACTGTTGTTTTATCACTTACTTTCTGCCTTCTCCAACTGTTTTTTTTTTCTTTCTTTTTCTGATTTATTTTCTGTTTTGTTTTGGGTTAATGAAACATTATTTTAAAAAAAGATTACTTTTTTAAGCAATTGTAGATTTATGGGAGATTTGAGCTGAAAGTATAGAAAGCTCCCATATAAACTCTTAGCTCTCACTACACAATTTCCCCTGTTATTAGCAACTTGCATTGATGTCATACATTTGGTACAAATAATGAGCTGATGTTAGCTTATTATTATTATTTTTGAGATTTATTTATTTTAATTTATACAAGCACTGGGTACAGTCAGAAGTGCAGAAGGGTGAGAGAATTCACCAGAGCCAGAGTGGGGAGCAGAGAAGGCAGAAGGACCGAAGTACACTGCTGAGGGGAGCAGTGGGCAGCAGGAGAGGTCTGCGCACCATGTGGGACCCTCCTCCAGTTGCTGGGGAGCAGCTGGGGATCGAACTGGCGCTGCAGAGGCTGTGGGCAGCTTCGCAACCCAGCGCTCAACCGCTGAGCCACCGGGGAGGCCCTAGCTTATTATTATTAACTAAAGTCCATGGTTTACATTAAGGTTCATTTTCATTGTTGTCCTTCCTATGAGTTTTGACAAATATATAATGACATGTGTGTTCATCATTATAGTATCACACAGAATAGTGTCACTGCCTTAAGAATCCACGTGTTTACCTCTCCCACCCCACTTCCCACTGCCCCTTGGCAACTGTTGATCATTTTACAGTCTTCATAGTTTATTCTTCAAAATGTCATGTAGTGGGAGTCATGCAGTATGCAGCCTTTTCAGATTAACTTCCTTCACTTAGCAATATCCTGTTAAGGTTTCTCCATGTCCTCTCATGTGCCATGGTTTGAAGTTTCCAACTCATTTGGGTAGATACCTAGGAGTGAAACCTTTAAGCACTTACTGAGAGAGTATTAGAAAGAGTCTAAAACCTGTAAAAGTGCTGACTCCCTCTGTTCCATTTCCCCCCATTGGAAGGACTCACTGGTTAAGGATGGATTCAGCACAGACTTGGGGTCATCTCATCATGGAGGGAGTCCTGAAGAAAAGGCTCTAGCACTTTTATGGAATCTGAAGGGGTGGGTTGGTACAAAGATTAAGAGTCTTTGACTGAATCAGAATGGGGCAAAGTATCTTCAGGGGTCCTCCCCCATATCCAGTCCCAAGAATACCTCATCAGAGGAGGTCTTCCTAGATCACAGTATCCTGACTGTACCCCACGTCTGGAATGGGGAGGGCAGCTTGCCCCTGACATCTGTGCAAGTCACAGTTACCTGTGGTCAGACATGAAAAAGCACCTCCAGATTTTTTACCAGGAGCTGAAGTCTTCATTGGGTTTTTAACAATATTTCTTTATATTATTATTTAGTGGTTTCTTTAGAATTTATGTCTCGTGGGGCCTCCCTGGTGGCACAAGGGGTTAAGCACTGCACTATGAAGAAATCCACAACCTCTGCAGCACGAGTTAGATCCCCGGCCTGCCAGGGAGCAACACACATAGCACAGCAGACCTCTCCTAACTCACTTGCTGCTTCCCTCAGCAGTGTACTTCAGTCAATCTGCCTGTTCTGTTCCCCACTCTGTCTCTGGTGAATGCTCTTATCCCTTGTATCTCTGGCCTGTACCCCAGCTCTTGTATGCATAAATAAATAAATCTTAAAAAAAAGAATTTATGTCTTATGTTTAGAGTTATTATTGTATCACTTCATATGAAATATAAGGAACTTAATGATATAATTCTATTTTGCATTATTTTTATCATTTTGCATTATGTTTGCCACATATTTATATATATATAGTATTGATAAATCCTGCAATACAATGTCATAGTTTTTGCTTTAGTTGTTTTTGCAGAAATTGAGTAAAAATCATCAGGGGTTCAGGGGGTGAGAGGATTCACCAGAGACAGAGTAGGGAGCAGAACATGTGGACCAACTGAGATACACTGCTGAGGGGAGGAACAGGCAAGACAGGAGAGGTCTGCTGCACCATGTGGGTTAGCTCCCTGGTGAGGGATCGAACTCATGCTGCATTGGCTAGTAATAGCTTGGTAGAACTAAGCTTAGCCCCTACGCCACCAGGGAGGCCCTGCTTTTTCTTTTAACTCCTCAAATATGTTTCTATAATCAAGTACTGTGGGGGTTCCTATTTATAGTCTAAGTGTGTAATAGGTTATGCCATCTGGTTGGTGTAAGTACACCCTATGATGCTTCCAATTCCAGATCATAGGACAATCTATTTTTCAGAATGTATCCCCATTAAGAGATACAAGAATGAAAGTTATTTTTTTAAAACCCTCCTTGTTAATAATGCCATTTGATCATTTCAACACTTGTTCCTATGACTGTATTCTTGTTTTAAATTATGGATAAGTTTTTCTTTCTGTATCTAATATTTTAGTTGTATAATAGACCTTGATACAAATATATATAAACTCCAGTTTATATTACCTTCTTCTGCAGCTCTATGAGTATTGATTTTGTTGTGCAAGACTGTTAAATTATTATGTGATTATATTGAACTTGTAAAGACTTGGCTTTAAACTTTATTAGAATATACCTATATAGTGTTTTCTATAACTGTGTGTGTGTGTCCATAAAGTGTGTGTGTGTATGTACAGTTTTTTCCTTTAATCCTAGAGTAAATTCCTTAGTTATGGGAATAGTCTTTACCTCTAATGTGTGGTTTTTGGAATAGATTCAATGAGAGTGAGAGAGCCCAGGATATTTGCCAAGTCCTTCTAACTTAATGGGACTTGAACTCTGAACACTGTGTTGCCTGCTGTGGTCATACTTTCTCAGTTCCATTTATTTGTCTGTTGATTTTCACTAGATTTCTTATTGTCTCCCTCATGTATTCATAATTCAGGGGTCACTCAAAGATTTAAGAGTTCATAATTAAAAGATTTGGGGTCCTACCTGTGAGTTCCTACTTTCCAAGTTTCTCATTTTAATTTCCAACTCTGCACACCCCAGATTCCAGCCTTTGACAACTCTTTGGGGATATCTGTTTGAGTTATTCAGCCAACACCCTGTGGTTGGGATTTGCTCAAGGGAAAATATAAATAAACACCCATCTCAACCAAATTAGTTTAATCCTTTGAAGGGTTAAATATCCCCAGTTTTTTTCTGAGTTTAGCACTTTCCAGCACTTTCTAATAGTTTTTTTTTTTAAAGATTTATTTATTTATTTATACAAGCACTGGGTACAGTCAGAAGTGCAGGAGGGTGAGAGAATTCACCAGAGCCAGAGAGGAGAGAGAACAAGCAGAGGGACAAGATACACTGCTGAGGGGAGCAGCGGGTGGCAGGAGAGGTCTGTTCGCCATGTGGGACCCTCCCCCCAGGCGGCCGGGGATCAAACTGGAGCTGCAGAGGCTGCGGGCAGCTTAGCAACTCAGCTCTCAATTGCTGCGCCACCAGCGGAGGCCCTAATAGTTTTTTTTTTTTTAATTTTAGGGTTACATTTTTAATCCTCCACATGTGCACATGATTCACTTACCCTCCACCCAATTACCTGTGCCAAAATCCCATCTGCCTTCCTCTGTCATTCCTTTCTTCCTCTTATCACTCTGTTCCCTTTGGTAACCATTAAATTCTGTCACTAAGTCTCTAAGTGTAAGATTTATCCCTGATGTATTTTGCTTATGTATGTTTTTTTTTTTGGTTAATATATTCCACAGATGAACAAAACCTTATGATATCTGCCTTTATTTCATTTAAATAAGGCCCATCCATTTTGTCCCAAACTATATTTTCATCTTTTTAATGCCTGCGTAGTATTCCATCATCTATATATTCCACAAATTCTTTATACATTTGTCTATTGATGGGCACTTATGTTGGTTTCATGACTTGGAAATTATGGCAGAGCTGTTATGAACATAGAGACGTAAGTATTTTTGTATCAGAGTTTTCATATACTTTTTATGACTACCTAGCAGAAGTATTTTTGAATCACACAGGATTTCCATTTTTCTTTTCTTTTCTTTTAATAGAGGCATGTTTTATTTATTTGTTTGTTCGTTTGTTTGTTTTGTTTATACATGCACTGGGTACAGTCAGAGGTGCGGGAGGGTGAGAGAATTCACCAGAGCCAGAGCAGGGAGCAGAGCAGGCAGAAGGACCGAAGTACACTGCTGAGGGGAGCAGCGGGCAGCAGGAGAGGTCTGCGCACCATGTGGGACCCTCCTCTGGTGGCTGGGGAGCAGCTGGGGATCGAACCGGCACCGCAGAGGCTGCGGGCAGCTTTGCAACCCAGCGCTCAACCGCTGCGCCACCAGGGAGGCCCCATTTTTATTTTCTTAAGTAAACTCCACATCGTTTTCCATAGCTACCACACCAATTTGCATTCAGATCAACAGTGGATGAGAGTTATTTTCTCACCACATTCTCACCAACATTTTTCATTTCCATTCTTTTTGATATGGGCCATTCTCAAAGGGGTGAGGTGATATCTCATTGTGGTTTTGATTTGTATTTTTTTATTTCCCTTATAATAAGTAATGTTTAAAAATTTTCATCTCTATAGTTCATCTACATGTTTTCTTTAAATAACTTCTATTTAGGTCTTTTGCCCATTGTTTTCATTGTGTTGTTTGTTTTTTGATGTTGGATTATATGAGCATTTTATATATTTTGGAAATTAGTCCCTTGTCAGATGTGTGATGTGCAAATATTTTTCCCATTCTGTAAGTTGATGTTTTGCGATGTTTTCTTTTGTGATACAAAAGCTTTTTAATTTTTATGTAGTCCTACATTTTTATTTTTGCTTTTGTTTCCCTTGCCATTGGAGTTGAATCCCCCAATAAACCATTACGATGATGTACATGTCCCTTATGCTTTCTTGCAAGTATTTTATAGTTCTGGTTCTTATACCCAGATCATTAATCCATTTTGAATTAATTTTTGTGTTTGGAGTTAAATAATGACCTTGGTTTTTGTTTTTGCTTTTGTTTCTTTTTGTATGTGGCTATCCATGTTTCCCAACACCATTTGTTGATGATGCTTTCTTTTCTCCAGTGTATGGTTGTAGCTCCTCTGTTTAAAATTAACTATTTATATTTGTGTGGGTTTATCTCTATGTTATTCCATCAGTCTGAATTTCTGTTTTTGTTCCAGTATGATACTATTTTGACTACTGTTGTGTAATATAGTTTGAAACCTGGAAGTGTGTACTTCCATTTTTCTTCTTTTCTATTGGGATTCTTTACCTCTCAGGGGTTTCTGTAGTTCCATATGAATTTTATAATTGTTTGTTCTATTTCCTTGAAAAAGTTATTGATGTTTTGATAGGTATTGCACTGAATCTGTAATTTGCTTAGGTAACAAGTCCATTTTAATGATGCTTTTTCTTCCAATCCTAAACATAGGATATCTTTCCATTTCCTTACATCTTTTTAAATTCCTTTATCAAAGTTTTATAGTTTGTAATATGTAGTACTTCACCTCGTTCATTAAATTTACTGTGAGGTATTTCATTATTTTTGTGTGGTTGTAAGTGGGATTGTTTTCTTTATTTCCCTTTCCTTTTTCTTTTTTTTTTTCCTTGCCTAATTGCTTTAGCTAGACCTTCTTAATAGTGGTGACAGAGGACGTCCTTTCTTTTTCCTGATCTTAGTGGAAATGTTTTCAACTTTTCACCATTGAATATGATGTTGGCTGTGAGTTTTTCATATATGGCTTTGATAATGTTTAGATAAGTTAAATTTATTCACATTTACTAAGTGTTTTTTATTTAAAATTAATATTGTCTCTTGTGGAAGGTTCTTTCAACACTTTTTGAAATGATTGTGTCATTTTTATCTTTATTTTTTGTTGGACTGGTGAATGACATTGATTTGTGCATGTTGAGTCAATCTTGCATCTCTGGGATGAAGGCTATTTGATTTCATGGTGCATGATTTTCTTAATATATTGCTGTATTTGGTTTGCTAGGACTTTGTTGAGGATTTTTGCATTTTGTTCATCAAGGATATTGGTCCATAGTTTCCTTTTTTGTACTGTCCTTATTTGATTTTGTGATTAGAGTAATGTTGGCTTCATAGAACACATTGGGGAGTTTTCTACTCTCTTCCTTTTTTTTTTTTTTTTTTTTTTTTTTGAAGAGCTAGAGTAAGATAGATAAGATATTAAGTTATCTTTGAAGGTTTGATAGAATTCACTGGAGAAGCTGTCTGGTCCTGGGCATTTGTTCTTAGGGAGACTTTTCATTTCTTTTTCAATTTTGGCACTTTTGATTGAACTGCTTAAGGTATCTTTTTCATCCTGATTCAGTATTGAAATGTTATATGAATATAAATATTTTTCCATTTCTTCTAGGTTGTCTAGTTTTTTTCCATTGGAGGTTCTTATGACCCTATGTATTTCTGTAGCATCTAATGTAATTTTACCTTTTTCATTTCTGATTCTATTTTTCAGATTCTCTCTTTTCTTTGTAAGTCTATACAAGGACTTGATGATATTGTTCATTTTTTCCAAAGAACCAGATCTTGGTTTCATTGATTTTTTGGATTATCTTTGTTTTCTACTGCAGTTATTTCTTCTCTAGTGTTTATTATGTTGTTCTTTCTATTGATTTTTTAAAAAAAGATTTATTTGTTTATGACTACAAGAACTGGGGTACAGGCCAGAGGTATGGGGGATGAGAGGATTCACCAGAGACAGTGTGAGGAACAGAACAGGCAGATTGACTGAAGTATACTGCTGAGGGGAGCAGCAGGCAAGTCAGGAGAGGTCTGCCGCACCATGTGGGTTGCTCCCTGGCCGGCTGGGGATCAAACTTGAGGTGCGGAGGCTGTGGACAGCTTCATAGGTTGCATCTTAACCCCTTGGGCCACCAGGGAGGCCCCTCTACTGATTTTTTTATATGAGTTTATTCTTATTTTCTTTACTCCTTTAGCTGTAAAGATTTTTCTCATTTTATTAAGTGGCAACTTATTATTTCCATGAACTTCCCATGTAGTACTATTTTTAGAGCATCCCATAAGATTTGGTAGCTTGTCTCTCCATTTTCATTTGTCTTTATGTACATCTTGACTTTTTTTCTTTAACTCAACAGTTGTTCAGAAGCATTTTGTTTAGTCTCCATGAGTTTTGGCTTATACTGGTATTCTTTTTTGTGGTTGATTTATAGTTTTATACTATTGTGATCTGTAAGCTGCTTGACATAATGTTTATTTTCATACATTTTCTGAGTCATGTTTTGTGTCCCAGTATATAATTTATTCATGGGCATGTTCCATGTGCAGTTGAGAAGAAATTATATTCATTTCCTTCGAGGTGGAAAGCTCTGTAAATGTCCATTAAATCCGTCTGGTCCAATACTTCATTTAGGGCCTGTATTGCTTTGTTAATTTTCTGTCTGGATGATCTATCCCTCAAGTCAATGGTGGGTTGAGGTGTCTGACAATAATTATATGTTATATTTTTGTCAACATGTTTTAGGTCTGTTAATAGTTGCTTTGTATAGCTAGTTGTCCCTGTGTTAGGTGAACAAATATTAATAGCAGTTAATAGCTTCTTGATGAATTGTTCCTGTGGTCATTACATGTTGTCCATCTTTATTGCTGATTACATTTTTTTGGCTGAAAGTCTAGTTTACCCAATATGAAAATGGTGGTTCCTATGTTTCTTTCTGCATAAATTGCTTGTAAGATCTTGTTGCGATCTTTCATTTAAAATTTGTTTTTATCTTTCAGTTTTAAGTAGGTCTCTTTGAACACAAATTATAAATGGATAAATCTTTTAAATAAACACTTTATTATTCTGTGCCTTTTAATTGGTGAATTCGAGACAGTCACAATTAGGGTTATCACTGATATATACTGTTCATTATCACTCATTCTGTTTTTGGTTTCTTTTTTTTTGGTTTTTGATTGTTTTATCTTTCTGTTGTTTCTTTCTCTGATTGTTTCTCTCTCTTTTTTTAAGCATTCTCTAGTGATTCTATCATTTTCTTTATTTCTCTGTCTATGATCTTCTATTCTGGTATTTGGTTAATAGTTGTGATGGGGGTTATATACAAATTACTATGTCTACATAAGTCCTTTATGAGCTCATGTCTGCTTTCTGAAATTTAACCATACAGGATCTGTCCAGTTTTTCCTTCCCTTTAGTGTTTTGTTGTTAATTCATAATATTTTTACTCATACTTCTCACACTTGCATTGCTATTGTCATTTTGCTGAGGGATTTTGTATTTCATTTTTTTTCTTTTCTTTAGAAAAACTTTTCATCATTTATTGCAGAGCAGAGCTGGTGCTGATAAACTCCCTTAGCTTCTGTTTGTCTGGGAAAGTCTTTATTTGTCTTTCATATTTGAGTGATAATTTTGCAGGATACAGTATTATTGGCTGGAAATACTTGTCTTCTAGGACTGCAAACAATTCCTCCCACTCTTTTTTTCCCTGTATAGTATGGGAGGTGAAATCCTAGGAAAGCCTAATTTGGATGCCTTTATAAATTATCTTCTTTTTCTTTGCATCCTGTAAATATTTTTTATCTTTGATTTTTTTTTATAATTTGACAATGATTTATCTTCATGTAGGTCATTTTGCATTTAGACATTTGGGTGTTCACTCTATTTTCTGGACATCCATACTAATTTATTCCTTAGGTTTGGAAAAACTCAGCTATTATTTATTTGAATAGGATTTCTACTTACTTCTCTCTCTCTTACCCTTCTGGAATAACCATTATCCTTGTATCTTCTTCTAATTAATTCTGGCATTTCTCATAGAGTTTCCTCATTTTCCCTTTATTTTGTTTCTCTCTTTTTTACAAACTGGGTGATTTCTATATATGAGTCTTTTATTTTGGAAATTCTTCTGCTAATTCAATTCTATTTTAAGCACTTTCTATATTTGTCTTCATTTCACTCTTTTTTTTTTTGCATTTTTTTAATATTTTGGCAAAGAACTCTCTTTGTTCCTGGATCTCCTTTCTAAGATTTTGCACCTGCCTGTCTGCCTTTGACTGATCTTCTAGTAGCTCACTTAGTATTTTTAATATTGTTGTTTTAAAGTTTTTTTGTGATATGTCCTCAATTTCTATATTCTTTATATTTGTCCTAGAACTTGTTTTCTTATTTTGCTTTTCCATTTTGTGTTCAGATATACTTTGCTTCTTAGGTATTTGTATTTTCTCATGTCTTTTTTTATGGTTGGTGCACTGTTGTCTTAGTTTTGTTTGTTTTTCTTAGATTTTCAATATGAGGTGGGAGAAGGCAGGTAGTCTGGGACTTAAAGTAAGAAGTAAAGTTTTGCTAAGAAGTAAAGTTAGTCACTTCTGCTCCTCTCACTGAACCTCTAATGTTTCAGTTAACTTCCCATTTTGCCTCCCAGTTGCTCCTTTCTGCTTTGGATTGTGATCTATGAAGCTTGAGTCTTCTGGTGAGGGGTACTGTTCTGGTCCACAAGGCTCACACTCTGGGACTCAGCTGGATCTGGCAGGCAAGAGATGTCTGAGCAGCAGATGTCTGTGTCCTGTTGTCAGTCTATGGCCATAGGCAATAATTGCCACAGGATCCTCCACCAGTCTCGCACCACTTCTGAGGAACTGGGGCTGGGGACTCTGCTCCCCCATTCGGTACTTTCCGAGGGATTTGTGAGTTATTTCTCACCAGTCCTTTTCTCTGTTATTAGTCCCATGATTGAACCTGGAATGGCTCTGCCTAATGAGTCTTTGATATTTTATTTTCGGGGAGAGTACTTTCCATTCCTGTTCCTGTCATGGAGTACCCAGTGTCCTAGGTATGACCCACACCCACAAGTGACCACAATACCTATCTGAAAACTTTCTCTGGGGAAATTCACAATATCCAGAGTGCCGCTTTGGGCTGTGCGTAGCAAAACCTCAGCCCATTCTGCTGACTGAGAAATTACTTTCTGGCCATGCTCCCCTTTGCTTTTTCACATTCCTCCCTCACAGTCAGTCACCAATATCAGTTTGACTTTCTTCCCTACAAAAGTCCTGGGACTCTGTTGGCAAACATCTGAGTCTCCCTGTGAGCAAATATATTTTTTTAGTTGTTTTTAGGGGAGAAGTTGATCTTAACCTCTCTCCCATGATGTGGACCTTGTGCTTTTATAGTTTTTGTGGAATTAATTTTTTGTAACCAGAACTTGATCTAAAACTGTCCCATTATGAAAGACTCTCCAGAGAGAGACTGCTGTAGTCCAACAAGCAGTTTTTGTATCTCATTAGCTAGAAGTGGACAGTATGATCATCTCTATGCCAAACACTGGAAGGGGAATTGGAGACCTGGAGCTGTGAATGAACCAGTGGGCCAGCCAACTAAGAGTGTCTGCCATATTGTCATCGAAAACATTATCTGTTTTAGATTTTTCACATTTCAGATCCATCTCTCTTCCAATTCTAGAAAGACACACATGTTCATATATTTTATATAAATTAATATAGTGCAGAAATTGCAGATCAAAATTGATGATTAGCCCACTAATTTTAATAGACTCTTGGTGTATAGATTCTCTTTAAAATTATTTAATTTATTTTATTTATATATATATATATTGCATCATTCTTTATTTTTGTACAATATATGCTTTCTCCTCTCAGGTGCAGTTCTCATAAAATTCCCACCATCAATTCACTTGTGCACACACATGATAGTTCCTTGTGATTCTTAAATGTGATCTTATATCCTCTTAAGCTTAAAGTTTTGAAGGTAACGGATCCTCATAATGATTCATTGGCCAAAAAGGCCTGGACATAGTATGAACAGCAGTATAATTGTTAACAATACTATAAACAGCACTTGCCCAGCATACCTGCCTCATTCCATAGCCCATTCTGGATATCATGAACCAGAGAGAGGGGTTCTGAATAGCCCTGGGAGCCAGATTGTGTCATATCATCAATGATAAAATTTAAGATTTAATCCCTATTGTGAGATGAGAAGCTGAGATGCAGGTATCTTAGCTCTCATAGAAATAGAACTAATAGTAGTAATTCTTACCTGTGTTCATCTTAAGTGCCCCACATTGTGCTAAGTGCCTTACTCCATTCTGTGCTAGTCATGTTTAATGCTCATTTACAGATCAAGAATTTGTTGCTTACCAATGTGGATGGAGCTAGAAGGAATTATGCTCAGTGAAATAAGCCAGAAGGAAAAAGAAAAATATCGGATGGTTTCACTTATAACAGGAATATAGGGGAACCAAATAAGACATTAGTGTAAAAAAATAATAGTAACAGTACAAAACACAACAAAGCAAAAACAGACAATTATAAACCAGAGACATAACTGCAGGGGAGGAGGAGGGAGAGGGATCAGTGGGAGGGAGGGAGGAGCACAGGGGACTGTGGTGATGGTGCACGGGTGCCTTGGCGAAGGAAATTTTATGGGGACTCAATCTGAGGGGGTGGAGGGAAGCAAAGATTACTTAAAAAATGTAAAAAAATGATAAATTTTAAAATAAAAAAGAAAATAAATAAAAAAAGAGAAAAAAGAAGAAAAAACGAATTTGCTGCTTACAAACATTTAAGTAATTTCTCCAATATCACACTACAAGTGTCATAACTAAGAAAGAGCTAAACTGAAGTCTATCTTGGCCCTCATAACCTTTTTCTATTCAAAACTTAACATACTCTAAATGCTGATAAAAAATTCCATAAGGAGAAACAATTCTTTCTGTTTATTTTACTAAGTACAATGTACATTGTATTATTGAAAGAGATGAACTTTCTTAACCTCAAATCATAAAAAAGAAGGCAGAGGCCTCCCTGGTGGCGCAAGGGATTATAAGACACAACCTACAAAGCTATCCGCAGCCACTGCAGCGTGAGTTCAATCCCTGGCCAGGGAGATACCCACACGGTGCAGCAGACCTTTCCTGACTCACATGCTGCTTCCCCTCAGCAGTGTATTTTAATCAATCTGCCTGTTCTGTTCCCCATTCTGTCTCTGGTGAATCCTCTCACCCCCCACACCTCTGGCCTGTACCCAGTTCTTGCATGCATGCATAAATAAATCTTTTTTTAAAAAAAAGAAGGCAGAGAGGTTAAGAGTTTCATTTTTTCATTTTACTTTAAATGAAATGTATTAAGAGCTAGTTTAAGACAGAGAAGAAGACACAATGCTGGATAGAAAGGGACTTGGGCAGATCAGGGTTGGTGAGTGCAAACCTTGTGTGTGTGTGTGTGTGTGTGTGTGTGTGTGTGTGTGTGTGTGTGACAGGATAATGAATGACTGCTGGGCACTTCTTACAGATTGAAACATACCAGTCTGGATTTTTAAATTTACATCATTTGCTGAGGAATGGAATTTTGTGTCCACGGCAGTTATTAAGAATTTAGTAAGTTTAACTGGTTTACCTCTGCCAAACTGGCATCTATTTCTCTGAGTCAATGGGACTTCCCATGATGTCCTACTCTTCCTCCCACATCCCATTTTTTTTATTTTGTCATTGTCTGCAGAGCCTTTCCCTGTCATCTGGGTCCCTGTGAGACTCAGTGCCCATCAGTTTCCAAAGCTCCTGTACTCCTTCTTAGATTGGGAGGGTCCTAGGATTCAGAAGACTATTCCTTGAGTGCCAAGTAAGCAATTTGACATTTTGGACAATGTACCTGACAAAACCATGAAAAATTTTCTTCTAGTCAGAAATGAATCACTTTATCCATATTTAAGATTCCCTACCATGTATAAAATATTACAATGGGATATGTCATGATTACATTCTTGAGAGAAATTACATATTTGTTGAGAAGACAAAGATGTATAGAGAACAACAATTCATAGAATAAATTTTTGAAAAAATGCTGAAGTGTGAGTAGACTTTTTTTTTTAAGATTTATTTATTTATACAAGCACTGGGTACAGTCAGAAGTGCGGGAGGGTGAGAGAATTCACCACAGCCAGAGCGGGGAGCAGAGCAGGCAGAAGGACTGAAGTACACTGCTGAGGGGAGCAGCGGGCGGCAAGAGAGGTCTGCGCGCCATGTGGGACCTCCGGTGGCCGGGGAGCAGCCAGGGATGGAACTGGTGGTGCAGAGGCTGCGGGCAGCTTCGCAACCCAGCGCTCAACCACTGTGCCAAGGGGAAGGCCACATGAGTTACACTTTTAAGCTCAAGTACTTGTATAGCTAAGGGCCAGTGCAGGCTGATATGGACAGAAACAACTATTTATTCATTTATTTACTGTGAGCCAAAAATGTGTTACTCATTGTGTTATAAGGCTAAACATAAGAATAAAAGAGGTGTGATGCCCACTGAGCAAAAGACAAAGGGGAGATATGTAAACAAAAGCATATGTTATTATTATGTAAATGTATGTACAAACATGTGTGTGTATTATATATGTATATACCTAGATGATTATAAACAATAAATAAATAACAAAATAAATACATGGGGTGGTTGCAATGAAGGGGTAGTGGAAATTAAGAGGATGATGCAGTTAGGTGGTTTGGACACAAAGCTGAGGAGGGGAGGGAAGGAGACAGTTGTGAGATGCAAGGTTTGAGATGAAAGTGTTCCAATAGAAAGGAACAGCTGGAACAGCAGCCCAAGGTGGGCAGAGCTCAATGGGAAGTCACTCAGCATCTGCTGAATCATAGGAAGTGCCTGGGTCTGGGGAGAAGACCTGTAAGTGACATTCAGAAATGCTCAGGAGTGAGTAAATATGCAGTTTAGCTGGAAAGCAGACCCACAGAGGAAAAGAGTTAAACAGTCTTTGAAGAGTACATTGGAGACCATTGAAAGGAATCGCAGAGCTATTGTAACTCCTCAAATGGGAATGCAGGGCTTGACAGCACTGAGTGTCAACCTACCGGGCAGATGAATCACAGTGGCTCTTGGGGCTCTTCCCATGGCTGGGAATCACTATTCTCTGACTGGGACAAGAATGAAATCACTGGTGGTATAGAAAAGCTGCTATTTGCTATTGCATTGTCACATGGATAATCACATGCATAAAACAAATGCTTATCAAGAGCATCTTTCATGTTCAATAGAGCAAGGTGAGTATCTTACAAATTAGGGGGGGTACATAATAGAAAGGCCATATATTCCTCTAGCAATGTCATTTTTCTGATATTTTGTTATGAAAAATTTCAAGCATACGGTGAACACCTACATACACACCACTGTATTTCACTGTAATTGTAACAATGTTACCTCCATAGAAAGGGGAGGTTCCAGGTTTCCTGCCCCACCCAAGGAAGGGTGGAGCTGAGCAGCCAGGAGAAGACAAAAAAGAGTGGGAAAACATTAGGGAAAAATAAAAGGAAGTAGGCTAAGGGAAGACTTGGAGGAGAACATGGAATAGAGAGAAGGGAAAAGCCACACTTGCTTCTCGGCCTTGGACTTGGACTTGGGGGACATGGAAGGAGGCACTTGAAACAGAGACATGGGTGAGAGACCCTTGGGGAGGTTAACAATTGTCCAGAGCCGCCTGGAGCATGCGCCGTGTTGCGCATGTGCTCGATGAGTTAGGTTTCCATTTACCTTTTCGCCTTGGGAGAAACCCCTGCGTTTTCCTGTAAATCACGTGAGACTGGGAGGTACGATGGGAGGAGCGACCAGGGTATAAGAAGGGAACCACGAGAGAGAGAGAGAATATATACTACTGCGAGGAGACTGCGAGAAGATACTGTGAGGGGTAGCGAGAGGAGCAGAGAGAAGGCCTGGGAAGTAAGAAAGACAGGGAAAAGAAAGACATGGAAAAGTAAGAGAAGGAAAAGAAAAATAAAGAAGCATGCGCTAGCGTCAAGTTGTCTCAAGGCCCTCATTTCAATCCTCAGCCCTTCTCTTTTCATGCCTACGAATCCCGCGGGTCGGGACAAACAATGGCTGCCTTGATTCTGATTTTGTTCTTTTACTTCCAGATTTGCCTGGCCCCTTTTGCCACTTTCCCATGTGTCCCCACCGAAAAACTGCCTTCTACTTTTGGGCCTCAACTGCCTTGCTTTGCGCCAACCCTGTTTGGCTGGGCATTTGCCCATGAGGGGATGGGTAAATTTGGGTACTTGATTTGGAAACTATATTCTTTCTCTTCTATTGTACATTTTCTCTTCTATTGTATTAAATTATTTTTCTATTGAAGGCCTAACACACTAGAGTATGTTTGTATTCATATGGCAGATGGCAGTGCCTATACAGAACAGGCAGGTTTGGGAGTCCCGGGGTGCCCCTCAGCTTGCCTGCTAACTTGATTACTTTATCACATGTCTCTCTATCCATTCACCTAATACTCTTATTTCCTGGAGCATTTGGGCGGGGGCATAGAAGAACTGAGGTGTAGGTCAGAATGCAGGGAGTGAGAAGATTCACTAGAGACAGAATGGGGAGCAAAACAGGCAGATTGACTGAAATACACTGCTGAGGGGAGCAGAGGTGATGAATCCCAGGGCAAGTTAGAATTAATTAGGCAGCTTCAGGGACAGTGCAGACAGGAACTTTGGGAGAGTTAAAGAGGTGCTAACCAAGATACTCCAGAGATGAGGTCAGAAACCCAGGAAGGCTAAAGTAAATTTTAAGGCTAAACTTTAAGGCTAACGGGGGCTGTAAAGTTTAAGAGACCTTGGACAGGGGAAGTAATGGTAAACTTTAAGATAAGAGCTGGGGAAATGGGCACATCTACCTGGAGGAGTATAGCCATTAGGAGAAAGAGCCATTTTAGACATTCTAGAATAGAGAAATAAAGGCTTAAATATCCCCTAGGCATAGGCCCTTTTGACATCTTTGGCCCCTCTTTGGCATTGCTGCCTTGGAGTCTTTGCTTTTGTTCTTTTTTCTCTAAATAAACCTTTATTATCTTGAACAAAGTTTGCTTCTCCCCGCTTATTTACCTGAGGGTTTGTCTATAGATTTCTTTTTATGGCTCCAAGGGACAAGAACTCATGGTGGCTTAAGGGTTACTAGGGTGAAGAGTTTCAACAGCAGCTGTAATCATGGTAACAGCACACACTGATTCGGAGAGACAGGAGAGGTCTGCTGTGCCATATGTGGGCTAGCTCCCCGGCCGGGGATCAAATTCAGCTGCAGTGGTGATAGTGCTGAGACTTAACCCCTAGGCCACCAGGGAGGCCCTCTTAATGCATTTTAAAGTAAGTTGCGGACATCAGTACCTTCCCCCTAAGCATTTCAGCACATGCCATTAATTGGAGTTCAATATTTATTTATTTTGTGCTTTTCTTTTGAGGTAAGATTTACATATAATTACACATACATATTTGACCTGTACCATTTCATGAGTTTTGATAAAAGCAAACATTTTTGTAACCCAATCCCCTATTAAGATAATGAAATTACCATCACCAACACAAAAGTCTTCTGATCCCTCCTCCCAGAGAATTTTGACATAACTCTTACCCTCAGTCCCTCATTAGAGCTGCTCTGACTCCCCAACCATGTATTACTTAACCTGTTTTCAAATCTCATATAAATAGAGTCAGCAGAAGCTACTTTTTGCATAAAGTTGTTTCCACTCAGTGCAACATTTTTGAGATTCATCCCTGCTATTGTGTGTTCTCTCCTCTTAGTTGCGGAATAGATTCCATCGTAGGGATATACCACAATTTGTGTATCCATTTAGCTGTTAATGGACATCCAGAGTGTTTCCATTTAGGACTCTGAAGAGTAAACTAGTTGTGTCTCCAGATCCTTCAGAAGCTATATTTCATATCCTATAACTCTGCATTGAATTGACTGTCAATAATGGCACTTATTGACTCTACCGTCACCCCCAATGGAAATGATGACTGGAGTAGAACCTATGGAAAGTGTCCACATGGTAATGAGCTCCGCATGCGCATCCCACTTTATGAGAGAATTCAGATCTTAGTGCCCAGACTAATGAGGGATACTTTAAGATAACATAAACCCCCTCACTCACAGGCACCACAGCCACTATTGCACTTTCTCTTGCAGGGATGCAAAAAGTGGGTGGCAAGGCCAAGTAAAACACACTTTCCTTTGAATACCATTGCTGATGCTGACCCTTTTTTCCCACAAGTCACCCTGCTGGATGACATTCCTGGTAACAGAAATTTTCTTTTCCTTTGATTAGATTTCTAAGGCAAATAAAGTCTTTCCATAAATGAAGGATTGCTATTCTTTGTGGTGCTTTCCTGCTTCTGAACACTTCTTTTTACCATAAACATTGTTGAAGTTTGACAATATTGCTCTGTGTCTACTCTGAACCTGGAGGAGAAACTGACAGAAGCTTTTTATAGTTTGTGTTTCAGGTTTTCAAGGGGTCTAAGTTGTATGCTTTCATGGGATAGGAATTTCCATCCTTTCAAAAGTTGTTTGTTTAGAAAAGGTGGTTTTTGTACAAGAAAAATTAATTACTAATGGGAGGAATTGAAAATAACCAACAATGAATGTCCTGGTGACTGGGAACCCAGATGACCAGGGTCAGACCCACCATACTGCTGTGTTTGGAAATTAGGAATCTGAATGTTAGATCTTGAATCCAGATTCGTGGCTTCTGGAAGAGGTACAATTTGCCCCCATTTGCCCATTCTGTTACCTCAGATTATCCTGCTCATCACTGAAAAAAGTAAAATGAATATGAAAGGTTATAGCTAAACCGGTGTCTTTTTTCAAACTCTGGTTTGGCAGCCCTGACACTCAACTCAAGAGACTATGAGGTTTTGCTGCCAACTCCTCATAAGACTTACTTAGAAGACAGAGAACAGATGGGTGGACATGGATCAGCTGCCTTGCTATGGTGAGTGGGATACCAGAATTGTGACTGACCACGAAATCCTCTTTGATGAGGAGATGTATTATACCAACCATGTCAGCTGCCTGAGGAATTAGAAGACAGTCCTGTGGTTTTAAGTGTGATATTTAAGAAATAAATGAAATACAAAAATGGAATATTTTTAAATGGAATATATATATATATATATATATATATATATATATAAATGAATTGCCATTATTTTACATCCTTGTTACTTTTTCCACAATATAGCATTTCTATTCTCAGGTGTGGTCATCATAGTTATCCCACCACCTAAGCATCCATAATCCTCCACATAGTCCATTGTACTCTCTCTCCCTACCTCCATTTCCTCCCCTCCCCTTCCTTCTCCTCTCCTAAATGCCCGAGATCTATGGTCAGTTTTCAAGGGTCATTTTTAAAGGTTGTCTCTGTCCAATCTTTTGTTTGGCTTCTCAATATCCATATATAAGTGAAACCATCTGGTATTTATCTTTCTCCTTCTGGCTTGGTTCACTTACGATAATCCCTTCCAGTTCCATCCATGTTGCCTCAAATGGCATGAGTTTACCTTTTTTGATCACTGAGTAGTATTCCATGGCATATCTATACACTACATCTTGAACCACTCATCTGTTTTGGGGCATGCGGTTTGTTTCCATATCCTGGTTATTGTTAATAGTGCTGCAATAAACATAGAAGTACAGGTTTCCTTTCAAATTAATCTTTTTGTGTCCTTTAAATAGACACCTAGAAGTGGAATTGCTGGGTCATAAGACAATTTTTAGTCTTTTTGAGGAAACTCTGCACTTCTTTCCATAGGGGCTGGACCAGTTTACATTCCCACAATCAGTGTAAGAGAGTTTCTTTTTCTCCACATCACTTGGTGTGAGTGGCTTTTCATTATGATTTGCATTTCCCGGATGATAACTGATGACGAACATTTTTCTATATGCCTGTCAGCCATCTATATGTCTTTATGGTTTCAAGTCTTATATCAAAGTCTTTTATCCAATTTGAGTTGATTTTCATGTGTGATGTGAGATTTTGATCTAGTTTCATTCTTTTGTGTGTGGCATTCCAATTTTCCCAGCACCATTCATTAAAGAGGGTTTCCTTGCTCCAAAGATATAATCCACTTCTTTGTTGTAAATTAGTTGTCCATAAATGTGTGGTTTTATTTCTGTGCTCTTAATTCTACTTCATTGGTCTATGTGTCTGTTATTGTTCTGGTACCATGCTGTTTTAATTATTATGGCTTTATAGTTTAGCTTGGAAGCATGATAATACCATTTATTTTTCCTTTTTAGGCAGAAAAGTTTTGGCTCTTTGGTCTTTTGTGGTTCCATATGAATTTCAGTAATATTTATTCTATTTTTTGAAGACTGCCATTGGGATTTTTATAGGGAATTACATTGAATCTATATATTGCTTTGGGTAGGATGGTCATTTTGATGATGCTGATTCTTTCTATCTATAGGCAGGGAATATCTTTCCATATCTTTCGGTCTTGTATTTCTTTTTTTGTTTGTTTGTTTTAGATTTATTTTATTCATGCATACAAGAACTGGGGTGCAAGCTCAGTGTGGGAGGGTGAGAGGATTCACTAGAGACAGAACGGGGAGCAGAACATGCAGACTGACTGAAACACACTGCTGAGGGGAGCAGCGGGCGTGACAGGAGAGGTCTGCTGCGCCATGTGGGTTTTTCCCTGGCCAGCCGGGAATTGAACCCACGCTGCAGAGGCCACGGACAGGTTCACAGTGCTGTGTTCAACCGCCTGTGCCACCAGGGGATGCCCTATCTTGTATTTCTTTTAACAATGTTCTATAGTTGTCCTTGAACAGGTCCTTCACCTCCTTTGTTAGGCATGAAATGGAAATTTTAAGTGGAAAAAAAGGTTCAGTTCAGCATCAATTGATGGCTTTTTTAACTCACACAATTTGTAAGCCATGTAAGATTTCATAACAAGCAATCCAAATACGGAATTTATCTGAAATGTTAAGGTTACTATGTCATTTGGATTTATTTTGTCTGGCTTTTATTACCCTTATTATCTTTGGATCTAGGGTCCTCATCTGCTGGGCCCAATGTAATCACAGGGTCTTTAAAGATCAAAGAAAGATGTAGAAGAATTAGAAAAAAGAAATGTGATGATGTAAAAAGAGATAAGCAAGCAAGAGAAATTGGTAGATGCTATGCTGTTGGCTTTGAAGATGGAAGAAGATGGAGAATGTCCCATATCAAGAAACCTGCTGGCTTTCCAAGTTTGGAAGAGGGCAATAAATCTCCCTGAGTTTCTCTAGGAGGAATTCAGCTCTGCTGATACCTTAATTTTGGATTTCTTACCTCCAAAAACTGTAAGGTAATAAATATGTGTAGTTTAAATTACTAATATGTAGTAATTGGCTACAGCTGCAATAGGGAACCGATATATTGAACTACTTACCACAAAGAATAGATATTTTCATGTTTTTTTAAAAAAATATATTTTATATATATATATATATATATATATAACTTTGTTCTGTAATAGAGTAGTAATACAATGCTCACTGAAGAGCAATTAGAAAAAGTATATGAAAAGTTACATGTGAACCACTTAACTTGTATGAACCAGATCATGGGGTATAAAAACACCTTTGGCAGTAACACAGACTGATCTGATGAAGTAATCAAAGACTGAAGGGTTTATTCCTGCTTTGGGAGGTGGTGAACTCCCGCATGAGCTCATAGTCTGTTGGAAGTCACATGATGGAGGATTCTGCATCCTAATGGGGATTGGTCTCAGCCAGGCCTACTCTGAGATCCCTAGCTCTATTGGGAGCCTGGTAGAAGCTTTTTGCCCCTAAATCAGATGAATACACTAGTGTTCTATCTCTTTGTAGAACAAAGTCTATGGTCATCTTAATTTCTCTTCTCCTCTTCACAGCTTTCTAAATACTCACTGAATTTTGCTTGCTTTCCTCCTCTCTACGTTTATTCTATCGCATCTTTTTAGCCACCAGAGTTGTACAATAATAAATATATCCAGGGCCTACCCTGGTGGCACAGCGGTTGAGCGTTGGGCTGCGAAGCTGCCCGCAGCCTCTGCAGCGCCGGTTTGATCCACGGCTGCCGCTGGCGAGGGTCCCACATGGCGTGCAGACCTCTCCTGCCACACCTGCTGCTCCCCTCAGCAGTGTATTTCCTCAGTCTGCCTGTTCTGTTCCCCACTCTGTCTCTGGTGAATCCTCTTACTCTCCTGCACTTCTGACTGTACCCAGTGCTTGAATAAATAAATAAATAAATCTAAATAAATAAATAAATCCAAACTGGTAAAATAAGAGGTGGAGTGCCCCTTCCTATTGTCTCTTATATTTGAATAAAATTCCTCATGGTTATTAGGGGTTTTCTTTCTTATCTCCATATTGCCTTTGATTAGAGAAAGTTTGTTTTTAAGGATTTATTTACTCATGCATACAAAAACCGGGGTACAGGCCAGATGTGAGGGAAAGTGAGAGAAATCACCAGAGACAGAGCAGGGAACAGAACAAGCAGACTGACTGAAATACACTGCTGAGGGGAGCAGCAGGCAAGACAGGAGAGATCTTCCGCGCCATGTGGGTATCTTCCCGACAGGCAGGAATGGAATCCATGCCGCAGGAGCTGCAGGCAGCTCCATAGCGCTGTGCTCAACCCCCTGCCCCCAACCCCTGTGCCACCAAGGGGGCCCTGATTAGAGAAAGTTTTGATAAATAAGGTTTGTATGTTCTGGGATTTTTTTGTTTTTAGTGTTTTTGAGGAAGGGCTTAGCAAACTTGATCCATGGTCCCAGTCTGGCACACCACCTGTTTTTATATAGCCCATGAGCTAAATTTTTTTTAGTAGTTGGAAAAATGAAAAGAAAAAATTTCATGACTTGCAAACACTATCAAAATTTCAAAGTCTGCAAGTAACATTATTGAAACATAGCACTTCCATTCATTTATATATTGTTTGTGGCTACTTTTATGCTATAATGATAGAGATCAAGTGGCATGCAAAGCCTAAAGTATCGACTGTCACTTTTGTTCATCTCTGGCTTAAGGAATATGACCTCATAGACATGTAGAAGATACTGCTTAATGACGATATTTGACTCAAAATAGATGACTGATCTTAAAGTTTAAAGGATTTAAATTAAAAGCCATCCAGGAAGCCATATTTTAAATTATCCACAGTTATACTTGCTGGGTGGGTGACTGGCTACATTTAGCAGAGATCCAATCAGTGGACACAGCAAATGGGATTTCTTATCTCCCCTAACAAGAAGTCCAGAAGCTGACAGTCTTTGATGGGGCAATGAGCTCCTATTCAACCTCATGGTCTTCTTTGTGGCAAAATCCCCTGAATTTTAGCTTAACTTAAAAGTATCTTTCTACTACCCCATCAGGATAAGGTATGGATAGTTGTGCCCCTGCAGGCAGGGACTGAGGTTGCAGAGCCCATGAAAGGGTTGGCAGAGCCAGGAACTGAGAAGGGAAGGCCCAGGGAGATACAGGGTATGGAGGCTGCTTCCTTCATCCCTCACATATAGGAAGTCAATAGTTTTCAAGTTTATGTGTCAGAATGCCCAGGAGGACTTGCTCAAACCCAAATGGCCAGGCCCAGCCTCTGGAGTTTCTGATTCAGGAAGTCTGGCTGCTTTTCTGACAAGCTCCAACATGGACAATGTTATTCACAGATTGATGACATAACACTGATGCTGATGGTCCTTTCCACACAGTAAATGGTCAGTGAAGGTCCAGCAGAGAGCCAGAGAGGAAGCCTGCTCCTCTTTGGAATGCTCCACTAAGGCCTTTGGGTCCCACTCTGGGTCCTTCTCAGGCACAATCATGCTGGGTGGGGGTGCATGTGCAGCAAACTCCTCGGGAATCTTGTCAAAGGCAGCTGTGACTCAGAAGTTCAGGGTGAGGCCAGAGATAGTGACTTTCTTCAAGCTCCAGTGAGGCTTCTGGTCTGGGCATGTTGAAGGGCAAGACTGCAAGGCCTTCTTCGGTCAGCAGATTCCCTCCTCCTCTACTGCAGAGGCAGCAAGGCATGAACATTCTGGGGCAGGGTGTCCACATTGTTGTCACTTCCACTCAGCCCCAGGGGACTGACTCATTTGAATGACATTCTCATCTCTTTGAAAAGATGCCAGACCAGAAATGGAAACAGCAGCAAACACTTTCCGGGAAGCAGGAAGTCAACATTTTCTTTTCAGTCATTATTTTTCCCAGCATCTGAAACTGCTCAATTCCCAATGAAATACAACATTAAATTACAAAATAGAATGTGAAAATGATGTCCAAGCTCAAGATCGCAGAAAATAAGCAGGAGGAGTATACACTGTGAGAAAATAGAAAGTTAAAGTGTCTCTGTGGCATATTTCAAGTTCTGGATTTACTTATTATCAGCTGTATGTGTGTATTCTGCTTTCAGAACAACAGCTGTAATTTTAAATTTGCACCATGGATCGTGCTGCCAGAATTCTCACTTGCAGCTGTTGCTCCAAAGTTCTTCAGGGCCAGCTGGTTAAAAGGAACCTAAAAGTGACAACCATTTCCAAGGAGGAAGTAACTTTCCTTATAGCAATGGAACATTGGCTGTATCTTCCTAAATGTTTCAGAAGTTCCTTCTAAAGGAGAACAACCCGAAATAGGAACCTTTGCCAGGGCTTCTCTGAAACCTGAGAATTCTGCTGTGAGAAGTAGTCTAGATGACTGGGTGTGGACTGGATTTTTTTTTTTCTAGCTTCCTACTCTCTTTGAGCCCTGTGGTCAGTAGGCTGGCTCTGGGTTCAGGTGTGTGGGGTCTGAAGCGCCCTAGCAGCAACTTACTCCCTGCTCCTTTCCCACGGAGCTTGATGACACCCCAGACACCCACAGGCTTCGGTGGGTGGAAGTGGATTTCTGAGTGGTGGACTCAGATTCATTACAATGCATGTCAAAGGCAACCCCGGATTCCAGGTAAAGCTCCCTGCTTTCCGGCTTCCCTCTGACGTTTTCACTCCCCAGAGATCCCATTGGAGAAATGCAAGATGTTCTCAGTCAGTTCACCCAGCGATGTCAAGCCATCCTGAAGGCCTGTTCTCAGAATCCAAAGGTCAGTAGCTAGTGGATAGTTCTCAACCCTGGTTGAGTCAGATATTGATGAAAAGGAGTTGTTCACCTCCACCAGCATCTGTGAGTTGCTGTCAGGTCAAGATTACACAATAATGACTTGGTTAGATAATGGGGGTTTCAAATACTGATCATTCTCATCACTATATCTTAGGAAAATTTATTACTTAGATAACTGGTTTTGTAGCTTATTCATGCTACAGTGGCAGTTTCTTAGTTACAATAGAGACCAAAGAATCATGAAGCCAGAAATCTTTACTGTCTGGCCCTTCATGGAAAAGTTTGACAACCTCCATGTCTAGGACATGAAATTCTGTAGATATCTGCATCTATCTTGTATTTTTGTTCATTTTTTCTGTCTTGTTTGCTGCAAATCCAACCAAATAGTCACAAGATTTAGCAACTAAATAGTAAATCAGTAATTAAATTGGGGTTGAGTTGGGACAAGTCTCTACTACACAATCCAGTTAAATCCCAGTGATAAAAATCTGTGTGCCTGTGAAATTTGTGTTTGGGGAAACATCCACTGAACTCAAGGAAGCAGAAAGCCAGACCTTTCTAAGTTCAAAGAGCAGATCTCGTGAAGCTAATCAAGAATACTTTTATCAAATGCTTCTAAAGCACTGAACTCAGAGACACTCAAAATAGCTTCTATTTTGTATGGGACTTCAAAAGTTGTATATAATTCACCAATTGTTTATGAATTCACTGGTTTTCAACTGCTAAAAAATAATTTTACTTTTTTTATAAGGAACTGAGTTTTCAGTTATGAAATATATGCTCATAGATAAATACAGGAAATGCAGAGGAAAGTAAAAGTATTTGTTATGCTTCAACCCAGGTATCCAGAGACAGACAGACAGACACACACACACACACACACACGCAGAGTTTTTTTTCCTAAACCAGGTTCATTAAATACACATTTTACATTAAAACAATGTTCAACTTTCCAATTTTCAAAAAAAGATTGTGTATTTTAATGATAGATTTGTACTTTCATTGTTTAATTTCTTCCAATAATACACTTAAGGAAAATATTATAATGCAGTTTTGAGAAATGACACTAAAAATATAACTCCCCTTCCTTATTTTTCTATTTAAATGAGTTTTGTTCGCTACACATGTTTCACTTTTCAGCCTCTTGTCCTACGTGCAGTGCAGCCCCAAACTTATCCCACAGGAAATAATTGCCAGATGCCAAAGCATATTTGATGTTTTTCAAATAACACTTTTGGATTTCTTGGCTCCTTTGTGAGGACTGTCTTCAAGGACAGAGCATTCCTTTCAAATATGCATTGTGTTTTCAATAAAAATATAATCTGCCAAAAAAATATTATGTAAAAAATAAAGGGATAGTCTAAAATGGCATAAATATACCTTCACAAAATAGTTCTAGCAGCTTCTATTTGACTAGCTGATACTAGTTTTATATTCTAATTCTGTATTCTTGATACTAGTTCTATATTCTCCTAACTCAGTGGGTTTTAGTTAAGGGGTACCATGAACTTTAAGGGAAAAGTATTTTTTTAACTAATCTCTACCTGAAACTTTGCATATGCTTCCATTATGGAGACTGTCAGCCCTGAAACCACAGGTACTTTGTACACACGACAGTTACTGCAGATCTCTCAGGTAGTGCATACTTCGATCACCACTTTGAAAACACAGTATTTCAGTGATGACTATGAGGCCTTGTGATATAAATTATCTATAATGGGCATTTATATTTCATACCACATATTTGCTTCTTTTTGATATTTTTATAATTATATTTCAATATAATTTGTTCCCTCTTTAATTCTGCGCATTTTACTTTATGTATTTATTCAAAAAATAATTCTGAGAAGGGGTCATTAATTTCACTTGAGTGCAACTATGTCCATGGTCCCAATGCCTGTTCATTTATCCCTCCTTGCCTGGCATATGCAGAGACAGCCATATCCTGACAGAGCAAAGTTGCAGAAGCAACACTGTGCAGTAAGCTGGGTCTCCTGGGGTCTCCAGCTGTTTTCCTCTGTGCTCCTCTGTTCTCAGAAAATACCTCTTGAGAGGTGGGGGACACATCAGGGCCCCTGAGTGAGAATACCGAGGTGATAGCTCATGGATTTACAAGATACAAAATCTCTCTAGTCCCAAGTGGGTCATGCTGAATGAGGACCTCCAAGTAGGTCACTGGGCATTCTTGAGTCACCTTTGACTTATGTGGAGCCCCACCGAGAGAACAAAGGTAAAACTCTACTTAAAGGTTGCCATTATTAGTATGATTTGCTGTCTCATTTGGTAAAACCTCCAGTGGTAGGAGAGAACTCAGAGTCACACTGGGTGGCCCCTATACTTTATTAATTGGGGTAAAATTTTCTTCTATTTTTAAACAGCTTCCTTGAGATATTATCCACACAACATACAATCATCTCATTTAAAGCACATAATCCAATCACTTTCAATGTATCTATAAAGTTCTGTTGCCATCACCACAATCAATTGCAGGATATGCTCACTTCCCCAAAGGAACTACACCCATTAGCAGTCATGTCCCAGTCATCCATAATCCTAATACTTAGACAATTGGTAATCTAAAACAATGCCAAAGACAATTCTAAAACAGTGCCAAGGACAGTGCAAGGTAGGGGACAACTCCTTGTCTGTGGGTTCTTACCTGTACTTTGACAAATTACAAGACTACTCAAGCTCAAGGAACAACAATAAAATTTACTTAACAAACAAGAGATTGGAGAAATAAGGAGTTTCTAAGGCTACAAGTCACCATCTGTCTCACCCCAGATATTGTCCACAGTGCTGGTGTAACAGGGTGGTCCCCAGGAAAAGGAGAATTTCCAGGTTCCCTGTCCCACCCAAAGGAGGGTAGAGATGACCAGGGAAGAGAAGAAGCCAGAGACAAGACTGGAGAAGGAAGGAAGCAGGATGGAGAGCCAGAAGGAGACCTGAAGGAAGCACATAGAGCAGAGAGACATGTGAAGAAACTATGCTTACCTTTTGGTCCTGGACTGGTTGAAACAGACGAGGGTGAGAGACCCGTGTGGAGGATAACAATGGGAGTTTTTATCTTGACTTTGATTTTTGCTCTTTTCCTCCCAGACTTGTCTGGTTGTTTCTGCCCCTTTTCTGTGGTGCTTCAGACTTGGGGCAGGCTTTCAGGCCTTGGTCTGGGCCAATCCCGTTTGGGTGGACTTTTACCCACGAGGGGATGGGTAACTTTGGGTGCTTGATTTAGAAACCATATTCTTTGTCTTTTCTGTACTGTTTACTAATTGTATTAAAGTTCCTTTCCATTAAAGTTTTTTTTTTAAGATTTATTTATTTATACAAGAACTGGGGTACAGGTCAGAGGCGCGGGAGGGTGAGAAAATTCACCAGAGAGTACGGGGAGCAGAGCAGGCAGACAGACCGAAGACACTGCTGAGGGGAGCAGAGGGCCAGGCAGGAGAATTCTGCCACACCATATGGGAATCTCCCTGGCCAGCTGGAATAGAACCCGTGCTGCAGAGGCTGTAGACAGCTTCGCAGCGCAGTGTTCAACCTGCTGCACTATCGGGGAGGCCCCATCAAAATCTTATATGTTTTGTATCGATGCAGAAGATGGCAGAATTTATTTAGAGCATACAGGTTTGTGGGTTCTGGGGTGCCCCTCTCTCTGCCTTGTAACATTAGTAGTCCCAAGCAAAGGCTGCTCATGTAAGATGGTCCTGTCAAATCAATAAGGGCCTGGAGCTGCTGGCACACTTGTAAGCAGTGAACCAGGATCCAACTTACAGTGGCAGTTGGAAGTGCTCACAGGTGGGGCCGCTTAGGTAACACTGCAACAGCCCGCAGCAACAGTTTGCAAGCCAGGCTGGACAGCACTAGGGCCAAATAGCAACAGAGGCAACAGTACCAGGAGGCGATGCAGACAATCAGAAGCAGTGAACAGTCTCAAAGGTGGCCCAGACACAATGTGCCAACACTGGTCTGAATTGGGGGTCACCACTGACACCAGGAGGCAGTGTTAGAGAGACCAGTGTTATAGCTCTTTGAAAGCTATTGGCAGGCACCAACAGCCAACAGCATATTCCAAAGATGAGTTCCTTTATTCTATAGATGATTTGCAAGGATTTTCTCCCATCCTTCCATTCTGTGAGTTGTTTTTCACTTTAATTAAAGAGCAAAATATTTCATTTTGATAATGTTCAATTTATGCATTTTCTTTTGTTGCTTGCACTTTTGTGGTCATATCTAAAGAAACCAATGACCAATATAAGCCATGAAGATTTTCTTGATCATCAGTTTCCTAGTTTTAGCTCTTATCTTCAGTCCTATCCCTTATTTTGAGTAATTTTTGCATATGGTATAAAAGTAGGGGTCCAACACTATCTCTTGCGGTTATCCAGCTATCCCAGCATCACTTGTTGAGACTCTTTCCATATTCCATTGTCTCCACACACTCGTGGGTTTATTTTACATTCTCAGTTCTGTACCATTGATTTTGTCTGTCCTTATTCCTGTTCCACAGTTTTCATTACTGCAGTCAATTCTGAAATCACTAAGTGTGAGTCCTCCAGCATTTTGTCCTTTTTTTCCAAGAACTGTTTGACTATTTGGGGTCTCTTGGATTTCCATGTGAATTTTAGGGCCAACATGTACATTTCTGCAAAAAGAAAAAATTCAGCAGGGATTTTTGACAGGAATTGCATTGAATCTGGAGATCAATTTTGGGAGTATGGCCACCTTAACCATATTGTTTTCCAAACCATAAACACAGGATATCTTTATTTAGGTATTTTAAGTTTTCTTTCAACATTGTTTTATAGTTTTCACAGTAAACTTTTTGCAGTTTTCTTGTTGAATTTATTCCTAAGTATTTTAATTCTTTTTGATGCTATCGTAGGTGGAATTGTTTCCGCAATTTCTTTTTTTAGTTTGTGCACTATATACAGTTGGTTTTTTATACTGATTTTGTAACCTGAAACCATTAGGTCAGATTACTAGTTCTTACAGTTTTAAAATAGATTTCTTAGGATTGTCTATACATAAACAAGACAATGTCATCAACAAATAGAGAACATTTTATATCTTCTTTTCCAATCTAGAATGACTTGTTTCATTTTATTATTAACCATCCTTGTTAAAATTCCCAATACACTGCTGCGTAGAAATGATAAGAGTGGACATCTTCACCTTGTTTCCGATCTTAGGGGAATACTTCCACTCTTACATCATTAACTTTAATATTAGCTGTGAGTTTTTTCTTTTAATTTTTCTTTCTTTCTTTTACAAAGAATGAATAAATGAATGAGTGGACAAATGAATAAATAAAGGATTGTCAATTTTATCTTGCTTCTGGAAGAAGGCTTGGGAGAGAGTCAAAATTTAGTAAAATATTTTCGCTCTGCTATGCTGACATGCTGTTGTTTACTGAAAACATTTGCACAATATTTATTCTATTCAATGTATATTAAGGCACTTACTTTTCCAGTCTTGGATTTACATATTGCTACAGCCACAGAAATTTCATTTTTATGTCTACACTTTATTGTTGCTATACTTTCTCTTTTAATTTTTCTTCCTAATATCTAAATTATAATTAAAATCAAGGTTAAAAATAAAATTAATACATGTAATTAGTTCTAATAATAGTTATTTAATTTTGATGTTCATCTTAATGGTTCCCTTATAGAGTCTGATTATCTTTGACAAACATTACCTTGAAAACAATAGTTGTATAAAAAATAGTATTCTTTGAGACATCTTTACAGACACATCACCCAAAGCAGTGATAGTGAAGGCAAAGATAAACAGCTGGGACTACATAAATTAAAGAGCTTCTGCACAACAAAAGAGACAATAACAAAAACAAAGAGAAACCTCACCAAAGTGGGGAACATTTTTGCACACAACACTAATGATAAAGGACTACTCACAAAAATCTACAAAGAGCTCATGAGACTCAACAAAAACAAAGAAAATAATCCAGTCAAAAAATGGGCAGAAGAGCTAAAAAGAAACTTCTCTGAAGAGGAAATGCAAATGGCCAACAGGCATATGAAAAAATGTTCAACATCACTTGTCATCAGGGAAATGCAAATCAAAACTACCATGAGATACCATCTTACACCAGTGAGAATGGCACATATTAAAAAAACTAGCAACAACAAATGTTGGTGAGGTTGTGGAGAAAAAGGAACTCTTCTACACTGTGGGTGGGAGTGCGAACTGGTCCAACCACTATGGAGAGCTGTGTGGAGATTTCTGGACCTACTAAACATAGAGCTTCCATATGATCCAGCAATTCCACTCCTAGGTATTTACCCAAAGGACACAGAAACATCCATTCCAAAGAGCACCTGCACCCCTATGTTTATAGCAGCACTGTTTACAATAGCTAAGCTTTGGAAACAACCCAAATGCCCAAAAATAGATGACTGGATCAAGAAGATGTGGTACATATATACCATGGAATATTACTCAGCATTCAAAAAAGATAAACACATGCAATTTGCAGCAACATGGATGGCGCTGGAAGGGATCATGCTCAGCGAAATAAGCCAGAAAGAAAAAGAAAAATACCGGATGGTCTCACTCATAGCAGGAATCTAGAAAACTTAAATAAGGAACCAGGAAAATGAATAACTATAAGAAAGTGAAAATCAAAATCAACAAAAAACTATGAACCAGAGACACTTTTTTGGGGTGGGGGGCGGGAGGGGAGGGATGGGGGTCAGAATGGGAGGGTTGCAATTGTATGGGGGAATATAAAAATAAAATTTATTATTTAAAAAAAATAGTATTCTTTGAATCCAAAACACACCCATGGCTTCCTCGAGGTGACATTATCTGACTCTGAGTGTAGACCATCATCACCTAGTAGAAATTTCTGTGGTCATCACATGCTCTCTCTCTCCTGTCCAAGTTGGTGATCACTAGCCTCCTGGGCACTTGAAATTTGACTAGCGAGACTGAGGAATTGACATTTTAACTTTAAATTCAGGGAATTTAAGTTTAAATAACCATGGGTGACTAGTGGTTATGGTATCAGCAGTATATGTAGCTGCCACTTCCCCACACCTAAGTGCTAGGTGGCATTTTCTATCCAGAGGCCTGAACTGTCATCACCAGCTACCACTGGCAGTCAGTCACCTCTTCAGCAGTCCTGCTGCCCCAGCCCCTGTGGCTGTACACTTCTCCACCGGGGAGACTTTCATTCTCAGCTAACATGTGTTTTAGTACTGAGCACAGCTGTCCGTATGCTTGGGAGAGAAACAGAGCATGAGGCAGCCAACCTGAAGGGACCTGGTACTTAGCAAATCTAAGGGCAGGTGTGTGTGTTGGAAGTAGAAAGTTCATTTTAAGTATCTTAGGAGAAAAGCTGCTATCTGCACATGATAAAGCAATTTGGTTTGGTTGCCCTTGGCCCCCATTTCTGTTTTTACAACATTCACAAATGTTTGTCTTCAGGACAGAGGGCTGATGCCTGCTCAGCCTGCCACATAGGTAGGTGGTGCAGCCTCCTGCACAGACATCAAACAGAAACCCATCCAAACAGACTTCCCAGACAGAGGTGACCTCAGAAGTCCTTTCTGAAGCTTTTCACCTGCAGTTACTAAAATTTTATTTATTGAATGCTTCTGTATTTCCAGAAAGGTATTTGTTTCTGTGTGTATATTTTTTGTTTAATATTCATAACAACCTTGTATATGAGATATTAGAGCTCCAGTTTTGTGGGGAGAAAACCAGAGATTTAAATAACTTAGTCAAGTTCTAAAAATTGGTCAATGGCAAAATCGAGCTCAAATGTACTCCACATTCTAATATGTTCAACGTAAATTGGGCCAGTAATTAGTCTCACCAATTACTGTGTGGCCTTGGGAAATCACTTACTTTCTCTTCTTTCACATATGGAATGATGAATTAACAGCAGCCTCCAGGCAGAGAGGGAGTTGGCCTGAAGCTTGAACAGAGCCCCCTAGTATACAGGAACCCAGGGCATGCTTCCATTAGTTTCTTCAATTCTTTCCCCTTTCCTCATGGGTCCTTAAACATTTTTGCCCTTGACTCCCCCCTGCCCCCGATTGCTGGTTGCTAATATTGGGGAAAATGCTCAGTTGTACTACATTTAACCAACAAACTTTGAATGAGTCTCTACTAGGGAAAGGAATCTGCTGAGTGAGGGTTAAGAGTGCAAACAGCACAGAAATACCTAGATGGATGAAGAGGAAAACCAGTCTTCAGAATTTAGGAGATGATGGCTGTCTTCAAGGTGTTCTAGTAAAACAGGCCTGGACTGGAGAGCTCTGGATAAGGGTGGCAGGGCCAGACGTGGCCAGGGAGAGGGAGGTAGGTGCATCATCCTCAGAGAGATGATCCACCCCTGGTGCAGCAGATGCAAAGAGGAAAAGGCTGGCAGTTAAAAACGGATAAAAAGAAAATCTCAAAGGGATGATTGGAGAAGGGGAATGAGGTGGCCCTGGAAGGCAGAGTGAGGTGTGCAGCAAGCTGGAAGAGAGCCCATAGGATGATAAAGGCTGAATGGGTGGTGTCTATCCTTCTGTAGGGTAACCTCAAGGCTGCCTGTCCCAGCCAGGGCCAGTGCTCCACCCCACTGCTGGGCAGCTCTGCTTTCTTGCTAATCTGGAAACAGCCAGCATCTGCTCGTGCAGGGTTGGTCCAGGTCTCACCAGCATGGTCTGGTTATCAGAGGGACACAGCTACTAGGTTTGTTCTCTATCTTCCCATTTATTTTTGTTGCTTATGTTTTTTTGCTTATTAACTTTTGTCTTTGAAAGAATTAGTAACGGCCTCGGGGAGACGCGAATAGGATGCCCCAGCAGACAAAGACTGCTGTGATCAGCTAGACCCAAGGATTTAGTGGCCTAGAGGGATAAAAGCAAGACCTGATGCCTGGTTGCTAGGTCATAGTGCAACTCCTTGAGGACCAGTAGGCTGAGGAGGGGGCCACCTTTGTTTAAAGCTTTACTGTCACAATAAATGAAATTCTTAGTAAATTTTGAAAAGGTACAGCAGGGCCTGTGCCCTCTCTTGACTCATGTACCCAGGCAATGTCCCCACTTTCTGAAATCCTTCAGCAGTGGTCCAGCAGGGCTCAGCTCACATCTGAAGATCCAGGCCACAGTGCTCCAGCCTCCTCTGTGGGGGTGGGGCGGGGGCAGTGCTGTGCACAGGACCCCTGACTCAGCCCAGGCCTTCCGGGGATGTCAGGCCAGGGCCTGCCCTGCTGCCAGAGGGACAGTCAGAATCTCTAATCTGGGAGTCTTTTCTTCCTCTTCCCACAAGGGCAAGCATGCCCATTCAGAGAACCTGAGGCTCTAAGGTCCTGTGTGGGCTTCTGTGCAGTAGTGGGGCTGGAGGTGGCAGGGAGAAGGGGTGCTTTTCCGGGAAAAGGCAGTGATCAGGGGAATGTTCTCTCTCTCCCCCTTCCATCCCTCAGGCCCCAGGTGTTGGGGACTGAACCAATCATTGATTGTACCTCCCCTCCCTTCACTGTCATGGTCTCAATGCTCACCCCCTGGACACTATGGGTCAGTACAGTCCCACTCACAGGTGATCTTTCTCTTGTGAGGACGACACACTCTGTGCTTTCTGGGTTCTGCTGGACCAGGGAAACAAGAACCCCTAAGCCGTGGAATCCACGTGGTGCTTCCTGAGAGACAACTTTGCTGCCTGCAGCTAGACCTCTGGGTTCCCAGCCCCGCTCCTCCTTTTACTCTTTTTCAGTTTAACCAGTTTGGGGGGGGGATACCAATCTAGGTGGCTTGGTTTAGAGTTCAACAGCGCCGCCTTCTGGTGTTTCGTGTGAGCGACCACAGGGGAGAGGGCATAGGGTATTGAAAAAAAAAAAGCATGCGCGCGCGCGCGCGCACACACACACACACACAAAGGTTGCCACTCTCTGTTATGTTTGGGACCCACCCCTCCGCATTCCTGGTAAGTGAATAAGCGGAAAAGGTTGAAAGTAAGAGCTCCCAGCTATCCCACCCTGCCTGGGTGTGGGTTCACCCTCCTCAATCCCCCGAGAAGCTCCTGTGGAATTAACACACACCTCCTTATCATTCTGACCTGAGTTCCTTGAAGCCTGCACACAAGCGCTCCCGTGCCCCGTCTGGTGTGCGAGACGGCCTGTCCTTTGTGAAACTGGACATAGACAGACCAAACAAACTAAAGCAGGGCCCCCCACCATTCTCTCCCTATTGGGGCAGCAGGAATTCTCCTGTTACTGCTTCTAAGGATGACAGCATCTTGGAACCCTCACAGTATTCCTGCAACTTTGCCACTCGAGATGAAAGCTGGCCTTGCAAACCATCTTCAGGGACTCATGGGTCCCTGGCCTTGGGGGTGAGGGGGGAGTAGGGCGGAAGCGATCCTTAGCTCCCCCCCCCACCCCAACCCCAGCGTCTTCCTTGCCCCAGCCCCAGTCACACCCTCTGTCTTCTGGGACTAAGGGCACTGGCTGGTCGACAGAACTAGGCGCCTTAGCCCAGGGCGGGGCTGTCTAGCCCTTTTCATGCTATCCTATCACTGGGGGAAGTCCACGCCCTAGGCAGCCCCTCCTATAGTTCTCTTAGTGACGGCACCTCCTTCTGGAGCTCTGCGAGTCCTGGACATTACCTTTACTGCCCCCCTTAAGGAGGGGCTCTTCTCTGGGGGCTCAACTGGGGCGTGGGGCGGGGGTTAGCGCCTAGCTGACAGAGGTGCTCTCCACCCGCTGCGATTGCGCCTGGTGGCTCCGCCCGGGGACATCCCTGCTCTGCTGGGTTTACTCATCCTGGCGAGGTGATCCCGGGCGCGAGGGCGGGCGCAAGGCGTCCCGAGAACCCAGTAATCCGAGAATGCAGTATCAGCCCTTCCCACTAGGCACTTCCTTCCTTTCTCTGAACGTCCAGGGAGGGCGGTAGGGCCGCGCGCACTTATAAACTTGGGCCCTAGCCTGCCGGCATGTCAGAGGCTGCCTCGCTCAGGCTGTGCGTCTGCGGGCAGACTAACCGAGGTTGGGATCCACTCAAGTGGCTGTTGCCAGCGGCGCCCTGAGCCTCTCAGCCTGGGCCTGGAATCCGCCCCGTCGCGGCGCCTGTGTTCGCCCCTGCGCTTGCACTCTCGTGCCTGGACAGCATGCTCCGGGTGCTTCTCCTTGGCATGCTGGCCCCCGCTGGCCTGGGACTCCCGGTACCCACGGATCCGCAACCCCGCGGTAGCCAGTGCATCGAGCATGACTGCTTCGCGCTTTTCCGGGGCCCCGCCACTTTCCTTGCTGCCAGCCAGGTGTGCGAGCATCTGCAGGGCCACCTGATGACCGTGCGCTCCTCAGTGGCTGCTGATGTCATCTCTCTACTACTAAGCGGCGACAGTGACAACGGCCCAACTCTCTGGATTGGCTTGCAGTTCCCGCCGGGCTGCAACGACCCGGGGCACCTTGGGCCCTTGCGCGGCTTCCAGTGGGTTACGGGCGACCAGAACACCAGCTACAGCAGGTGGGCGCGGCTCCAGGAGGAACAGACGCCCATCTGCGGTCCGCTATGCGTCGCCGTCTCAACTATCAGGTCGCCTGCACCCCCAGAGCCGGTTTGGGAGGAGCAGCAGTGCACCGCCGAGGCCGATGGCTTCCTCTGCGAGTTCGAGTTCAAAGCCTCCTGCAGGCCCCTGGCGGTGGAGTCCCGCGCCGCAGCGGCCGCCAGTGTCTCCATCACCTACAGCACCCCCTTCGGGGCCCGCGGCGCCGACTTTCAGGCGCTTCCCAACGGTAGCTCCGCCGTCGTAGCGCCCTTTGGAGTGGAGCTAGTTTGCGCCGCGGAGGCTGGAAAGGTCGAGGCGCGCTGGTCCCGCGAGGCTCCGGGCGCCTGGGACTGCAGCGTGGAGAATGGCGGCTGCGAGCACTTCTGCAACCAGAGCGCTGGGACGCCGCACTGCTTCTGCCTGGGTGATGAGATCTTGCAGGCCGATGGGCGCTCCTGCGCCACAGCACCTGCGGAGCACTCATGCGAGACACTCTGCGAGCACTTCTGTGTAAACAACCCGGATGTGCCCGGCTCTTACACCTGCATGTGCGAAACGGGCTACCAGCTGGCTGCTGACCAGCACAGGTGCGAGGACGTGGACGATTGTTTGCAAGTGCCCAGTCTATGCCCGCAGCGCTGTGTCAACAAGAAGGGCGGTTTCGAGTGCCAGTGCTACCCCGGGTACGAGCTGGTGGACGGCGAATGCGTGGAGCCCCTCGACCCTTGCTTTGGGAGTAACTGCGAGTACCAGTGCCAACCCCTGGGCCAGACTGACTACCGCTGCGTCTGTGCAGAGGGCTTTGTGCCCAAACCCAGTGACCCCAACAGGTGTCAGATGTTCTGTAACCAGACTTCATGTCCAGCCGATTGTGACCCCAACAACCCAGACAACTGCCGGTGCCCCGAGGGCTACATCCTGGACGAGGGCTCCATGTGCACTGACATTGATGAATGTGACAATGGCTACTGCCCACAGGAGTGCCGCAACCTCCCTGGTAGTTACCAGTGCCTCTGCGGGCCCGACTCACCCTTCGCTGGCCAGGTTGGCACGGACTGTGACACCAGCAAGGTGAACGAAGAAGAGGAAGGCTCTGGGGAGCCCTCAGCGAGCCCAACTCCTGGTGCGACCTTGAGCCCCTCCCCAACAGGGCCCATGCATTCTGGGGTGCTCATTGGAATCTCCATCGCAAGCCTGTCTCTCGTAGTGGCGCTTTTGGCACTCCTCTGCCATCTGCGCAAAAAGCAAGGTGCCATGAGAGCTGAACTGGAGTATAAGTGTGGGTCCCCTGCCAAGGAAGTGGTCCTGCAGCAAGTGAGGACACCTCAAAAACTCTGAAGGGGCTCCCTGCCCGGCCTTATTCCCCACTACCCCAGCCTGATCCCCTGGCTCCCAGAGCACCTTGGCTGGCATCAGAACTGGAGATGACTCCCCACCCCTTCTGTCACTGATTCCACGCCTGGTGGAGGAGGGAGTTGGAAGGAGGATGTGCCCCAGCCACACGCATGACAGATGTCATGGGACAAATGGGCAGAGATGGCAGTTTATAGTGAAGACTCAGATTGCAGCGTCCCATGCCCTCGCCCCGCGGCACAGGCCGGGTGAGCATTGTTGGTCAGCAGCCCTTTGGGCAGACTGTGATCGTGTCGGTGGACCAGTGAGTGTAAATGAGTAGTTGGCGATGACCAAGATATTTATTTTTAGGTATTTAGGAGTCCCCCCCTTTATTTGGCTTTTCTCCCTGCCTGTCCGCTTTGCATCTCTCCCTCCTCCCCTCCCCTTCCCCCTTCTCTTTTTCTCCAGCCATATACTCCCACTTCCATGTGACATTTAAACTATTTTGGGAATTTCCCCCCTAGTCCTCCTGCATTAATGAAGCCACCCCCCCCCCATTTTCCTCTCTCAGGACCCCATGGCACCATACCTGTGTCTGATCCTACTTTTGCTCTTAGCTGTCTGCCTGGGCAGAATTCCTATGTGAAACAGAAATGAAAACACTAAAAAAAAGAAGTGTTGGGCATTTGCTCTTTCACGGATTTGCTAATTTATTCTGAACCTTTAGCTTTCGAGAGTAATCTCATTTTAACAGAGGTGAAGACATGAGAGGCATTTGTTAAATTAATGTTAATGGGCTGTCAGAGAAATTCAACCTGAGGAGTTTTTTAGTTTTATTTTTTTGAACAGTGAGCCTGGGTTTTATTGTTGTTGCTGTTTTGATTTGGACTGAATGGTGATAATAGATACGTTTCTTAAGCAGTTTCCTTTCCCATTATTATTATTGTTGTTATTATTAATAATTTTAGACAATATTGAAGATGTTCACCCTAATTTCTTTTTTAAAAAGAAGAGAATGCCTTCCAGGAGACAGGTTAAGAAAGTTATGGGCCTCGTGGTTCATAACCATTTGACTCACACTTATTATAAGTTGTAAGTGTTGTAAGTGAAAATAAAACCAGCTGTACTGGTTTTGTGGGATTTGGGAGCTTGGGGATGGAGTCTACAGGATGCTCATTTGGGACCCCACCTTGTTCAAGCCTTAAGAATTTCTCTCATTTCAGAGAACCCCTCCAGCTCTGACATATTGGAATGTGGCCCCAGGATAAGAAGTGGGGGCTGTTCAGGAGTACTGGTGGGAGATGCAGAATCAGGCTCCCCTCCTCTACTTCAGGGGAATCTATATTTTAATCAGATCTTCAGAGGGACTGTCTGCCCATTATAGTTTGAAGAAAATTGTTCCAGGCAGTTCCCTACTTTCTGGAGTGCATTAAATATGGTCCAATAATGAGTAGCAGGCCAAGTTAGGCCCTTTGTTCTCAAGAAACTGAGGAATTTTTATTTTATAGCTTTGCTTTCTGATAGAAAAGACTAGGTACACACCTTTTGATGTTGCTGCACAGGGTAGAAAAGAGCTTTGGTTCAACTAAGCTAGGAATGGAGTCAGACTTCCTTGTAGGAAAAAAATGTATCTGATTAAGTGTATCTTTGGTGATGCAAAGGTTTTCCTCTGCTATTTTGTAAACTCAGCACATTTGTACATAGTTATTTATTTATTGGAGATAAAGGAAAACACGGGCAAAACCCTTGCTTATGACATCACATGTGGAAAATAAACAAATAACAGCACATGCTGAGGTTGTCTGTCTGTTCACCTCCCCTCCCCCGCTCCCTGATTTGGTGTCACTAAATGGGACTTCCTAACACTGCAAGTGCCATGCAGCACGTTCAGAGTCCAGCACAAGTGCCACACACTCAGGGCAGCAGCACTGACTTTCAAAGATTTTTCCAGAAGACATCATTTTCAGTATAGAAGGATGTCATTTCATGTGTGTTCACAAGGATTTCTTTCCTTTTGTAACCATAGCAACTTCATACACAGGGCTTGTGTCTATGTGTTTTAAAGTCCATCATAGGATTATTTGTTGGGATGGGTTAAAGAAACTCCTTCTCAGGGCGTCTCTAAAACCTCAGCTGTGCAGCCTCTGTGTATGGTTTGGCCTCCTCTGCTCGCTGAGCTTCCAAATACAGCAGCTGGGAAGGTGGGGGCTCAGGCTGAGGCTCCAATTGACACAGTCATTTTCACATACCAAGGTCTCACATGGTATTAAATCATTCTCATTTTTGTTGGAGATTAGAAACCCTGTCTTTCAAATGTATAGATTCTATACAATTTTCTGGGCTTTTTCTGGGACGGTGGCGTTCGCTGCATGTTCTACGCAGTGCTCTATGTGTTTTCATAAGGCAGTTGTTGGAAGAAAATTGAGCTTGGTCATATCTTTAAATATTTTTATATATCTGGATAATGCCAAATTTCTCAGTTTTCACTGGAGTGGTGACTGTTGTGAAGATGAAATTGGAGATTCCGACATCCCTCTGGGATCCAGTTGGTGGACGTGAGGGAGTGGGGACTGGACGGCCACCATGTACTCCCCCCACCTCCCAGATCAGCAGGGTGATATCACCTTTAAGGTTGGGCAGATGAGCAAAAAACTGAAGTTTTTGTGGTAGGTATGTTCGAAGGAAGAACTGGAGTGGTGACGTGGCCGATGCAGATAAGTTGTGTCAGGGATACACAGGAGGGTATGAAACCATACACATTTGTCTTCACTATCCTGCCTGCCATTTTTCAAAAAGGAGCTGTCAAATTGTGGCTGAGGGCTACTCATTGCTTTAGGATTTCTTCCTCCAGGGAGGGGCATTTTCCCAAGGAACACAAGAAGACCAACGCACACTTTCAAGACTAAGAGCCCTGAATGGGGTATGTTGGATTTTGGCACACTAATAGGGTGGGGCCCCGCCCCAGGCCCTCCCTAGTCTCATCTGAACTTGTGATTTTCAGTACCACTAAGAATTCACAGTCCGTCTCTGAGAAGGATACCAAGATGAGATAAATAAATCAGTTAGATATTAAAACGATCAGCACTTAAAATCAGGGTAGACCTTATGAAGCAAGGACCACCACTCAACCTTTATGATCACTGCTTTTTCTTCACATTACTGGGGGACAATGCCTAAGGGGAGATCTAAATCTCAGCAAGTGGTATGTGTTTGCTGATGGCGTTCCATCATACCAGGGCCGGTGAAGAAGGCCACAGGTACCTCTGGACTTGGCAGATTCAATTTTTTTTAAGGCTTTTTTATTTATTTATGCATAGAAGAACTGGGGTGTAGGCCAGAGGTACAGGGTATGAGAGGATTCACCAGAGACAGAGTGGGGAGCAGAACAGGCAGATCTACTGAAATACACTGCTGAGGGGAGCAGTGGGTGAGACAGGAGAAGTCTGTTGTGCCATGTGGGTTAGCTCCCTGGCTGGGGATGGAACTCAGGCCATAGCACTGAGACTTAACCCCTAGGCTGCCAGGGAGGCCCCTGGCAGATTCAATTTTGTAGATTAAATGGCTTCCAATCCCTCCCTCCCCACACCCTCACCTAACCCCTGTTCTTGGATTAATTCAGTGTATATTTATTGAGCAAATATCCTGTGCCTGGCATGGGGAGAACCCCCCACCTTGAGAAGCTGGCACTCTGGTGGGGAGACAGACATAAAATAAATGATTGCTCTCAAGGTTGTATTTAGAAGCAGTGTTAAGATCTGGGAGGAGAAGCACAATAACAGAGTGGCAGGATTTACACTGCAGGAGAGGGGAAGTCTTCCTTGGTGAGCTGATACTTTACACTAGACCTGAAGGAGGAGCAGAGTGGATGGGAAAGCAGCTGGTGTAGAAAGAAAGGCCTGTGCAAAGGTCCTGCACTGGGAAGAGTCTGTGCAGAGGGCATGGAGCATGGTGAGCTAAGACTGTTTACATTCTTATATTCAACCAATCAGGAAGACACAATATCTTGACACCCAGTGGCCAAGAGAGGGTCCAGGGCAAGGCTGGAGAGGTGGAAATTGAGAGATGAAAGTTGAAGATGGAGAGTGGAATGGAGGCAGCTTAAAGATGTTGATTTCTTTCCTAGGTACAAGTGTGGCATGCCAGAGTTTAATACCAGAATGCTGGTATTCCATTTGATGTGAATTATTTGGGGGAGGTAATAGATACTTTAAGAAATATTTAAATAAACAGAAACCCACAATTTCCCTTGTAAACATTCTGCGAGTTGACATGGGGTTTGGGGGGCATACATGTATGGACGTGCATCCCAGCCTCACACCTTAGTGGTCACATAACCACAGGCACCAAACAGCACCTCTAAGACTGTCAAACAGGGTGCTGGCAATGACACCTCACTGAATTTCTGTGAGGATTAGATGACATGAGTTAGTACAGTTGCTGGCACCTAGCAGGTACCCAATAAATGTTAGCTAATGTACCCATAAATAAGTGAATAAAGAAAACGTTTATGTTGAGATCTCCAGTGTCTTGAGGGTGAATTCAAGGTTCATGTGAAGATGCAGTCCTTGGACGGGGTGCTGGCTTCCTGGAGGAAGCAGCATAGAGGCATTAAGTGGAGACTAAAGGGGGAGATGCTGGCACAGTGGGAGACCCAGCCCCTTGGGAGCTGTCAATACACACTTCAAGGCTTATTCTCTCTGCTCACATGGCTCAGCAAAATCAAGGGGTGCAGACATCCTCTCTGCTGTGCTCCCAGTGAATGAGGAAGTTAAGAAATGGGTAGGGTAGTGAATTAAGAACAGGGTGCCCAAACCCTCAAGTTCTTTTATCAATCTGAATAAGGAGTTACCAGTTGGAGTCAGGTGCCTCACAACCCAATTAAAAATGGAATGTTCAAGGGGGATGGAAATTGTATGGGGACTATAACCAAGATGAAAATGCATACATTGTGCAAAAATGAAAAATGATGTAAAAAGGTATAAAAAAAAATGGAATGTTCAGAACATCACCACAATAACACAATTGACCAAAGCTTGTTTCAAGAATGCAGACCAGGTAATGTGGGAGACTCACTGGGCCTCCGTAACCTAGGAGACTCCACAGGCCCCAACCAATCAGGAAGAGACACAATGTCCTGACACCCGATAGCCAAATACCAACTCTTTGCCCACTGTACCCATATAAACACTTACTTCTTGCCCCCTCAGCAGCTACCTGTTGGGGCTCTCTCTCCGCTCAAGGAGCTTTCCTGTCCTTCTTATCTGTCAATAAATTTCTTGCTTTTCTATCTAACTCTTCTTGTTGAGATAAGAACTGAGAACCCTTGGGGATCCCTGGACTCCCAGGCCCGATTCACCAGGGAAGGCAGAGAGAGAGAGAGAGAAAATACCCCAAAGAACCCTGCTTGCTTTCTCAGAGCCCAAAGGGAAAATAGAACATGGACTTCAGTCCAGGCTGAGCTGTGGAGGCAGTGCCTCTGCTTGCTCCCTCTCCCTCCTTGCCACGTGGGGCCTCAAGTTCAACCACACCAAAGAGGAACCTGCAAGAAAGGAAAAAAATCATTCAGTTTAGAGTGATTTACAGGCCCACTGGCCCGTAGACTCTTGCAGTGGGGACTTGCAAATTCCTAAGCTTCCCCAACTTTTGGCTGACCACACTGGGGCAGAACGATGGGTCTGGGGACTTAACCCCCCAGGGAGTAGGCACAGCAGTTCCAGGAGTGGCATCTATGACTGAACTTCCCTGGCAGGTTGCACTTCAACTGTAGGCCATTCGGAAGCAGGGACTACAGTTTTTGTCTTCAGGGAAAGCAACATAGAGCTAAAGCATTGTCCCTTCAGGACAATGCAGCCCATTTGCCTATCACCCACTTTCTCTGTGGGGCAAAGAAGGGCCCAAACTTGATGAGGGACTAGAAACCATAAGAGGTGCAAGCCTGGAAAGCACCACCAGACCCCAGGAAGCATAAGCTAGGCCCAAGGGGTGCCTGGTACACTTTATGATTCTAATTACAATATAAGTGGCATATAGTAAAATTCAGCCTTTTTGGGAAACAATTCCCTGAGTCTGAAAGAGCACACGTTGTCACCGAACCACCACCAGCACCAATACTGACTGTGTCTCCATCATGCCAGAAAGTTCTGGGGCCCCTCCTGCACGACCACTGCACATACTGCGCATTGAAGTTGTCACACACATCGATGGGGTCTCTTTTCTCTGACAATCACTATAGCCCACACTACTCCTTTGGAAACCTCCCTACACTGAGAGTTCTGGTTTTTGTGTTTGAACCACAAAGACGACATTTTCTAGGCTCATCCAGCCTGACTGTTTACTTTCAGAAAACAGGTTTTAGTTAAATCTAGTTACCATGTCTCCCAATGCCCTGCTTGTTCACCGTGTTCTGGACTTGTGTGCCTAGATCCTGGCAGCCAACACATGAAAGTCAGAAAGTTAATGCCAGAGCTCGCAGTGTCAGGGAGCAGGGGGGAACTTAAGGGGTGTGATAGGAAGTAAGTCAGGTTTGTGCAAGGGAAATGACTGGATCTACTTGCATCCCATGCGGTAAATTGCTGCAATGCACACTCCTTCCTGAGGCCCCTGGGTGTGACAATCTGTTTGTGGACAGAGCTAGGTGACAGAAGACGCCCCAGTTTTCACTTTTAAGTGCTCCCATTGAGCACTTAAAAATTAACAGGCTTAATTATTATTAATTAGTATTTCTTTAAGGAATGTGGGGGTAGCAAGGAATATAATCAAAGCACATTTCCATCATGGTCCTGGCTCGATGGGGAGCTCCGAGCTCACTTGAAAACACATCCCCTGAACTTCTCAGGCATTTCTCCAGAAAACAATACAGGCAACGCCCAGCTCTTTTTCTTTTTCCAAATGTGTGCCCATGTTCCAGGCTATCTCTTTTTGTTTTGAGAACGTCCTTCCTCCCTTTTTCTGGTCAGCAGGTTCAGATGTAGGCAAACAACTGATTTCCTCTCACAAAGAGAAATGAAATATTGTTTTAACATCAGAATCAAATAATATCAAAATCCTTTCCAGCATGTTTTGAAAGTGTGATTGCAAAAGACTAGGGAGCCGTGGGGTGCATGAGCTCAAAGCCAAACCCACTGGAAATGAGCCAAGAGCAGCCTGGGTTGAGGGATCCCATAAAAACACCAGGCTTCCAAACTGGGGTCCATGACAGTAATGTCTCCAGACCTCAGGCAGGCATCCCCCTGATTATTTTACTGTAAATAGGGCACTTCGTGACTCCTGTTATCCTATGGTGAATACTGCTCGTCTTCTGCATATTCAACATGTGGTAGTTTGTCTCCATGGCCTTCCTCGAATCTTCCTTCTGACTGCACATGGGGACTGACCCCAAGGGCTTACTCAAGGGTGTTGTGTAACCTGTCCTCAGTTAACCAGAAGGGAGAGCAGTCTTCTCAGCTGTCCCAGGAATCCTGCCCTCTTCCTGTGCTGCTTGCCTTAATTCCATTCAATTTCCTTCAGAACGAAGTCCCCATGTCCCACAAGATCTTTGGAGATCTTCAGCCTTGCCCACCGTAACCCCTATATTCAGAACACACAGATTCTTGAATTGATCTTGAAATGGTGGTCAGAACCAAGAAGCACCACTTGTGGTGATTTCTTTGGCAGGATTGACCCCCATCTTCCTTCAGTTTTGCCTTTTCCTAAGGGGTGGGACTTCAGGATTCCACAGTGACATGCGGAGAAAGGGAGTCTCAGGAAGGCACAGGCAGGCCCACTGCTCTGGTTCATGTGTTTGAATCCCCAGAGTCCAGGCTTCAGCAGAATAAACAGAAGGTGGGAAGGTGGATGTGGAACACACACCCAGCCTCAAGCTGTCTACAGATGACCACCGCTGGGGATGATGGTTCCTGTGGGGTCCGGGCTGAGGGATACTCCACTCCATGGGCCTTCACGGGGAGTCCCACACCCCCATCCCGGAGGGGAGGCCGTGTTCTCACTGCAGTGCCCTGAGTGAGAGCCAACTGGTCACTCAGAAGTCGACACTGTCCACAGACACTCTCAAGCCCTCAGTTTGTGTGTGGATAGTTTCTGGAGCCCAGGGAACTAATTTTCAAATCCAGGAGGTCAACAGGGGCTAGCTCTCCAAAGCACACTGATCAAGGTCCACCAGCCTGGGGGATGGAGTTTAGGAAGTGTTATGGTTGGGTAGCCTTCCCTGGATTTGGGGGTAGCACAACCCCCTTCTTTGATGGTATTCCAGTTGGGTCCTCCCCACACTATTGTCAGCCCATCTCCTTGGGGTGCCAATCAAAGCCACCTGGAGGGATGTATGTGGTGATGGGAACAGTCCTAGTAACTAAAGAAGTTTATCAAAATTCACAGAACTGTGTACCTCGTAAAGAATGAATTTGACCATATGTGAATTATACTTCAAAGTAGATAACCAGAGACATCACCATCTCCTCAAAATGGTTAAAGAAAGCTTGATGTTAAAAAAGAAATCAAAACCTTAAAAAATTCAAGTCTCTGCACCCCCTCCTGGTCCTTCTCTGTCATCACCCTCATGATGGTGAACCTTCCTCTGAGCCAGGATCTGCAAACTTAGTGGGCTAATTCTCCTCTTCTGCCTACTTTCCAGACCATGTTTGCTGCAGTCATTCTGGGCTGGTAAGAGAGGGAAATAGGATCTGTCCCTGGTCTGTGCATCCCCATGTCTACTCCCTTGCCCAGTTCAAGGCATGTCCTCACTGCAATCCAGGAGCAGCCCTGGGTTGTTTCTGCCCAGTCATTTCAATCCCTATGGATGCCCTGGTATCTTTTATAATAGGAAGCCGCAACTTTCATTGTAACAAAGTCAGTACTCCCATTCTAGAGCATCAGTCAACAATCTTGGACTTTTTTTTTTTTAATACGAGTCCTTTCCCATTTTAAAAAGTGCCCCTCCCTGTTAGATACTAAGCCAGTCCATTCATATAACCAGGACACTGCCTTTCTGTTGATACACAGTTGATAGAAATTATAATGAAAAGGACATGATCCTCCTTCCAAACTTCCCTTGGGTAGTAAAATGGCATGTGAGCCCCAATTCCAAAAGGCCTCAACAGTGAATGGGTTTTTGTTTTTGCCAGGTAGACCAAGCCTCTCATTAGACCTGTCACCAATGTGCCAGGCAGGGTATTCAAGGGGAGGTTATGAAATGCTGCTGGTTTGTATCTGCCAATGCCTCAGACTGACTTAGCATCAGCTGCCTGAGTTGTTATCTCTTTCATTCATCGTGGGCAACTTCAGTGCCTCCCACCACAGGGCCTTTGCACATAACTGTTCTCTCTGCATAGAGTCACACCTTCTGCCTCACTCCCTTTTCCTGGTTAATTCCCACACAGGCTTTAGGAGAAATTGTCTACAGCAACTTTCTGTGGAAGTCTGTTATCAGACTTGCAGGTGTATCTTTAGGCCAAGGTCAGATTCTTTTAGTATAACATTGCAAGGGAACAAGATTCTTCTCCTATATCGTTCTTATTTCAGTTCACACTTGTGCTTTCATTTCTATGGTTAGCTGATTAATGCCCATTTGTTGCCATCGACCTCCAAGTCCTGTGATGGCAGGGGATTGTCTGTGAAGGACCCTCTTTTACTTCAAAGCTGCTGTGCCACCTGATAGAGGGGCACCAGGCAAGGGGTCTGCACCAAGCCCTCTACACACACTGCAGGCCAGGCTGCCGGACACTGAGGGTTGCAATGCAGCGTTATAGGGCTGTCACGGAGGACAGAGTCACTGGACCCCAACACTTGTACTAAAGGAACTTGAGACCATTGTGCCATCTCCTTAGGGTAAGAAATTGATAGCAATGATGATGACTTACCACTGACAGTTTATCAGAGTCTCAATTCCCAAATTTTCAGGGATTTACCCAGTCACCTCTTGGGCTTCCATGTCCCATTTCTGAGATAGCACAACCAACACATGCCACAGTTGCTTGGTTTTTCCTTGCCATTGGCCTTTAGCACTTAACTAGAGCTAGATAGGATATTTTTAATGAAAGCAAAGCCAAGAATTTAAGGATGACTGTGAAAATAGTACTCATCTTTCTTCAAAATAAGTGCTGACAACCTGGGTAGGAATTCTGATGAATGACTGCCTGTCATAGCCAAATAGCATCTTCCCAACCGCGTGGAACATTTAAACCCTTAAATTTAAACACTAGCTTCTCACTAGACAGTAAATTAAAGACAATTTGAAAAGACGAGAAAGTTCATCGATTGAGATGCGATCGAAGACAGTTTTTCCTGTGATAAAAGTGTCTTCATTCACCCTGAAGCCAAATGCTGTTACCAGGAGTCTTAGGAATCAGAGCGTGACGAAGGTTGAAGCAAGCCTGTGTGGTTGCTCACCCGCCCCCTCTGCCTCCCTGCTCCTCCCACAGGCTCTAATGTATCACCAGACAAATGCTTGGGGTACTTTGCTGTTGTCCAGTTGTTAAGCCCTAGAATTGAAAAGACTCTGATCTGAAAAGAAGAGAATGGTTAATAGGCCTCCCCATTCACCTGCAGCACTGCAAGCTTTGCTATCATGGGGTCAAGAGGAGTGTTAATGTTCACTTTTAACACATGCTAGAGAGAGCACTGAGCATAAGAGAATGTCATCTTTTCACCTGCTGTCTGTAAGTACGTCACCCCAGTGTTTCTGAGAAAGCAGAGTTTACAACCAGGAAAAGTTCAAAACTTACTCCCTCCCTCCCATACTTTAAGTGGAAAATGAAGGTTTAAGGAATGTAAATCATGGCTCAGAGGGCAACACAGCTCAAGTCCCCACGGTCCTGTGATCTTCTGTTCCATCATCCGAGAAGCCCCCTGTAGTCATCGCCAACTAAGTTACGAAGGCTTAAGCAGTCAGCTGAACCGGAGAGCTGCAAAGGCTCTTGGCAGGGCCTGTCTTGCCTATCAGAGAATTTTCCCAGTGGAGTCACAGTGGGAAAATAAAAAGCAAGGACCCGGCCCATCCAAGTGGCCCAGCAGCTTAGCCCCAAGTGGAACACTGCCAGTGCCACCGAGCCTTCTCTCTTCCTGCTTGTATCACTGTCATCAGCCTGGGGGTCCTGCAGCTCAGTTCAACCCCATCTACCAAGTGGATACCCTGCCAGCCCCTGGCAGGCATGGGGGAACAAAGAAATAGTTCAGTTTTAAAGACTTCCAAGAAGTTACAATTACACAAGGCCCATAGACACCAGCACTGACTTACTCTCTATGCCCAAGATAACTCTACCAGTGTCAGTCAGGGATGGCTGTGTGTTGCCATGTGCATGATTGTGTGTGCATGTGGTGTGTGTATGTGCATTTTTGTAGGTTTTAGGGCTCTATGCTTTAGATAGGAGCTTCCAATCCACAGTCACACCCACAGTATGTAGTGCAGACTTGGCTACACATTTTCTCCCAGAGACTGATGTATGTCGCCTGAATGCACAGACCCCAATAGCATCTAGCTCAACCCTGCAGCCTCGAAACACTGAATCAGCATGGATTACTGCTTGTAGATCTTTCTGCTGGCTGGCCATGTGTGGGGTTAATTGTTTCTATGTTCAAAGACAGTTTAGGTAAGACGGTGTCCTTTCTCATTTAGGAAGGTACAAGTTGGATTCTCCAGTTGCATGGAGAAAGGCATAAATTGAGACCTCTAGAGTCACCTCATGCTGATACTGAAGGACCTTCTGATTCTACAGATCACATTTCTGAAGACCCTGGGATGCAGTCACTTGCCTGGGCCATATAATACTCATATCTAGGACAGAGCTCAGCTCTCCTGGCTGTTCCCCATATAATAAGTATCTGCTCACACTTGGTAAAACGCTGGCTTTGTCCCAAATATTTGAGTGAAGGGCCTGGCTCTACTCCCTGGCTTTCAGAGAGCAGTTCTGGCCCAGTACGCAAGAAGAACTTCCCCCTGAGCCTGTCCCTGACCTCCTGGCCATCCCTCCATCTTCTTTAGCCTCCTAACAGCCCCCTTCTGCCCACTTTGGAAGACTGGCTGGCTGCCTGAGAGGTTCAGGTGCCTGATGCCTGCTGCACTGACAGCTCAGGACATTTTCTCTTGAAACATTGCTGCCAGGAAGCAGGGGGAGCCATGTAACTGACCACTCTGTCCAACTGCCCTTCTCCCTTCTCACCATCAGGACTGGCAGCCAAACTCAGAGATAGCTTTTGCTCTGCTAAGCCAGGTGGAGTCTCCCACACAGAATTTAATAGCATCTTTTCATGCCAGATTCCAACCTCAGCACTGCAAGCACTTTTTCAGCCCCCACCTCTGATTTTGCAGAAAGCAATGCTGAAGCTCCTTTTAAGCTGACTTTTTCCTTTTGGGAAAGATTATTTATCCTTGGGTTAACATCAGGCAAAAGTTATAGCCATTTACTGTGCTCAGCCTTCATATGTTTATTATCTACATCTGGCTGATGTTTTATCGAATGCTGAGTTTTTTAAAACAGTGGGTGACAGAACTGCTTTTGCTCTCCAAAGTCCAGACTGCTTTCCATCTTCATTCTCTGGTTTCTCTTCTCTTCCCAACTCCCCTCCGACTTATCACCATGGTATAAACCATCAGCTTAATGAAGTCTTAGACTCATCTACCAAAAGGGTGGAGCAAGAAATCACATCATCAGAACTAGATGAGATTTATCCTTTCTGTTTTTTTATTACGAATCTGGTGTTTTGCTCTGTAGCAAACCCCACATTACGTCTTTCCCAGACCTTTATACTCACAGGGAGCCTGCTGCCAGTTCAGGACAAGCAGGGCGACACTTGTTATGCAAGCAAGCATAGGGCCCAAGGGTGACAAAGCTGGTGCCCCAGGTGGTGGCACACAAATCGCACTTAGCACAAGAGCTCAGGAATGAAATAGAAGCTCAGAGAATGTGCTTGCAGCCATCTGCCCTTTCTTTCCATACCTGCTATGTCCCCACCACCAAGCAGTCTGCAGACAACAAGGATACAGGCAGCCTCTGCCTTCTGGACAGTCCTCTCCCAGGCAGAGTTGCTGTAACAATTACATGCAAATGGACATTTCTTCTGCTTCTCTCCTCTTGAAAAATAGCCAGAAGTTCAGAAAGATTAACAGAGGAGTCTCTCTCCTCTGCCTCCTCCTCCAACTTTCTCTTTCTCTTCCAGCTCCTCCTCCTCTCCCTCCAAGGCATCAAACTGGAAGCCAGAGTACTGGGGACAGGGCAAAGCAGAGGAGCTCTGACACTGTTGGGCTGGAGCACAGGAGGTGGCTGTGGTGGGAACAGCTGGGAGTTCTTAGGTGAGCATCCAGAAGAGGCACCCCGATGGGCTCGAAGTGTGGTGTAGACCGCCTCACCCCAGGTAACGATTCTAGATGGATGGAAAAGGGCTCTTCAGAAGGTGGTGGTCCTGGTGAGGGGCACCTGCTTGCGGCTGGGTTCTGGGGGTACTGGCTCCTGCTGGCAGGGGACTTGGGGGCATATACACCCCGCACCAGCTCTGCCTTTGAGAGCAGTGGCATAGTAGTCCAGGGGCTCTTCCTCCGCACCACCAGCAGCATCCAGGAGACAGCAGCGCAGGCACAGAACCCGTTGGAAGGAACGACGGAAGTTGTCAGAAAGAAAGCCATAAAGTATGGGGTTGGCGCAGCTGTTGGCATAGCTGAGGATCAGGGACACGTGGTTGACGGTGGCATCAAGGCTGGTCACAAACAGATTCAACAATTGCACCACGTAGAATGGCATCCAGCAGAGCACAAAGACAGCCACTACCATCAGGACCAGCCGAGTGATCTTCTTCTCTGAGCGCCTCCTCTGCTGCCAGCCTGCCCGCAGTGCCACTGCCCGCATCTTGCCCACGATAAGCAGGTAGCACAGACCAATGGCCAGAACCGGCAGCAGGAAACCCAGCAGGAAAGTGTAGACCACGAAGACGGCTGACCAGGCCGGGTGCGGCCAGTGCAGATTGCAGACCACAGCTTGGCCACCCCGCGCAGGCCTGGTGTCCGCGAAGATGGCGATGGGCAGCGTGACCAGCAAGGACGCCAGCCAGACGCCCAAATTAATTAACTTGGCCACGCTGGGCCGCCGATAGGTGGCGGCGCGCAGAGGGTGCACCACAGCGACATAGCGGTCCACGCTGAGCACGGTCAGGCAGAAGACGCTGGTGAACATGTTGAGGCCGTCCACGCTCAGCACCGCGCGGCACAGCACCGAGCCAAAGGGCCAGTGGCGCAAGGCCGCAGATGACGCCACGAAGGGCACGCTCAGCATGAAGAGCTCGTCGGCGATGGCCAGGTTGAGCAGGTAGATGTTGGTGGCGGTCTTCATCTTGGCGTAGCGGAGGATCACAAAGATGACCAGGGCGTTCCCCACCAGACCCAACAGGCACACCAGCGCGTAGATGCACTGGATGGTGACCATGCCTGCCGCCTTCGCGTCCCCAGACCCGGTCCCCACGTCCCCCTCCTCCGGACCGCGGCTGGTGTTGTCCTCTGGGGGCCAGGAGGTGTCCAGCCCCTCCTCTCCCCAGCCGGGCAGCGTTGGAGAGGCACTCATGGTGCAAGCCAGGGCCGTGGGAGCTCGGCGGACAAGCGGCGCCCGGGACCGCGGGCGGCGGGTCAGGGCTGCGCGCAGATGCGCGCCTCGCTCGCCTGCTCCGCCTAAATAGCAGGCTGCGGGCCCGCGGGGAGCGCCCGCCAATCCCCGCGCAGCGCGACCCACGGCTGCGGGCGCCTCGTTAGCTCGCGCCGCCTCTGCCCGCGCCCGCCGCTCTCCAGCTGCCTCCGCCCCCAGCGCCTGGGTGCCTCGCCGAGTTTTCCCACCTCCACACCCACCTCCTGGGTACCGGACAGGACGGGCACCCTGGGGTCCCGAGGCCCGCCCCACATGGTCTCTCCCTGCATCTGGCCTCCCACCTGCACCTCACCTCAGATCCCACTTTCTCCAGTCCTTTGCCGCCAAGTCCCCTTCTCCTCTTTAGGGGCTCGCGCTCTCTCTCTCTCTCTCTCTCTCTCTCTCTCTCTCTCTCTCTCTCTCTCTCTCATTTTGGGTAATGAGACTCCTGGGATGGGTGATGCACGGACCCAGTAGCCACTGGCTTGACATCCTCCCCTTGCCGCCTGGCCCTCCTCCTTTCATTCAGTTGAAGACCTGCCCCCTTTCTACACCCATTTTATAGAGAAGGAACCCGAGGCTTCTACCAGTGGGGAGGCTCTGAGCTCCAGGCCTGTCCCTGACCCTGACTGCATTCTCCTGGCTACCGTGGGTACCAGGACTTATTTCCATGGGGTGGGTTCTGGGGGTGGAGATGGACAAGCAGAGGCAGAAGGCCAACCTCTGACCAGGGGTGCTCCTTGCAGGCCTGGAGGGTGGAGAGGGTGCTCTCTGGCAGAGGCAGAAGCATGACAGCCAGAGGTCTGGAAACTTCTGCTATTTACTGCCATGGGAATCAGGCTCTCCAATGGGTTTCTGAAATGTGCCTTGGAAGGGGGAGGTCTGGAAGGGTCAGATTTTAAAACTGGTTTCTTCTTGCCCCAAAACTCCAGAGATCGGGAGTTCAAACACTGGGACTGGATGATTGGGGCTGGGCAATCCTGGACTGGACCCTAGCAGGAAATGCCCTATAGGAACACCCCCCCCCCACCTCCACACACACAATCCTGTGTTCTTGTTAATCTGCATAGGGAACAGCACACTTAGCAAAATGGAGATCTTCTTTGACAAATTACCCACAGGTGGGCTCTCACCCTTTGAACCCCATCTCTGTGGGTTGGTGGCCTCCTGGAGCCCCTAGAACAATCCTAAAAGCCCTTTGGTGGATCAGGAAATAACTCTGAAACTCACTGTGCTGGGGTCCCTGCTCCTATGCTGGGTGTCTGTCACAGATGTGGAGAGTAGTGATGAGAGAAGGCTGCCTTCAAAGAAGGGGGTGGGAGGCTTCTGACTGGCATTCATCCAGGCTTTTGTGGGGTGGGGAGCAGAGGTACAGGTGTGATCAGCATTCTGTGCAAATAGAGTAGCTAACTCTAATCTCTGTCCCCAGTTTTTGTCACCCAAATGGGTTCATTTATTTATTTATTTTTGGGATGCAACAGTTAAAAATATTTATTTATATATATTTTACATCATTTTTTCATTTTTCTACAATGTTTGCTTTCTTCTCTCAGGTGTAGTCCACACACTGCTGAGGGGAGCAGCGGGTGAGACAGGAGAGGTCTGCGCCATGTGGGTATCTCCTTGGCTAGCCGGGATTGAACCCACGCTGTAGAGGCTGCGGACAGCTTCACAGTGCTGTGCTCAACTGCCTGCACCACCAGGGAGGCCCCATGTTTGCTTTCTTTTCTCAGGTGTAGTCCCCATAGAATTCCCACCCACAGGTGCAAGTCACCTGTGCACCATCACATGTGTTCATTTGAAAGACTTGTCCTAGTAGCCCTTCAGCCCTTTCTGGGCACTCCTCCAATAGGTCTGCCCTTGCCTCTGACTGTGTTCTCATCATTTCCCCTAAAGGAGAGGGCCCTCATAGGAAGGAGGTATCTGGGAGTGGGTGGCAAAGGGAACTTCAGATTTGGGTGGCAAGAGGGGTACAGGGGGATTTTCCTTTATTCCTGAACTAGGGGAGACCCTTATATGAGCTCTCTGCAGATAGCCCCTTCTGAACCCAAAGGGAGGGGTCTGAGAGCTGTTTTGTTCTCTTGAATTCCTTTCTCTGCTGTCCACTCTGACCATTTAATGCCAGACCCCTTCCTCCCCTGAAAATGTCTTTCTTGTTGTTTTGCCTAGTGTGCGAATCTTTGGAATCTTTCCCATTTTTGTTGTAGAAAGTTTGTCTCCTAATCGTTCCTGATCTGTTCCCGCTATACTCATATATGCTTTACAGCAAAATAAGCTAGCATTAATAAGGTAAACGTGTATTGCTGGCTTCTGTGGTTATTAGCAAGTAGTTCACTTTATGAGTGTGATGCATATAAATAACTTTGGGAACATCTAAACCAAGCGTTTTTGAAGTGAGAGAAGCAGGGAGACTGAGAATTTATTTGTTTATTCATTTATTCATTCAATCAACAAACACTACTGGAGAGTAAGGGTCTCTGCCAAGCATAATGGCACTTGCTGCCTCAGTATGGATAGCCTATAGTCTGACCTGTAGAGAGCTTGTATTTTTTTCATGGAAATCAAATCAAATCAGGAAATTAAATCAGAAAATGCCTGCAATTGGGCCTCTGGTGGCGCAGGCGGTTGAGCACTGCACTGTGAAGCTGTCCGCAGCCTCTGCAGAGCAGGTTCGATCCCGGCCAGCAGGCAAGAATCCCACATGGCGAAGCAGACCTCTCTTGTCTCTCACGCTGCTCCCCTCAGCAATGTATTTCTTCAGTCTACTTGTGCTGTTCCCCGCTCTGTACCCAGTGACTCCTCTCACCCTCCCATGCCTCTGCCCTGTACCCTGGTTCTTGTATAAAAATAAATAAATCTTTAAAAGAAAAAAAAAAAAGAAAATGCCTGTAATCACAGAAGAAGAGTGGGAGTGGGAGCCTTCACAGAGAAGGTAACACAGAGGCTGGTCATCACAGTGGGAATGGAAGTGACCTCAAGAAAGAGCTTCTGACAAGCAGAAACTGTTGGGGCTTGGGGTGTGGGCTGGGTCATGACAGCAGCATTGGGTGCCAGACAAGGGAGTGGGGTGTCCTGGGTGGTGATGAGAGCTGTTAAGGCTGCTACAGATGGGGGCGACTTGAATGCCTGCTAGAGCTCTGGAGTCCTCATCTAAAGCAGTGGAGAAAGAGGGACTTGGTATAAGCCAGGTGTCAGGGTTATAATGGAGGTCTGTGCATCTCCCTGAGTCCTGGCAGAGGATGGCAAGGAGCTTTTAGGGCTGCTTTAACAGTACAGGCAAGATCAGCATGCTGATGCCAGGGCTGCATCTGCAGGGAGGGAGCAGGGCACTCGCCTGTGTTCAGGCCCACTGGGGCAAGCTGTTGTGTAGTGGTCTTGACTCTCGACAGTTCAAATACAACTCCACATCTTGACAGGTACACAGCCTTGGACAAGTTCCTCAGTCTCTTGCTGCCTCAGTTGCCACATCTGGAAAGTGTGCGTGGTGGTCATGACTACCTAGAGTGTAGTAAAGCTCCATCACTGGGTGGTGTGCAATGACTGGGAGAGCACTTGACCCAGATCAGCATTCACTGAGCATGGGCTATCTTGATGTCACCCTCTGGGCACAATAAAGAAGAACCTGAATGATGAGACTTAAAGGGGAGCCTACCCTGCCCCACACTGTCAGCTGCCTTCGGGGTGCAGAGGGTGAAGTCGCAGTGCAGGTCATGACTGATCCCTGCATTATTGTTACTGTTTGTTGCTAGCTATAGGGAGGTTTATATTGACAGTCTTTTCAGATATAACTTGTATTGATATTTTGAACAATTCTGACATGCATGGGAAAAGCACTACTACTAACACAATGTTGCACAAAAGCCCAAAACATAGCAAGCTTTGCTGCCATAGCCTGACCCAACTCAGCCTTGACCCTTGCCTTGATGAGCAGTGATAATCAAGCCAGATTCCTCTGGGAGTGAAAGGCAGCCTCTATTAGCAATTATGCTGAGGCAATAGTGTAAATCCTTACTCTTCCAGAAAAACCAGGACATCTGGCTATTCTACTTATGGGGGACTTTCCATTTTAATTTTATCCATCATCAAATTAAGTGACTATTTTTAAATATATGTTTAATTTCTCTGTTGAAGTATGTTAAGCATATTAACCTCCAAGGGTACCATGTGTCTCCCCAGAATGTCATCCCGAAAGGGTCTTGCAGAGGTAAATGTGAGGGAGCATTTCACTGACAAGTTAAACTGAAGAGTCCTGTGTGTCCAAGGCCCAAAGTCAGGAATCATCCTGTGTTCAAAAATATTCTCCCAAGACTTCTAAGTTTAGGGAGGAATCAAAGAATTTGTCATGCAGATGTCTCAGGTGACTGAATTTTCTTGAGTGAGCCACAGGTGCTTAGCAGTCTCCTGAGAAGAACACTGGCTCTAGGGGCACTGAGCTGGTCCCTATTCCTGCCCACCCACTTCTCTACTCTCAAGTTCCATCATGCCTCAGATTGTAGCCCCTGAATGGGAGTGGGGCTCAGGGATTGGCGAGAGTAGCTTAGCTTTAGGAGTTACTGAAATGAAGAAAATACTGTCGAATCAATATCAAAAGTTATTTTAACACAGCATTGTCATGATGACAAGACCTCAAGGCTTGACCGGGAGGTGAGGATATTCTGGTCTCATGTGGAGGTTCTTCCCAGATCAGAAAACTTTCACGGAAGTCTTTCTTCCCTAGAATAGAATCTTTGACCCTGAATTATTTACTTAAGGTGATTTCCAGTGAAATGGAATTCTAAAAATTAATATTTACTATGAATAACCACTGAATGTATTCTCCTGATAATGTCTCCTAGATTTAAGGAACTCACTCATGGGTCCATGCGAGAATACTCCTTCCTTTGAGTTATGTGAACACTGCAGGCCTGCGTGCTGCATTGCACGAACATGCTGCTTATAGATATTAGAGCTGGGTAATTATGTGCGTTTGGTGCAAAATAGGCAAAGCAACTACCTGTAATTTGCAGCAATACTACTTAACTTGAAACCCAAGGAACTCCAAAGGAGCAGATTTTTTTTTTTAAAGATTTATTATTTTTATTTTAGTGTTTTTTTTATAAAGTGGAGTTTTTTTTTTTAAAGATTTATTTTTATTTGTTTATACAAGCACTGGGTACAGTCAGAACTGCGGGAGGGTGAGAGAATTCACCAGAGCCAGAGCGGGGAGCAGAGCAGGCAGAAGGACCGAGGCACACTGCTGAGGGGAGCAGCGGGCGTGGCAGGAGAGGTCTGCAGGCCACGTGGGACCCTCCTCCGGTGGCCGGGGAGCAGCCGGGGATTGAACCGGCGCTGCAGAGGCTGCGGGCAGCTTCGCAACCCAGTGCTCAACCACTGTGCCACCGGGGAGGCCCAAAAGATTTATTTATTTATGCATACAAGATCTGGGGTGTAGGCTAGAGGTGCAGGGTGTAAGAGGATGCACCAGAGACAGAGTGGGGAACAGAACAGATGGATGGACTGAAATACACTGCTGAAGGGAACAGCAGGCCACACAGGGGTGGTCTGCTGTGCCATGTAGTTTGCCTCTCTGGCCAGGGATTGAACTCGCCTCGGATTACTTCACAGAGCTGACGCTTAACCCCTTGCGCCACCAGGGAGGCCCAGGAGCAGAGTTTTTGTAAAGATTCATGGATTCATTGTGTGCGGAATATCAATCATAAAAATGTTTAGTGCAGTTATACAATGTAACTGTAAACTCAATGAGGGGACCAGTGGCAGCATTACAGTAGTATGGAAAAGTGAATGAATACAAATTTTGTGATAAAATTTTATTTGAAAGTATGAAAAAAAAGAAAAAATCATGAGAGTGAGTTGCTAAGAATTTTGAATCAGCTGATAGTCTGGTATGGGGAGGTAAGTTTGAACAACAAGCATTTTGGAGGCAGCAAAGAATGACCGCCTTGATCTGAGTCCCAGTTCCACATTTTACCAGCTGGGTGATCTCGGGAAAGTTACTTTCTGTTCCCTCACTGGCTTCCCTGAAAGTGACATCAATCCTGGCCCTATCACAGAGGGATTATTGTGAAGACTAAACAAGCTGACATATGTGAAACGAACGGTGTTTGGCACTGATAAGCATTATACGTGTTTATTATTATTAACACCTTCAACAGAGTCTCTGCTACTTGGTCATTCTGAAACTCTTAAAAAATCTTTTTTTCCCCCAAACTCGCTGGCATTAAGCAGCACACCCTCTGTCAGAGTCAGTGAGCTAGAAGCCAGTGTGTTGCTGGGATGTGAGAGGTGGCATAGACCTGCCAGGGCTGCAATGTGACCATAGCACATTAAGTTCCAGCCCAGGACAGGGGTCAGACACAGCCTCGGCTGCCAGAGGCCACTTCCCCGAGAGCCGGGGGGCTTGACCTTAGATTGAACGTCGGTCCTCCTGGAGAACTTCATGGCTGTTCTCAGTCCCCAGACACTCTGGGCTACTTGGTCTGGAGGGGAGTCCAGGTATCTGAATATCTTGAAGGTTCTCTGGGCAGTTCTAAAGCACACTGATGCAACACTGATGCAACACACTGAAGTGGAGTGATAGAGAGAGAGGCAGGTGACCAGAGAGGCTCAGTGTGTGGCTATGACAGTACCTCCAGGAGCACTGAGGGAGATCCAGGGGAAACCTCAGGGGAACCAAACAGTGACCTCTCTGCTCAAAGGGACAGAATGCTCCAGAAGAGGAAGGGGGGGGCCACCTGGTGGTCCCAGGGGGAAGAGGCTGAGGCAGCTACGACCCTTGCTGTCCTCTCCCAAGGCACTAGACATGAACCCGAAGGTGGGACCAGCCACAATGGTTCTCCATGTGAAACATTCAAGCTGAAAAACAAACAATTCTGAACATAAGATGTTAAAGGATATTTTCAGTTCACCTGTCTCTTTCTGTAGAACGTATGTATTGAGGCCTATTTAGGGCCTGTTGGTTAAATGTCTGGTATCAGGACCAAATTGCTCCCCCACATGTTGTTAAGGCAGAGCTGAGCTAGGTGTGAAGGACCCTCTAAACAAGAGGTGAGAGGGCTGTTCATGGGCACAGCTGGGCACAGCTGCCTGAAGGCCTGTGGAGTCTCCCACGCTGAGTGATGGAGGAGAGGGTGGAATATGGTTGGAGGTTTGGACATCTTGCCTATTTCCACATCTCCAATGTGCTTCTTAGGCCAGAGGTAGTTGACCTTGCAGCATCTGGACCACAGATCTCCAGGGGAAGCTTCTCCCACAAATGACGGCCCATGAAGCAGAGGCTTGGTCCTCAGCAGCAGGGGACAGCAGTCTAGAGAGTCACTTGTATCACCTTCCGATTAGAAGTGCCTCTGAAATATTCTCAGTATCTGGGCTTGGCTTTGATCACTTCTGCCATTAGCATATTGAATGCATAATTTGCCCAGAGCTAAGCACATGGCATTTTTACAAATGATGTTCATAGTTATCTCTTGGGATTCCCATCTGAACTTCAGTGATATCTAGACAATCTGATGACAGTGTAACTTCATTCTACCTCCAAAGGCCCAGTTGTCACATCAGATATAAGGGCAAGGGTTTCCTTCAACAATGTATTATTTATTAAATGTTTACCTTGAAAGAAATGGAACCTAAAATCATCTGAGAGAGACAAAATCATCAGGACAATGACATAGGTCTAGGGTGGGCACAAAGTTTACACAGTATTCAGATTACTTAGACTTCCAGTCCTTTGGGGGCAATTAAACACTTTTCTGTGCTTTGGGAGTTGTTTTCAGACTATCTCAGCATCCCAACTTCATGTCTATATGTAGAAAGGAGTGAGCTGGAAGACAGAAAATTGTTTTAATTTTTAATTCTGAACCTTTTGCTTACTGGGATGAAAACTTGGGCTATTCCACTAGAGTAGCAATTTTTCAAGTGCAGCCCTGACCCAGCAGTACCCCCTCACCTTAGAAACCTGCTGAATTAGAAGAACAGAGGTTGGGGACCAGCCACATGTGCTCACCAGCCCTTGAGGAGACTCTGATGATGCTCACGTCTGAAGTGGAAGGCGTGGCCCTTCTGAATCTTCATTTCCTCATCTGGCCCACTTCCCAGAGTTATGAGCCAGTATCAGGAAAAAATGGTTTGACATAAATGCTCTGAAATGTCTTTTTTTTAAAGATTTATTTATTTATTTATGCATGGAAGAATCAGGGTGTATGGGGAGAGTTGTGGGGGGTGAGAGGATTCACCAGTGACAGAGTGGGGAACAGAACAGGCAGATCTGCTGAAATACACTGCTGAGAGGAGCAGTGGGAGAGACATGAGAGGTCTGCTGTACCATATGTGGGTTAGCTCCCTGCCTGGGGATTGAACTCAGCGTGATAATGCTGAGAGGGAGGATTTATGCTCTGAAATTTCTAGACCAGCATTGATCAGCACTTGAAATGTGATTGGTCCAAACAAGACATGCTATATGTGTGACATGTGCAATTGGATTGCAAAGACTCAGCATGAACAAGAGAACATAAAATATTTCTTTAACATGCTTTATATTGTTACATTTTGAAATGATACTTTGGATACAGAAGTAAAATAGAGTAGATTATAAAATAAATTTCACCTTTTTCCTTTTTTTAAGTGGTTTTGGAAAAATGTAGATTATATTTGTGACTCAGATTGCATTTCTATAGCATTAGATACCTGTGGGTGTCACTAGGCTTGCAGCAGGCTAGTGATATGCTGGCTTTGCATCCTCAGTGCTGTTAACTACTAGACCCATGTGACTCTTTGTATTTAAATTAGTTAAAGTTAAGAAGTTTAAATTTAATTTCTCAATCACACTGTATTTCAAATGTTTAGCAACTGATGTGGCCATTATACTGGACAGTGAACATACAGACCATTCCATTGTAATAGAATGTGCAGCACTAGAGGACTTTTATGTCCCAGGGCTCCAGTATGGCATGGACAGAGTTTCAGCCATTGTTGCATGCTTCCCAAACTCCACTCTTTCTGGTTTTATTCAGGACTTCATTTTAAATGTGCCCTGTTGCTCCAGTTGGCTCTCTTTCTAGATCAGTGATTATTTTAGGTGGGTGTGAGAAGTACAGGGACAGCTTCTGGGAAAGCTATGACTATTGTCCTGTGGGGACATAATACTTAGAGGGGCTGCAGCCACTTTGTGATTATGAGGTAAAAAGCATGTCCAATATGATAGCCAATATGTTGAAGATGGTAGGGTAGGAAGAGAGAAATAACTAAGGTGCTTGATAACAGTGAGGCCTGATGAGGCAGCCAACCCACTCCCAATGAACATTTTATGCGAGGTGATCCAGAGTCTCATTTCAGCATTTTCAGATATGTTTTCCGTTACTTGAAACCCAAGTCATTGTAACCCATTTTCTTTGGAAAAGTTACTGACCTTTCAAGCCTTGCTTTTCTCATCTCTAAGTGATGAACACAGGAGTTCTTACTTGACTGAATAAGAAAATGTGATGCTAATGCTAGCAAACACATCACATTTACCATGTGCCAGACCTCATTCAAACAGCCAACTCATGTAACATACATTAATGCTTAGCATAGGATCCTGACATCATATGTTCTCAATGCATCATTGCAGTCATTGTTACAGGAATCAGCCTATTTATTCAGGCACTCTGTCCCTAGACATTTTACTCACAGTGGGAAGAAGTAGTCCTTTTGTTTTCCATCCACCAATCTAGGAGGAAAATAACACACGTACTTGAAAAATGTTTTTGAATCCTATATCAGTTTTGAAAATTCATTTTCTCTCAAAATTAAATAACATGGCAATCAATACATAGAAACCACCTTCCTGGTATTCCAGTTATCATGCATGTAACTATAAATAGATTCATAAAGAAAGTGCTTGCAAATGGATCTGGGAGCTAGAAAAGTTCATTTTAAGAGTGATTCTAAACTACTGGAGTTTAGGAATGGAGTTTTGCTTTCTTGGACACCACACTCTACCAGTCACTGTCTTGTGTACAGAGTGAGTCCCTCCACAAGTAATCTGTATCTCAATACTCTGTCAAGAACCCAAATTAAATGGGTTGAAGATTTACCCAACTTGAAATTTAACTAGTTAGCCTACCATAATCTCATGCAAAATGTCAAAAGACAGATACTCCTGTGTCCTAGAGAAGGACTTTAATACCCAGGACAAAGCAAGGGTGTGATCTTCCTGTTGACATAGTTCCCCTCCCCCAGGCCCCTGTCCTGCATGAATAGGTGGCAGGAGGCAGGGGCAGGTGCATGCTGAGCACACCATGGACTTATTTACATCAGCTTCTAGCCCAGACTTAAAAAGTTTAATAAATCTAATCTTATAAGTGGTGACAGGAGATTTTTGTCCCAGAAGGAGATATTATATTCTCTATCCTGATCAGGAAATAATCTTCCCTCCGCCCCAAGAAGGCATTATTTGTCTCCTAAAGCTAGGGTTGTACAAAGAGACTTGGAAATACAGTCCAGGCCAGTGCCTCAGTGCACACAATGTGCAGAAACGGGAGTGGCTGTAGAGAATTGCCTTCCAATTCTCATCGCAGGGGGCCAAAAGGGAGCCCCAAGCTCTCACCAATACCATTCTCGTGTTCACCCTGTTTGTATCTCAGTGGAACCTCTGGCTGTTTTTCCATTTGACTCCTAACTGCCTCTACCCTAAGCTTTACCTTTAGGTGGTCTATCATTTTCTAAATAAATTATTGGCAGTGGCCCCCATCCAGCTTCCAGGGAAGTGAATACAGTTGGTCCACTTTGGGTCCTGTATCCCAGCCTGGATCCATTAGCCATAATCAAGGGCAGGGACAGCTGACACCAACACTTTGCCCAACCTCTGTGGATGGGCAGGAAGGGACAGATTCTCTTAGAGTATGGACAGGGAGACAGTTTTGTTGACGACTCCCCCATCAAACATTATCATCATCATTAGTAGCAGGAGTCTCTTTAGAAATATTATAAATCATTTATATTAAAAGAGTCATCAAATATGACTCAAATAACTGCAGTAGAAAACAGTCATCATAATAAAGTCATTTAATTGTGTGGTCTGCTTTTCTGAATATTCCAAAAATTGGATTGTGCCTTCCTGCTGAGTGTGCTCAGAGCAATGCTTGACAGCTCCCTTCATTACTAATTGCTTGCTGGGTTTATGCTCTTTGGAAGGTGCCAGAACCATTTTTATTGTCACTGAAATGTGATGCTGATGTAAACCTCACACAGGAAAATAGAAAAGCAATTGCAAAGCCAACCTAGGGGAGAAGGTGGTCCAATGGCAAGGGATTAACAGGGGCAGGCAGTGCTCCTTGGTAGAGTATTGTGCATTCTGAAATAATAAGTGAGGCCTGCCAGGAAATCCATACCCAGAGGCTGTCCTAACAAGGCCACTAGCTGCCCTGTCCTGCTGAATGTATGTGGGGAAACAAATGGGCAAGCTGGGACCTCTTCCTGCCTTGCTTCTCTTCATCAGTGGAAGCCCCCCATGTTTCCACCAGCCTCTCAGAAACCTAGAGGCTCCAAGCTCATGGACATCCACGTTGACGCTGAGTTTTTATCCGACGCAGTGCTTCATGGATCTCTTTGCATTTGAATTATTGTTTCTCAATGGAAGGAAAGAGCTATATGAAGAGAGAAGCCCAATTAAAATCTGGTCAAGATAATTGCACACTAGTTTTGAGTTTGGAAAATGTGGAAAAGCAACAATTAACAGAAAGTTTGGGGAATGGGGAGTGAGGTAAATTTCCTCTTCCTGCTGGAAGTATTTGTACCTGTCTTGTTCCCTGTCTCTATGACTGCATAGGTCTCCCCTCTTCCCACCACTTACCCACTTCCCAGTCTAACTTTCTAGTTAAACTCAGGTATCATCACTGAGCCTTGCCCTCCTCCAAACACATATAGACACTGACCTTTGATCTGGTCTTGCTCCAGACCCTGGCTTACTCCCCTGCCTTGTGGCCTGGGCCTTATGTCTTCACTGCTCAGATGACAACTTTCATCCCTGTATCCTGATTGTCTTGGGAGTTTTTTCATTTATTTAATCACTCACTCACTCCTTCACTCATCTAGATTTGTGTAGGCTCAGATATTGGACTGAGCATTTTGAGAGACACAAGGATGAATAAAGAGCCTGTTTCCTCTCTTGAGAGCTTGCTCACAATCCACTATGGGAGGAGGTGGGCAGATAAACACAGACTTCCAGCACCTGAAAGCCAGATTGGAGGCTGGATCGGGACTCAGGAAGCATGAGGAGGGAGTTCCTATAGCTTGGGGGCCCTGGGCCACTTTCATAATGGGAGATTATGTGAAGACTTCCTTAGACTTCTCTAGATCAGAGAGAGTACCGAGATGGAGCCAGAAGCACCGGTGGTGCAGGCCATCTAAGGACCACAAGACTAGAGCAGAGGGCTCCCTACTCATGTCTGTTCCAGTCCTGATGGCATCCTCATGGCTTTGTCTCTGAGGAGAGAACATCTCACAGCTGTTTTTCCATTTGACTCCTAACTGCCTCCACCCCAAGCTTTACCTTTAGGTGGTCTATCATTTTCTAAATAAATTATTGGCAGTGGTCCCCATCCAGCTTCCAGGGAAGTGAATACAATTGGTCCACTTTGGGTCCTGTATCCCAGCCTGGATCCATTAGCCATAGTCAGGGGCAGGGACAGTTGACACCAACACTTTGCCCACCCTCTATGGATGTCATAGAGGTCATCATAGATTCTGGGTGGTGGCTGCTCTGGAGGATCTTGGATCGTTGGCATTGTCTGAGGAGGTTAATAAGGCTAGGCAAGTGTGCATCGGGCCATCCTCAATCCTCAAAGTAAAGCTCTTCTCTGCCAGCTCTCCAGAAGTTGGGTGAAGGTCATCTTCAAAGGCGGCATCTGGAACAGCCCTGGGAGATGTTTTCATAGCATTAGAAGCAATTACACCAGCAAGCTCCAACTGGTCTGTTTTACTAAGACTATTCATGCTGAAAGTCAATATTTGTTGAGTGATGACTTGACCCTAGTCCTGCCGAGCTATCACTTTCCTCCAAAGTGCTTCTCGGTATTGCCCGGGGCACATGGTTTTACAAAGACTCACCACTGACTTGAGAGCTGGGGGTGGGAAGGGGAGACAACCTCTGGGATTGACATTTTACATACTCTCTAGATGATTCAGTTACTGGGAAGGGTGAGGGGCACCCTAAACCCCCCAAACCTGCCTGTTCTAAATAGGTTCCGCTGTCTGCCACATCAAGAAAAAACATACCCCAGTATGTAAGACTTTTAATGGAAAGGAACCTTAATACAATTAGTGTGCAATAAAGAGAAGAGGAGGAAAAGAATAGATAAAATAGTTTTCACATGAATCTTCCAAAGTAACTCATCCCTTCATTGGTAAATACCCAGCCAAAAAAGGTTGGCCCAACGCAGGGCCACTGGGGCCCAAAAGCTTGCCACAGTCTAAGCCACATTCTGGTGGGGACCCATGGAAAGGGGGAGAAAGTAGAAGGTACCAGACAAGTGTGGAAGGAAAAGAGTACAAAGATGCAGCCAGGAACCAAAATCAAGATAAAGTGTGCTACTGTCAGCTTCCCCTTGGGTCTCTCACCCATGTCTGTTCTAAATATTTCTTAACCATGTCTCCCAAGGCCCTGGTACAAGTCCAAGGCCAAGAAGTAAGTGCAGCTTCTTCACATGTCTCTCTGCTCCATGTGCCTCCTCCAGGTCTCTTTCTGGCTCTCAATTCTTCTTTCTTCCTTCTCCAGCTTCTCCTCCTCTGTGCTCAGCTTCATCCTTCCCTGGGTGGGGCAGAGAACCTGCAACCTCCCCTTTCCATGCGGACCACCCTGTTACAATTCTAATGAACACCAAAATGGTATGAGTCTTACTCTGGAAAATGGGGAAAAAGTAAGTTCTAGAGCAAGTTAGGGATAATTAGGCAGCTTCAAGGACAGTGCAGGCAGGGACTTTGGGAGCGTTAGAGGCTTCTTAGATAAGGGAAACAAAAGGAGTAAGAGAAGCTCCAGAGATAAGGGCAACAAATTCTAAATGGGGCTAATCAAGCACCCCAGGACAGTGACAGCAGATGTTTCTGGACAAGAGCAATAAAAAGGGGGATTCTCTGATAAGGGCTATGAAGCAGGAAGATTCCAAGCATAGTAGCAGACTGAGAGAGACCACCGAGAACTAACCAATCACAGAGAGACTGGTGGAGCTTCAGCATAATTAGGGAAAGAAGGTGTATATTCCCTGAGGCAGACTCCACTTTGTCTCCCTTGCTCCTCCCTGGCCTAGTTCCACCAGCCTGGGAGTCCCACTTCATTTCTGTAGCTTTTCTCCTTAATAAACTTTCTCTTTCTCTAAACAAATTTGCCTCTTTTTGCTTTCTTATCTGAGCATCAGCAAAATTCCTGCTGTGGCTTCTTGAACCTGGGACTCAGCACCGCCACTGCAGCCCGGGATCCATTCCTGGCTGGGAGATTAGACCTGAAAACCTGAAATTATGACATCAAAAGGATTTTTTAAAGGAGACATGAATTGCTGCAGTGAATCCATGGAGGCCATGGGGAGGGTTTATGTGATGTTTCTCTGAGATTTTCTGATTAAAGTGTTGATTCCTGGCCCTCGGCTCCATGAATCAGGATCCCTGCAGCTGGGGCTCCAGAGAGTGTCTACATTGTAAGCATTTCAGTTACTTGCAAATGAGGAAGCAGTGATTTTGGAGTAGAGAATCTAGAAGGAATTTTCAATCTTTGTAGTGTCACAAATCCTTATTTTTTTATTAAAATAAAAATTATTATTTTAAATCTAAGTTCAATGATTTGGACGAGGTATTTTTATAGCCAATAACAAACAGAAGTGATGTGAGGAGCTGGAGGTCAGTAAACTTTGAGGTGGGGTCCAAGGGCTTCTCAGATGAGCAAGGTGTAAGGTCACTCCCAGAGAAATGGGTCCTCTGTTTGGGAGGACAGTGCTAGTTGTCATCATCTAAAGGAGTGTAGACCAGCGATTTTCAATGGGTGACCCCTGAACAGCAGCATTAGTACTAGTGGGGCTTTGCTAGAAATGCAAAATCTGACTTCCATCCCACTCATTCTGAATCATAAACTTGGGGGTACAGGAATCAATCTTTCCATGAACCCCATAATGTGTTCTGATAAAGGCCAAGTTTGACAGTCTGTGTTCTTGACTTTGGGGGGCAGCTGTCATCTGTCTGGTAAGCATCTCCAATGTCCTTGGGGGTGTTGCTATCAACTGAAGTCATCACAGCTAAAAAGGTTACTAAAGGAGTTTTATTTTCAGAGTCAGAAATTCAGACTAGCCTGGGGAGAGACACCAGGGCATTCTGCTCAGCTGTGGCCACTCTCCTGTTCCAGCTTGTTATTCTATAACAAAGCAATCCTTTTAACAGAGTATCTGTGATAGCCTTAGGTAAAGATAAGTGGTGGGGAGTGCATTGTATACATTTAGGGGATCCTTATCTCACTAGTCACATAAAATCTCCATGTGAGAAATGAAGGAGTGGGTCATAAAAGCTTAATGGATGTCTTATGTGGAAGGGTGAGTCTGGTCAAACATCTATTGTTTATTCTTCTGGTGGTGGCAAGATTTGCCTGATGTCTGGAGTGATGCTGTGCTAGGTGTTCAGACAGCCTAGAGTCACAGCCAAATGGCTCAGTTAGAGCTGTCTCTGGCCTCTGCAGATTTCTCCTGTGCTCAAGACTGCTGCTTTTCTGCTTATTGACTTCACCACATCTCTCACAGTTGCTTCATGGGCTGGAGGATGGAAGATGGAAATCTCCTCTCCAGCACTGCAGAGACCCTCTTTCTCCATGCCTCACCATCTTTGGAGAAATCAAACAATTTTCTTTGTCTTTTTGTTACTTAAAATCCTAGGAACATTGTAAGTTGATGCTTCCATAAAAATAACTGGGATTTTTGCTTTTAAAAATCAGTGTATAGAAATATGGTAACTTAACCTTGGAGAGACCCAGATAACAAGCAAGGATGGAAGCTCAAATTAGCACTATTGGGACAGAAGACAGCACCTAACACTGGAGACGACATCCAGACAAGATCACTGAGCACGTCTGTGGCACCACTGTCCAGAATGTATGACCTGAATCAGTTCTTCAGGAGATGACAGGGAAACCTAACCTGAAAGATCTTCTATGAAAATGACTGAATATATTTTCTACAACTTTAAGGTCAAGAATACCTTGAGAATTGGGCCTCCCCTGGTGGCACAGCAGTTGAGTGCTGGGCTGCAAAGTTGCCCGCAGCCTCTGCAGTGCCGGTTCAATCCCTGGCCACCAGAGAGGGTCCCACAAGGTGCGCAGATCTCTCCTGCCGCACCCACTGCTCCCCTCAGCAGTGTATTTCATCAGTCTGCCTGTTCTGTTCACTGCTCTGGCTCTGGTGAATTCTCCCATGCTCCCGTGCTTCTGACTGTACCTGCTTGTATAAATAAATAAATAAATCTTTAAAAAAAAAAAAAAAAGAATACTTTGAGAAGCTCAGGGACTGTTCCAGTGCTAGGAGACTCAAAAGAACTGACAGTGAATGCCTGTGTTATTCTGGACTGATGCTGGGAAGGAGGAAAGACTATCACAGGCATCACTGAGACAACAGACAACATCACACATGGCCTGTTATTTGATAATAGCATTGTTCATTGCTGAATCACCTGGTTTTGATTTTTTTACTGTGCTTATGTAACAGAATGTCCTTTTCTGAAGAAAACCCAGTTAAAATATTTGGGGAGTAAGTATACAAGGTGTCTATAAATCACTCTCAAATGGTTTAGACAAAGATAAAGCATCTGAGAGAATGATAATAGACACATGTAATCAAATGGTGAATCCAAGGAAAAAGTATGTGAGTGTTCTTTGAAATTTTCTTTGGACACTGAATTTTTTTAAAGATTTATTTATTTGTGCATACAAGAATTGGGATACAGGCCAGAGATGTGGGGGGTTTGAGAGGATTCATCAAAGACAGAGTTGGGAGCAGAACAGGCAGATTGAAATACACTGCTGAGGGGAGCAGTGGGTAAGTTAGGAGAGGTCTGTTGCACCATGTGGGTAGCTCCTTGGCTGGGGATCAAACTCATGCTGCAGTGGCTGCGGATAGCCTCATAGGTTGTGTCTTAACCGCTTGTGCCACCAAGGAGGCCCTGGACACTGAATTTTTAAAAATATGCATAAATGTGTAGAAAGAATATTCAAGTTACTGTCATGGTTTTGATGGATGGTTCTTCTTGTTCTTAAAAATCTGTTTTCCCCCAAATATTTCATAATAAGCATAACTATACTTGAAATCAGAACAGAATGAAAGAAATGAGAGAAATGATTCTTTTCACACATACTCCAACTGTTATTTTCTTTTCTTTCTGCTGGCTAAAAAGGATCATGCTGCTCTTTTCTTTTCTTCCAAGGCTACTTCCCTAAAGCATTTGGGACATTGTAGCTTCGAGCCAGAGGCACTTAAAAAAAACAAAAAATAGCACTGAAACCATATTCCTAAGTAGATGGAAAAGGGAATTTATTGTAACTCATTCAACTGTTGTTAACACTGATGTTCTTTTTGCCCCCCTTATTCTTGGAAGCCTTAATTTTTCTAGACCGTGGTTGTGTCTATTCTACTTACATAATTAGTGTGTTTCAAGTTGTTTTACCATCCAAAGGAGCCTCCTTCTTCTGTCCCTCTGTATGCTCCTCCGTCCTGTCACAGGGAAGGTCGCCAGGTCTTTGGGGAGGCACTAAATTACCTTCCTTTTCCTTTTCCTTATCCTGTCTTGTTAAGCATCTCAGCAGTATTATGGAGATAATGATCTTTTCTGGTAATTTTAACATTGTTACCATGTGAAGATTTAGACAATACTTGGCAGATGAGAACACTGCAGATAACAGCTGTTATTTTAAGGATCTTCCTCCCCTTCAAACCCGGTTACTAAGATAACACACACAGATCTCAAGCTGTCTCACTTCAATGGGCTCACTTTTGGAACACATAAACAGTACAACGCACACGTTTCTGGATTAACTTGAAACCTGAGGGGTGAAATCAGAAGCTTAGATCTCTGCCATGGTGGTGAAGGCACTTGGGTTTCCTTCCAGACAGTGGGTGGTGAGCAGGGAGGACTTGTGCCTCCAAAGCTGGCTGCTGAGCTGGATGGAACGCCCTGTCCTGTGTGGAAGGGCTGGGGGATGCTTGCAGGCTACAACTGACCTCTTTTATGTATATTTCTTTGTTTCTTGACATATGTTTATTCCTACTTTAAGTGGTTAGAAATGACACAATTTTACAGACATACCCGTGCGTGGAAATTTTCCAGAACTCCACCACCATGCTCAAGAGAAAGCTACACATAGCGACAGTAGCAAAGCACACTATTTCATAAGCGGATCACATCACAAAGGGAGATTATTTTTTATCATAAAAGAGCTGGTATGGAATCTCCCTGGTGGCACAATGGGTTGAGCGCCGTGCTGTGAAGCTGCTGTGAAGCTGTCCGCAGCATCTGCAGCACCGGTTCCATCCCAGCCAGCCAGCGAGGGTCCCATGTGGCGGGGCAGACCTCTCCTTTTCATTAGTGTATATCTGTTGTCGGCCTGTTCTGCTCCCTGCTCTGTCTCTGGTGAATCCTCTCACCCTCCATGCCTCTGGCCTGTACCCTAACTCTTGTATAAAAATAAATAAATCTTTTTTTTTAAAAAAAAGAGCTGGTATGCAAAGCCATGCTTAGCCCATAGGACATCCGTTCAATGAATACCTGCTGAATAAATTATAAATAATCAAATACCTAGCCAACTCCTAGGAGCTCTTTTTATTTTTTTAACTTAATATGTAACTTTTATTATATACAAATTATCATATGAATATGGGTTCCACTGATTTATTTGAATATTTTTTGGTAACATTTTCATGGTATTTTAATTTTTATAGCTTTATAAAATGTTTGTATGTCTTGTCAGGCAAATGATCACTTACTGTTCTTCATTTTCAATCAGCTTCATATTTTATCAGCTATTTTTACACTTTCATCATCTGGATTATTTTTTTTTTTTAGGATGGCATGTGTTGTGTTTATTTTATTTTATATATTATTTACATCATTTTTCATTCGTGTACAATGTATGCATTTTCATTAATTCAAAAGGGCACCTGCACCCCTATGTTTATAGCAGCACTATTTACAATAGCTAAGCTTTGGAAACAATCCAAATGCCCAAAAATAGATGACTGGATCAAGAAGATGTGGTACATATACACCATGGAATATTACTCAGCAATCAAAAAAGATAAACTCATGCAGTTTGCAGCAACATGGATGGAGCTGGAAGGGACATGCTTAGCGAAATAACCCAGAATGAAAGAAAAATACCAGGATGGACTCACTCATAGCAGAAATTTAGAAAACCTAAACAAGGGACCAGGGAAAAGACTAATCATGATAAAATCAAAATCAACAAGCAACTACAAACCAGAGATACATTCCGGTGCAGGGGTCGGGGGATAGGAGGGATTACGGTCAAAATAAGCGGGTGGGAATTGTATGGGGACTATTACCAAGGAGTTCATTTTAGCCCTCATCTTCTTGTGCCAAGCTGAGAATTGAGGACAACCTGCGCAGTCAAGAGCTCCCTGTGGCTTTCTGGGCAGGTGGGTGTGGTCACAGAGCAGCTGTCTGGCCCCCAGCTAAGAACTGGTCTGCAAAGGCACTTCTCTGGAATTTCTGAGTCAGAATCTGCCTTTTGACAGGACCTGCAGGGGTGTGAGGTTGGTTCAGGAAAGGCGGTAGGAGGGCCTGCAGACTGCTACCTGGAGTGGTCAGGAGGAGGAGGCACTGATTCCTGACAGAGGAGGAAGAGAAGGCTGGTCAAACAAGAGGCAGGTATGTCTCCCAAAGACATTTAGAACATGCTATCCACTTTACATGTCTGTGAAAGATGTTATCTGAGGAACAGCCACAGGGCAAATCTTTTCTGGAAGAGGGAGGAGGAATGTACACTAACTGCAGCCCAAATCTGAGCCAAACTCTATGGCAAGTATGTGTGTACATGTGTGTGAATGAGTGTGCATGTAAGTATGTATGTGTGTGTATGAGGGGAAATCTCCTTTCTTCTCGTTGCCCCAGGCCCTTGGCTATTAGCCCCCCTTACAAGTTCAGAAGATGAGGTGTGGGTGGGTAGAGTCTATAACATACACCTCAGGAAGGAAGAGTGAGCTTGTGGGGAAGTCCGTCTGCCTTCAAACCCATTCCCTCACTTCACTCTCCCTCGCTTCCTCCATTTTGCATAAAATGAAGACTCCTTTCCCTATCCAGTACTTCTTGATCTGTTTCTCTGGTTGGATTATGTACATGTGGGTGGGTGGTGGGGTCCAAGTTCCCCTGCTGTGTAATAAGTCCCCAGGTGTGGTCCCACATTTACTAGAAAACTTCACCTCATACCTGATGGTCTGTGGGTTCCTGGTAAAGGACCTAAGTGGCGGGTGCTCACCTGACTTCCCTGTGTGTTGCCCACTCGCGTTCATCCTCCTGCCTTGGTTTCTTCATTTGTAAAGAGACTTGCCAGCCAGCACCTGTTATCACTACCAAATAGTGTCAACATTACGTGTGGTGAGTATGGAAGGAGACGCATCCAATACTGTACCTGGAACAGAAGACACACCCAATGAGTACTTGTTTTCACTGCAGGACATTGACAGTGAAGTACGTGGGAGGGTGTGGTCCCTGTAGGAAGACAAGTGAGGGAGCAATTCTGCCTGAGGGAGAGGCCTGTACAACGTGTGGGAGAGGGACACTTGATGGGTGGTTTGGCAAGACTTCCTCTGAACAACCCTGGCATCAAAACACATCATGTTTACCCTTCAGCAGGGCACTTGTGTGCTGACCTGGACTGGACTGTGGTCTGAGGCCTCCGGGAGGTTGTCTCCCAATGTTTGATTGAGTTGGGTGAGACAGGGGGTCGGGGGTACTTTTAAGTCTAGTAATTTTTTTTTTCATTAGAAGAGAGATTTAATAGAATTAATGTGCAATAGAGAGAAAAGAAGAAAGGATAGTAATTTCCAAATGAAACACCCTAAGTTACCCATCCTCTAGTGGGTAAATGCCCAGTCAAACAGGGTTGGTCCAAAGCAGGGCCACTGAGGCCCAAACGCTTGCTACAAGTCAAGGCGCTTTTTGGTGGGGACCCATGGGGAAGGGCCAGAAGGGGCCAGGCAAGGCTGGAAAATAAACAAAAAAAATCAAAATATAAGTCAAAACAAAGGCTGCTGTTGTTAACCTCCCCTCATGTCTCTCACCCATGTCTCTGTCTCTTTCAAGTGTCTCCTTCCATGTCCCCAAGTCCCTGGTACAAGTCCAAGGCTAAGTAAGAAGCAAGTGCAGCTTCTTGTTCACATACCTCTCTGCTCCATGTTTTTTTATTTTTTTCAACTGCAGTCTTTCTTTTTTTTTTTATAATAAATTTTATTTTTATATTCCCCATACAATTTCAACCCCCCCCATTTTGACCCCAATCCCTCCCCTCCCTCCACCCACCCCCCAAAAGTGTCTCTGGTTCATAGATTTTTGTTGATTTTGATTTTTACTTTCTTATAGTTATTCATTTTCCTGGTCCCTTATTTAAGTTTTCTAGATTCCTGCTATGAGTGAGACCATCAGGTATTTTTCTTTTTCTTTCTGGCTTCTTTTGAAAAAGATGTATTCAGCTGAAACAAGCCCCTTTCTAAAAGCAAATGCAAAGTGCCAGGTGCCTTTTCACCTGTCACAAAGAAGTTCCTAATTGCCTCAAGGTTGGGTAGGGTGATCTTTTGCACATTTAAATAAACCCTGGTTTTGTTTTATTTTTTGGAAATCTGATAACCAAGACACCCAGATAATTTTGTCAAAATATACAGCCTATGCTTATGAATTTCTAGATTTAAAAAAAGATGCAGGCGATTTTTCAAGAGCTCTTTTTTTTTTTTAAGTCTTTTTTTTTTTAGATTTATTTATTTATTTATTTATTTACACAAGCACTAGGTACAGTCAGAAGTGTGGGAGGGTGAGAGAATTCACCAGAGCCAGAGCGGGGAGTAGAACAGGCAGACTGATGAAATATACTGCTGAGAGGAGCAGCGGGCGCGGGAGGAGAGGTCTGCTCACCATGTGGGACCCTTGTCGGCAGCCGGGGATCGAACCGGTGCTGCAGAGGCTGCAGACAGCTTCGCAGCCCAGTGCTCAACTGTTGCGCCACCGGGGAGGCCCTTCAAGAGCTTTTGAATGAAACTGCATCTTTTTAGTCCTATGTCTGTTTTACACTTGCCAAACAACAGCTCAAAAGGAGCATTTGTAGGCAGCTCCACAGACCAACCACACGGACTGCACTGGGCAGCATGCCGTAGAGTGTGGCTGGTGGGTGGCTCAGTCCCTCCACACAGGTTGCCGTTCTGTTCACATGAGGAAGTACCTGCTTTGTCTAAGGTGAAGTCTGGGTGAGTTTATTTGAGCCATTGCACTGACCGCCACTGACTGCCACTGTCTGGGAGTTAGCTGAGCCTGGAGCTCAGGTTCTGTGTTTGGATGTGAAGAAGACAGGTTGGGGGCAAGCCAGGTGCCAGGGTACTTCAGATCAGGGGTGACTTGCCTTTTTCACACACTGTGGTCAGTGACTGAGGCAGGTGTACAAAAGGCTGATCCCCTCCCCTCCGGTTGGGCCCATGCTGAGTGTCACGTCACTGCAGAGTATCCCAGGGGCTCAGGCCCATGCCATGTCCTCCTTAGGGACAGCTTCCTTGCTTCTCTTTCCTGACCTTCCTCTCCCTCCCTCACTGCCTTCTTAGTCTTAGGTAAACAAGAATTCCCATCCCAGACTCTGCTTCTATCTCTGGCCCCTTTGAAAGATTGGAGGCAACAGTGTTGTCCCTGGAGTGTGTGTGTGAGTCCAGAGCACCAAGGGCCAGGGGGGCATCGAGGAGCAAAGCACCTCCCAGATAGGAGATGCACATGGAATACAAGACCCTGTTACATTTCAGATAAACAAAAATACTACTTTAGTGTAAGTAAGCCCCCAATATTGCACAGAATGTTCTTAAACACTAAAAAAATTCCTTATTTATCTAAAAATTCTAATTTAGCTGGATATTCTTTATTTTTATTTTCTAAATCTGACAATCCCTCTGAGTCCCTTTTGGGTCTGGTTTTAATTGTGGGAGAATCTGAGAATACGTTTTCCACCTCCTAGCTCACCGTGAATAATCATCACGGAAGCAAAGGCAGCAGCAGTGGTGGAAATAGAAGCTGATGTCTATCTAGTGCGTCATTCATGCAGCGCTCTAAGGGTGTTACACATATGAACTCATTGACTCCCTTCCCCCCTGCCCAAGGTAGGTGCTATTCTGGCCCATATTTTACATATGAGAAAAGAGAGGCACGGGAATGGAGTGACTTGTCAGACTGCGCAGCTGGTAGGCAGTGGAGTGGGCTCCCAGCTCAGGAGTCATGCTTTTGACAACTGTACCAATTAGATGAATTAGCACGCTCTTAGAAAAACGCCAGCTAACACGAATTTTCCAGAAAAGCAGACCATTTCCTGACCAAGGCTTAAGCTTTTTGGAACAAATGGGCACAGGGAGGGCCCACAGATGACTCATGCGCTCTCTAGTGTGGCTCCTTTCCCCTCCTGGTGCTGCCCACACTCAAAGCCAGAGTTGACTAAATGGAAGCTGGGTGAAGATTGGATAAATTGGAGCAGAGCAGTCCCCTCTCATCCATGCTTCACTTTCTGTGGTTTCACTTATCCTCAGTTCACTGTGGTCCAAAAATATTACATAAAAAAGATATTTTGAATGAGAGAGAATATTCAGATAACATTATTACGGTATATTGTAATTTTTCTTTTTTTTTTTTTTTACAGATTTATTTATTTATGCAGACAAGAACTGGAGTACAGGCCAGAGGAACAGGGGTTGAGAGGATTCACCAGAGATAGAGTGGGGAGCAGAACAGGCAGACTGACTGAAATACACTGCTGAGGGGAGCAAAGGGTGAGACAGGAGAGGTCTGCTACGCCATGTGGGTAGCTCCCTGCCTGGCCGGGAATTGAACTTGTGCTGCAGAGGCTGCGGACAGCTTCACAGTGCTATGCTTAACTCCTTGAGCCACCAGGGAGGCTCTATTGTTGTAATTTTTTCAGTTTATCATTAATTATCACTATTAAGCTCTTCCTGTGCCTATTTTACAAATTAAACTTTTACATACGCACGTGTGTATAGGAAAAATCAGTATATACAGGGAACAACACTATGTATTCTCGGGTTCAGGCTTCCACTCCAATGTATTCCCTGTCGATAGGGGACATTGGTACTGATGACAAACATAGATTGCAAATTAACCAAAGCCTCCTTGAATCATACTAAGAGATTATACAGCTAGGAGAACCCAGTTGAATTACAACACTAACACGGGAGCCACTGTCACCAGTAGCAGTGAACCCTTGAAATGTGGTCAGTTCAAATCAAGATGTGCTGTAAGTGTAAAGTAAAGCCTGGTTTCAAAGACATAGCACAAAGCTTATGCATTGTGCTATTAATAGTCTTCATGTTGACTACATATTGAAGAGATAATAATTTGAATTTATTGGGTAAAATAATATATATCTTAAAAATCAGCCATGCCTATATCTATCTACAAGAAAATTTAAAAGTATGTTTGTATCTATTGAGGGGAGATGAAGACAGAAGAAAAGAAATCACCCTCTGGCCTCAAAGAAAATGACTCTATAATTGGAACCTGCCTACCTGTGGGGTAGTTTCTTGACCTAAGTCTAGGGTTTTCTATCTGCTTGTCATTCCTCCAAATAAGAAACATGGAGTCAGGAGGAAAATTGCATCTGTGAGCTGGCCTGGGAGTGCACAGGCATCCCGCTGCTCAGCCTTAGAAGGTAAGAACGCAGGTGCCTTAGGACACAATGCTGGCCAATCAAGGCATTTCTGGATGGAGCCCTGTCCTCTGCAACCAAGCCTAAGTAATTACATTGATCTCTGACCCTAAAATCACAAAGAAAGGTATCTCAACTTTTTTCTGATACTTACTTTTATAGACACAGCTGACCTGGAGGCTATTAATTAAACTTAACTGAGCTCCAACACTGTCCAGGACCAAAAAACTGAGAATACAAAGGAGAGGAGTTACCCTAGAGGTAAGGAACCCACTGAAAGAAACTTAAAGCTCCAGTTACTTGCAGAAATGTCCCCTCAAACATTTCAAGTATGAATTTCCCTGTAATTAGCCAATGAACTTCTGCCAACATCATGTTTCTTTACCCCTCACTGATTTTCAGTCAATAAAAATGGACTTACTTGTTCTCAACCCTGATCCCCAAAAAACAGAGCCACTGCACCTCTGGCCCTGCTTCTGAAATTTTCTGCAGGGAGCATCATCGGGTTTGGCCCAGCATCTCAAAGAGCTGCCCACAGCCACTGCTTCTCCAGCATCATTTTCTAGTGTTGTTGAATCCGTCACTGCCTGGTGCAGCATCCGGCCCAGACTTCAGACTGCTGCTGTGTCACCTCATCTTCCATCAGTGACCTTTGTTTGGGACTTCTGGACACTACGCACACTATCTGGGATGAGACACCTGGCCACTCATGACCTTAGAAACTCTTTCCTTTCTCCCCAACCTCTTGTTTATTAAATAAACCTTGTGTTGTTGCACCCTGAGTCTGAGTGGTATTGCAATTGTGCATGCAGGTGAGAACCTATAGACAGTGATATGTTTCCCCCCCGCACACACACACTTTGGTCACTGTCCCTTAGTATTGTTTTAGAAGTGGGTAAGTACTCTTTTGCACTATTTAGTTTGGATTAGTACTTTAGTACTGTTTTGGTTGGATTACACTCTGCCCCCTTGCTTTGGGGCCAGAAATTCATTCCTGTATCAGTTTCTTCCACTTTTCTATCCCTAAATTCTTCTAAGTTTGCAGTGAGTAGACTCTGCAGTCCACAGCATTCCATCCTGCTCATCATGGTGATGTTCTCCATGGCAGAAATGGCCTTCCCCATTTGATAGATAATGTTCATTCGTCAAAACCTAATCAAGAGTCAGATGCCTCTGCTTCTGTCATGCTGTCCCAAATCCATCACCTCCCAGCAGACAATTTCCTTCCAGTGTTAATGTCCCTGTACCTGGCACACGCATATATTCATTGCACTTAGACATCCATGTCTGCACTTCTCTAGCACACACTGAGCTCCCTCCATGCTTACTAGAATGCAGTTTCTTACACAGCCAGTTTTGGTGTGGGGAGGTGGATAGAAGGGAGCTGAGACAATGCTTTTCTCACAAGCTTCAAGGGAGCTGATGCTGCTGGTCCACAGGCTACATTTAGATTAGTGTTTTTTTGTGAATTTCTTGTCCCCTACACTAGCTTCCTAAAAGGTGTAGTATCTGTCTGATTTACCTTTACTCTTCCTCCCCTGCCTGGACCTGTTCACCAGACACAGGTTCATATTTGTAGATTATAATCAACTAGTGCATCCCTAATGGGTGTAAAAGGACTCTAAATTAAAGGACACTGTAATTTAGAGTGATAGGTGAAAGTAGAGATTTAGCACAAAGGACCTCCCTTTGAGGCCCTCCTCTCTCGTGATGTGGAGATGGAGGGGGGAGGTCTGATATGTGCCTTACTCCGTACCGGGTGCTTGATAACAGCCTCCTGTTCTTCAGTGGCACTCAACTGATTAGCACAAATATTGGTCCTACTACTCAGATGGAGAAATGTGGAGGAGGTAAGCAGTATGGAGCACATTGCTGAGTAAATAGTGGGCTTCCAAAATAGTCTTGCAGCTAAGATGATAGTTTTCACTCTGGTGCCAAAAAGAAGAGTGTTGCTCTCGCCAGAGCCATGGGGGGAGTCTGTGATTACATAAACAGCTCTCCAGTTAAGGAGGTTTGGCGTTCTTCCTTCAAGAACTCCAGAGAACATTTGCTGCACATCTTCATAGGCCATCTTTCCCTTACTCAGTTTTCAGCTCTCATGACCACTGTTTTTCTTCCCATTGGAAATGGAGGGGAGAATCCACAGCTCAGAGTTCCAAGTCTTTTCCCTAGGGAACTTCTGAAGGTCCCAACTTCCCCAGTGCTAATCTCTAAGTGCCTCTCTCCCCATTGTGCCCTATGCAATTCAGAACATGCCTTATATTGGTGACTGAGAACCAACCACTACTGAACGAAGACGGCTGTGCCTACTAGAGGTGGTGTTACAACCTGAGATAGAATAATATAGTATTGAAATCATACAGAAATAGAAAATAGTATAGAATGGTATTGAAAAGGCAGAAATAGAATGTATAGTATAGAATGGTATAGAATGGTATTGAAATAAATACCATTCTATAAATAGGTATTCTATAGGTATAGGTATAAATACCATTCTATAAATAGGTATTCTATAAATAGGTATTCTATAAATAGTATAGAATGGTATTGAAAAGGCAGAAATAAGCCTACACACATATGGACAATTAATCTATGACAAAGGTACCAAAAACATACATTGGAGAGAAGAAAGCCTTGTCAATAAACAATGTTGGGAAAACTGGACAGCCACATTCACAGCAATAAACCTAGGTCATTATTTCACACCCTCCACAAAAATTAACTCAAAATGGCTAAAAGCTTTGGATGTGATATCTGAAACCACAAAATACATAGAAGAAACTATATGCAAAACATTTCACAACATAAACTTCAGTGATGTCTTTATGGATTCAACTCCAGCAACCAGGAAAGCAACAGACTATAAATAATTGGAACAGTATTAAACTAAAAAGCTTCAAATAAAACTAGATGATACAGCCCACTGCATGCCATGCCTAGGCTGTAAGGTTGTATATGGGGTCTATCAATGAGTGAAATATTGTTTAGTGACCTATGATTGTATTTTAAATGCACACCAGAGTTACACCAAAGGTTGAGAGGTGAGGTAGTCACTTGGACCGAGTGAATGGCACTGTGTGGATGGCCCATTTTTGTTCGGGCTTCCAGAACAGGGCAGGCCTTCACCTGTGCCATGCTGGGAGGTTAAAATTCTAAAATATAATTTGTCTCTTTACTGACTTGAAGTCAGAGGTCAAAGCTCACAGTGACTAGCCGCTGGAAAGTGAGAATCCCGAAAAAGGAGAGTCCAGAGGAGTGTCCCACATTCTGCGCATAATTTTATCTGTATCTCTGGTTGACTCCTGACCCCCAAACACCAAGAAGTCCAGATAAAGATGAAGGAGATGACTTGAGATATATTCTCTTACCTGGGAAAGAGGTTTTTTAGTTACAGTCTGACTGAGTTATTTTCCTGCTAAAACAAACAAAATAACCTAACAAACAAGCAAACATTAGCACTCTTCTTAGAAAATAATGGCCCCTTCAGCATTATTGTCACAATGCCAGAACACCATCCCCAATCACTCAAAATGTTAAGAAGCAAGAAAATGACAACAATAGAAACCAATGTGGATATGATTCAGACATTGGAATCACACATAAGATTTTTAAAGAATTTCTGTAACTATACTCAATGAGGTTAAGGAAAACATGCTCATAATAAATGAAAAGACAGAAATTCTCAATAGAGAAAAAGATACCATGCAAAATGGAAAATGGAGAACCAAAACAATATTTAAGATAGAAAACTTAGCATTATAACAGCCTCTTTATAAATTGATGGTTATTAAAACCATTTAGAGAGAAGAACTTCAGTTTTATCAGAACTGGACGACACCAGCATATAGCTGACTTTTAGATAAAAAGAAGACATTCAAACACTATTGACTATGGAGACTGCCTTCCCTGTGAAACTTTGAATGCTTCCTGAATTACTTTGTAAAGAACAATCTTTTAGTAATCAAACCACATGAAACTGCTCTTCAAATCTGCTGCCTCCCTGAATAGTGGAATAGTTGTGGGTGGGTAACTGGGGCTTTTGACTTAGTTAGAAATTCCTGGTTTTTGTTTTTGTTTTGTTTTGTTTTTTTGGTAGCAGCGTGGTAGAGAAAAAGAATGAAAACTTTAGTGGTCCAAATCTCAGTGGGGCTTTTTTCTATCTCTGTGATCTGGACGAAGACATTTTGTATTTTTGTTTTTATGTTATTTTTTTTCCTAATTTACATTTACTTTAATCTATAGATATTTTAAAGTTGTGCTTATGGGCATGTTACAAGGATTTAATATAACTACCTATTCCAGGTGTGAGTTTAGAATATAATATCTCCTCATCTGTGTCTGTAGAATTGAAAATGAATGGCTTAACTTGATGTGTAAATTCTTTCAGAGTAGTGCAGTGGACTCCCTGGCTGGGCCTTTGCTGGAGCTCACAGGGACTCAGAAATGCCACTGCCAGCCCTGCGGGATGGCTGACCTTCAGGACTCTATTTGCAAGAGCTGCTTTGCTTGATCAGTCCAGGTTCCTGGGTAGAGGGTTTGTCATTGGCAGTTTCAGAGTGATGGTCATCCACCCAAAGCTTGGGGAAAGAGAACCAAAGGTTAAGATTCTGGAGAAGCCATCTTGGAATGGACTCTGACACACACTGAAATGGGCACAAGAGCAAACTCTGGAGGCATGGATGATAGTGTGCCCCAGAATAGCCATGATCTCCTCTGTATTTTGTGAACAGCCCAGAAAGTTGCTAGCTTAACATCTTCCCGGGTGGGTTTGTTCCTCTAGCCCCACCAGGGTATGCAGCATCTGCTGTGCTCAGATCACCCTGCAGCAGTGGCCATAGTGAAGTGCTGCCCCCGTGTGGCTAGTGAGGAGCAGGGCCAATGAAGACAACTGCTTTCTCTCCAGAAACTGGGGTTAACGACAGATGCAAACTAAGCATTATATTTAATATATATATTTTTTTACACAGCTTCAGAAGAATAATAATTGAGTATTAAAAACAAAATATTTAGTTGGTAATATTTAGACGTTAGCTCCATCATCTTTATACACATTGGAAAACACCACTCCTAGGCTAAAAACTCTCTCAGAGTTCGCATAGTTCTGAGAATACCATCCCCTTTACCATCACCAGCAAGACCTTGGCTACCTCCTAACCCTTATCCCTAACCTAAGCCTAACACTTTTGATCTCTTGGTAGCTCTGTCTCAATCTCTGTCCCTCCTCCATAGGCCCAGAAACTGATACACTTCAGTTTCTTTAAACCAACCCAGCACTTTCCTACCACAGGGTAGTTATACATGCTGTTTTCTATACCTGACACCTGCTTAACCATACATCCAGGTGTTATTTCCAATATCCCCTTTTCACCTGTCAATTTCTAATGATTTGGCAAAAATAAGTGCAAGTATTTCTTAGTCTGAGAAGCTTCTCCCCATCTCCCAGGCTAGGCTGGACCCACCTTTTATCCTTTTTTATTAAGATGACTCATCATTACATAATTAGCTGGGTAATTATGTTTACTTATCCTCTCCCTGGCCCCATGGCAGCAGGAATCTTGTCTGCTGGTGCACTGCTCTGTCCCTAAGGACCAACACAGAATGGGCAGTCAAACAAGGGAAGGACTATAGTCCTTGAAGATTCTAGCTCTTTTCTTTTTCCTTCTCCAAAATTATTTCTAAGAGGAAGATGATCCAGTTAGATTAAACGAGGACCAAATGAACATTGTTTAGCAAAATTATTTTGCAATTTGTATCCAATTGTATAAGCTTCCGATCTCATTTGGAAGAAAATTCATTGCAAAATTTGTGGACATGCAAATAAGATAACACAGTCTTATGGGCCTCCCTGGTGGCGCAGTGGGTTGAGCCCCACACTGTGAAGCTGTCTGCAGCCTCTGCAGTGCCCTTTCGATCCCGGCTGGCTGGTGAGAATCCCACATGGCGCAGCAGAGCTCTCCTGTCTCACCCGCTGCTCCCCTCAGCAGTGTATTTTGTCAGTCTGCCTGTTCTGTTCCCCGCTCTGTCTCTGGTGAATCCTCTCACCCTCCCGTGCCTCTGGCCTGTATAAAAATAAGTAAATCTTTAAAAGGCCTGTATAAAAATAAATAAATCTTTAAAAAAAGATAACACAGTCTCCACATTGGAGGCACTCTGCTAGTTACTGCGGGGAATAGTCACCTTAGCTCTTAGTGGTAAGTGAAGTCAGCATCTGACCCATATTCCCGTGGTCCACTGCAGAAGTCACCTGCTGATTCTGACTAGTCTGTGCAGGGCAAGCTAGCATGGCAAGGTGACCAGTGAAGACTGGAGAGGAGGGTCCATGCCTGCTGTCCTCGTTCCTCCTCCATATGCCCAGACATTGTTAGCCTGCACTCACATCTCTGGGCATTGAACTCCACTAGCTCCTAGAAGTGACCCTCCTGAGCCCACATTTTGCCGACTTTCATCCTTTCCCATCTCATTTCCCCAATGCCCCACTGTGCTTCTTGGAATCACCTCCCATGTAAACTGCATGGACCCCAAATCCTGGTCTTACAAGTTGCTTTTGGGGGACCAAACATAACATATAGGCCATTTAGGTGAGGCAGACCTCTCCTGACTCGCCCGCTGCTCCCCTCAGCAGTGTATTTCAGTCAGTGTTCCTGTTCTATTCCCCACTGTCTCTGGTGGGTCCTCTCTCCACATCTCTGGCCTGTACCCCAACTCTTATATGCATAAATAAATCTTTTTAAAAAAGATATAGGCCATTTAAATTCTCTAATACATTTTAATAGAATGAATTACCTGAAGTTTGTAAAGAATTATATAGTTTGGCTATGTTTGGCTATGCTTCTTGGCTTCCAGTTTTAGATAGAAACCTGGTAGTGTCCATAAGTAGAATAACAAGACTCCATTTTATTTCTTGGACAAATCTGTCATTTCAGGTCTTTCTTTGTTCTAGGTCAAAATTTATAAAATGTAGCAGTTCTTCCCAAATAGGATTAAGAAGTAAGTGTGTGAAAAGGAGGGCTCCCCACTGGGGGAATGGGTACTCTGGAGTATTAGTCTGAGAGCCTGAACCATAATTTCCCATGGAGAGTAAATTACTTTTGTTTAGAAGAAAATTGCTTGAGGAATTCTGGGGACAGAAGGAGAGGGAGCCACAATGCCCACAGCTGGCTCTGCATCAGATATAAAAGGGAATCTGGAGGTCTTGAGAAAGGTAAGGGAAAATTGAGAATGTAGGAGGAGAAAGACTGAGCAGCCCTACCAGCAGATTGCAGGGGGGAGGAGGGAGTGACTGAAGGACTTTGACAGGCAGGACCCTGTATGTCACATTTTAAGTTGCTTGCATTTCTTCATGCAAATTCTTCGATTTCCAAACATTTATTAAAATGTCCCCAACATAAATGTATATGTTGATGAAATTAACGCACAGGTTCGAGTTCTCTTAGAGGAGCAAATGAAATGAAGACCAAACCTGAAAAGAGCAGAGGGGAAAGTCTAAGTGATTGGAAAGACCCTGGTTCATGGAAGTTTGCAAAAGTCTTGAAGAGGACATGGCTCTTTCACAAATCAGAAAAGAGGCTGCATTAACTCTTTCAGGTGTCGAGGGGCAGCAAGAGCCAGCAACTGGCATAGGAGTGAATATATCAGTATGCCCGACTTAACACTTGAGTGCATATCAAATAGACTAACTTTGCTAGACTGGGCTTATGGAATAGGTTTTTTTTTTTTTTTTTTACTTTTTTATTTTTATTTTTTTAAAATAAATTTTATTTTTATATTCCCCATACAATTGCAACCCCCTTATTTTGACCCCAATCCCTCCCCTCCCCGCCCCCCACCCCCGTAGAGTGTCTCTGGTTCATAGTTTTTTGTTGATTTTGATTTTCACTTTCTTATAGTTATTCAATTTCCTGGTCCCTTATTTAAGTTTTCTAGATTCCTGCTATGAGTGAGACCATCCGGTATTTTTCTTTTTCTTTCTGGCTTATTTCGCTGAGCATGATCATTCTAGCGCCATCCATGTTGCTGCAAATTGCATGTGTTTATCTTTTTTGAATGCTGAGTAATATTCCATGGTATATAGGTACCACATCTTCTTGATCCAGTCATCTATTTTGGGGCATTTGGGCTGTTTCCAAAGCTTAGCTATTGTAAACAGTGCTGCTATAAACATAGGGGTGCAGGTGCTCTTTGGAATTGATGTTTCTGTGTCCTTTGGGTAAATACCTAGGAGTGGAATTGCTGGATCATATGGAAGCTCTATGTTTAGTAGGTCCAGAAATCTCCACACAGCTCTCCACAGTGGTTGGACCAGTCTGCACTCCCACCAACAGTGCAGAAGAGTTCCTTTTTCTACACACCCTCGCCATATGGAATAGGTTTAAAAGTGAGTCACCCATGTCCCCATCTTAAGGGAACTCCAGGTGCATAGGACTAAGGATACCTGCCTCTCTCCAAGGTGACTAAGGCATCCATTCCACTAACTGCTGGAACCACTCTAACCATGTCAACTAAGCCAACATATCAACTAGAGTCTCACTCCTTCTCCTGCTGACCTTTTCCCTGGACTGGAGCGGGAGTTGGAGCAAGAACTGTTACACATTTATTTCTCATAGTGTTTATCTTGCGGTGATCAAATTGGTGGGTTAGATAAAACTTTGTTTATGTGACATGAGTGTGAGAGGCAGACAGTTGGAGCGGCTGGAGATACTTGCCAGCCCCAATCACTGTCAATGCACCGTGGCCCTGGCTTGAGAAGTTCAGATCCTTTCAATGGAAGCTTCTGCATTTTCCTTTGAGAAAACAAATTTGGAAAGATTCTTCCAAATCCTGGTGTGTGCTAGGCCAACCTTCAAAGAGTTTGACATAAAAGGGTCATAGCGTATGAACCTAAATAGCAAAGAAATTATGGATTTGACACTGAGCAGACTGAAAATTATCACGTTTCATTCCCCAGGCAGTGGTGTAAAGGCCTGTGAGGGGTGGAGTGAAGAGAGGGCATGAGACCTGGTGTTCCTTGTTCTCTTTCTGTCCCAGCATCTTCTGGAAGCCCTCAGCATTGACATATCTACTGGGTTGTGTTCAAGTCACTTTGTGCATTCATGGAGAAGTAAGACAGGATTTTAGTGGAAGAAAACTCTTGGATCAGCTTGTCCACAAGAACATCTAATAGGAAGTGGTGGAAGGTGCAACATTTTAATCCAGATCTATCATCTATGTGTAATCATCACCATTGCCCTGTAAAGTACCATTAGAAGTGAGTATGATTTCTTTTAAAGGTGAGGAACCTGGGTCTCCCTGGTGGCGCAGGGGTTAAAGACACAGCACTATGAAGCTATCACCACTGCAACATGAGTTCGATCCCCGGCCAAGGAGAAAACCCACAGTGTGCGGCAGACCTCTCCTGTCTCGCCCGCTGCTCCCCTTAGCAGTGTGTTTCAGTGGATCCGCCTGTTCTGTCCCCACTCTGTCTCTGGTGAATCCTCTCACCCTCCAACCCCCACACCTCTGATCTATACCCTGGTTCTTGTATACATAAATAAATTTAAAAAAAAAGATGAGGAACATGCACTTAACGGTGATTAAATACATGCTAGAAGAGACATCTAGTCAGAATATAACAGTCTGGTCTTGAAGTCTTCTGACTCCATTTTCCCAGAGGTCTCAGTTCCAAAAGCCTACAAAAGGTCAGCCTATATGTGAGTAGAGTCAATGAAGTTAGTGGGACAATAGGGGATGGTGGGGACCATGGAGAACTGGGGAATTATTCCTTATTTAAGAAAGGAGTTTTTCTTTAGCTCCACTTGTGGGCAAGTGGTGATATGGATCCCATTTTGCTTCACTTTCTAATTTTACCAAAATTTATGTTATATGAGAAATCATTTGGAAATTGCTTTTTTAAAAATACTGTTTTCAGACTAAACAAAGCATATTTTCAGGTGGAATTCACACAGAATGTCATTATTTGTGCATTTCATCCATCTCTTTAGTAGAAGGGGGGTATAATGGGATGAGATTGGGATAGAGGTGTAATAAACAGAGCTGGGGCAGTTGGTGATGATCCCAACTAGGCAGCAGCCTGTCCCACTCACTCTGTGTGTTACTTCTGCAAGGGCTGGTTTGTGCCGCCCAGAAGTGGCTCTCCAGCTACAGTTTCTTTGAAGGACATTGGTGACCATGAATCCCACTAGCCTGGAAAGCAGAAGGAATAACTTGATCTGAACCCTTCCCTCCTCCAACCTGCTCCCATCAGAATATTGTATATGGCACTCACTTCTATAAAGCCATTTTTCAGGGAATGGCAAACATTCTATTTTCTTTAGTGAAGGATACAATTAATATCTAATTTCTGCTTTTCTCAGTCAATTTGCTTTTTTGTCATGTTATTTCTGTAAAGATGTGCTGACAATGAGAAGCCTTCACCTCTCTGCAGCTGTCATCCTGGAGTAGTTTATTTGGTGTCTAGCCTGGATTCTCTTAAATAGTTCGGGGTTGTAGGTGATTCATCCCTGGTCCCTGAAAATCACTCTCTGTAACCTTCTCCTCCTTTGCCCTCATGTGCAATGAGAGCTCTGATTATCTACAATTTTTCATCTTGGAGAACTTGACCTCTTCCTCTTCATGTAAGTGCACAAAATAAGCTGCCAGATTTGCCCTTGGCTTTCTCAGGCAGTTGGGTTTATCTGGAAGGCCCATGGTTACTGCCCTGAGGATTGCTGTGGTTCCAGCAGATAAACTGCATTAGCAGAAGCCAGGAAACTCATATTCTTCCAAAGCAGGCAGCCTACCCTGCTCCCTGGGGAGGTGCAAAGGGCAGGCAGTGACCCACCCTTCAGGGCCTCCGAGCCTCTCAAACTGCCCTTCTTGACCTTGCTCTAGGGCCTCTCCTATTTTCCCAAACAATAAACTAGTGCAAAAAGTAATGATAGTAGTGGAGGTAGGGCCTCCCCTGGTGGTGCAGCGGTTGAGTGCTGGGCTGCAAAGCTGCCTGCAGCCTCAGCAGCGCCGTTTCGATCCCCGGCCACCGGTGAGGGTCCCACATGGTGTGACAGACTGCTCCTGCCGCACCTGCTGCTCTCCTCAGCAGTGTATTTCATTGGTCTGCCTGTTCTGTTCCCCGCTCTGGCTCTGGTGAATTCTCTCAACCTCCCGCACTTCTGACTGTACCCAGTGATTGTATAAATAAATAAATAAATAAATCTTTTTAAAAAAAATAGTGGGGTAGCTCCTGGCCAACAATAAAGTGGGAAAGAATGTGGACTTGCCATGTTTATGCCTTTTCATTGTGAAAACACACTGAGAAGCAAAAGAGAACTCACATTCAAAATCTCTTTTTCCCTCTTCTTAGAGTAAGTGTACATGAGATTATCAGACCTGTGGAACAGTTTCCAGATGTAATTAAAGGCTGGTGAGATCTGCCGCCCACATATTCAGGTATGCAGGAAATGAAATTTATCTCTATTTCTTCATATCAACATCGTCCTGACCCAGAACTCCCTGCCTTTCACTAAATTCATGTAAAATGCTGCCTTAACACCCCTAGGACCCCACCCCTCCATGTCTCTCCGGGCAGCTCAAGGGGAAGAACTGCTGAGTTCCATCATCCTGAACTCAGCATTTGGCTCTCTGGATGCTCTTCCTTGCCACTTTTTGGTCCTGTCCTCTTCTTGGTGTCCACAGCCAAACATAGCCAGCTGACGTCCCAGGGCCCATACTTCCCATATCCTTTTTTTTTGTGGCCCAGGGCACCATCTCCTCAGTTCCTCTCCCATCTCCTCAGCTCTGGGGCCATTTTCCAACCTGTTCAGGCATGGGGGAAGCAAAATCAGGCAGCCTTTGGCAGGCAAATTTTTCTTTCCCTCTGCCAATATAAGGAAGCATGGAGCTCATCTGCCAGTTTATATGTGGAAAGGAAAAGGGAGTGATGTTAGAGGGAAGGATGCAAATTAACAGACACACCAAAGGGGAGATATGGGATTTTCTGTTATTATGTAGAAAGATACCACAGACTCTTTCAATCTGTTATTCTGCCTAAAATTTCCTGAATAAAATGCAATAGTATATTGTCTCCAGGATAGGAATTGACCAAAACATGGGGCCATCACCCCAGATGAGCAAGATTCTTCTCCACCTGGTTGGAGGTGGGACACTTGGATGGGCTTTGCTGCCCTATGAAAGTGTGTCTGGGTGGATGAGGTCACATAAGGACTCAGGTTCCCACTGCGAAGGAAAATATGTGTTCCAAGTAGAAGATCATCTTGACATCATGTATGATGACTGGGGACATGGCTGCTGTCTAAACTTGAGTTTCTACTGTTTCCTGAGTGGTATAGACATGACTTGGGACTGTCATTCCAGAAAGCTCATGTGGCTTTTCATGAATTCAACCATTTGTCTCCTTCCCTTTTCTTTATAGGTCAAGAGACAGCTTTGAAATATAACCTCCAGTACTTTATGGTTCTTAGTTTCTTGGATTTCCCCTTCATTAGTCTTGGATTTCTACTTCTCCAGAAACTACACAGGCTTATTTAAAATGATAGTCCCAGTGTTATTAAATTTTTTATTTGGGAAAAAGAATGCATTCAGTGCAAAATATTCCATTGAAACAAATAGCTGTATTGTTCCAAGAATGTCAGCTCCTCAGGCTCCTGCCCATTCAGGGACCCTTCCTGGAGGCAGTCACTGTTTCCGTGTCCCCTCCCTCAGAGGTGGTAACAGGTCTGGCTCTGGTCTGAACTTCAATTGTGTTGGTATATCGCTACACAGAGAGTCACTACAGTGTTTTTTAATGATCGCATAACATTATAGTGTATTAACTTTTCATAATTTATTTCACTAAACCCCTTTTAATAAAATATTTAGGGATTTTTTCCTGTCTTAGGCAACCTGCAAATAATACTTCATTACTCACTCAGTGTCTCTGTATATGCATTTTTCATTTTATTCTTAAAAGTGTTCTCTCTTGATTCTTTATCTCTATTCCTATTCCATCATCTTGTCTTTCCTAAAATTGTTGTGTATAAATAGGTGTATGTCTTAGCTGTAAGTTATCTTAAGTTTTTGTAGACCAAGGAGAGGTTTAAAAAGATTCATTAATTATTCTCCTTTCCGGTGCCTGTCCTCCATGGAGTAGGATAGAGTCGGATATTTTTTTGTATGACTCATACTCTCCCTGTGATCTTATAACTGAATACTTTATATCCGATATAAGCTTACCCTGGAAATTTATGGACCTTTCCAGCTAAGTGATATATAAGCCAGTTTCCTAAGAAGCAAAGCAATAACATGAAATCCATCAGCATGAGATAGATACTGTTATTCACCTGCCATGAAATTTTGTGAAGTAGTGAAAAGCCTGACTTGGGTCACAAGTTAGTCCAGATGACTGTGGGGTCTCTAAGCCTTGATGACTTCACCTGTGGTCAGTGAAATTTGGAGTACCTCCATCTTCTCAACTCTGCCTCAACATTACAATTATCTGGAGGGCTTCATAACCAAAAGGATGTCTGGTCTTGGGCATTTTACTCTGATCTACAGCCAAGGTTGACAACCTCTGGAACTGCATGACCATTGAAACCTTTTCCACCTCTGACATCTTGCGACTGAAGAACAGTTGTCAGAACCTGCTGTAGAAGTGGAGGGCTTATAAGACTTGACCAACTTAAAAGGTGGTTTACTGCACCAGAGTTTTCATGTTTACAGTTTTGAGTGTTGGGAAATATTTTCTCTTGAGAGTTTCCCTGATAAGCTTTCTACTTTGCGTAGTAGAAAAGATGAAGTTCAGGCTTCAGGCCCTTCTTAGGTTAATAATAAGTTGGAACCCAGTTTTCTCAAAGCTTGAAATTTGGGATTTGCCCAACTCTGTAGCAATTGTGGTATAAAATTCCAGAAATTGGGAGGATAGGCAAGGACACACAAGTTCAAGAACCAACCTAATGCTGAACCCTGTCCTCCATATTAGACTTCCCACCTGGTATGGCTCTAGATTTGGGGGCCACAATGGTAAGGTTTAGAGCTCCATTTTCTTGAGACCTCAGAGGAGAACCTGCTCAGGGATTAATTGGGAGTAGCTGTTCAATCTGCAGTATAATCTGTTGTTCCTTGTGTATTGGCACTTTGTGATGTCCTTACTTTATGTCAGGGATGCTTAACACTTTATAAACATCTCCTTAATGATAGGAATCCAGCTGACTTTTCTCAAGCTATCAGTAGTGCTTTGTGAGAATATTAGATGCCCTTGTTGTACAGCCACAATATCTTTGCATTATTAGATGAGTCAGAAACTGTAGGTCTTTCTGGGACATTCAGTCATATGGAGAGGTGATATTCTCATAGCCCACATCATCTATAAGGTACAACACAACTGCGGGTTTTATAAGGTATATTGGCACACAGAAGGATGGATGGAAAGAAGGATGGTTGGATTTTTGGGTGGATGGATGCATGGATGTTTCAACTGCGTATTATTTACCACATTGTGAAAAAGGAACTCATAACCCATGTGTTTGAAGATGGTCACACACATAAACATCCAGAAGTGTTTATTTATTTATCACACATTCTCACAGCCCACAGGAGGAGGTTATCACACTACATGCAGGGCCACAATAGGCTTGCATTTAAGAACAGAGCAAACAAGCAGAGGTGATTGGAGGCAGGCTGTACAGTATCAAAAGTGTGGGGCATCCCTTGGTTCCTTTGGCTTACCTAAATAGTTCCAAGGACTGACAGGGAACTAGAACCTAATACTCAGGGATAAGCAGGAACATGACATGATCCCCTTGACAAGGAGGGTTGTCTAACTAAGGTACCTTATCTGAGAGATCAGGATGGGGAAGGAAGCTTGTGGTCAGACCATTTGAGAGCCTCTCAATTTTACCAGCTATCAAAATAGCACATAAGAATGGACCTTCATTTAAGGTCTTATAGCAAAATAGATGAATTGAGGGTGAAAAAATTGAGGGCCAGAAGAAAGAATGTACAGATGGTTTGATGCATGGCTAGAAGGAAGAAGGATAAACAGGTGGAAGGGTGAAAAAAAGGATGCACAGGATGCACAGGGTGAGGGTCACACAGGGCAGAAGACTTGTTTCTGACTGCTGGCTCTGTCATTTGCTACCTGTGTGAGCTTAAAGAAGTTATTTCACATTTCCAAATATAGCCCTTTCTCCCTGTCTTGTGAAACATGGATTTAGATAACATCTAGGGTTTTCATGAAGATTAAACTTGATAGTATTGGGTAAAGCCCTTTGCACAGGGCCAAATACACACACAATAAGTGCTCAGTAAATGCCACTCATTCTTTATTTTACTCCAAGAAGGTTTTGAAATAGCTTTGAAAATACACATATTATATGCATTACAAACTTGTGATCTAAGTCCATGTATTGTATTTTTACTCCCTTAGTATTATATTTTGCTAAGATGTTATTTTAAGATAGCCTATTTAATCTTTTGTTTCAAGATTTCTGCTTTATGTATCATAGTTTTAAAAATTTCCCAGCTCGGGCCTCCCCAGTGGCACAGCAGTTGAGCACTGGGCTGTGAAGCTGCCCACAGCCTCTGAAGCACCGATTCGATCCCTGGCTGCCAGCAAGGGTCCCACATGGCACATAGACCTCTTTTGCAGTGCCCGCTGCTCCCCTCAGCAGTGTACTTTGTCAGTTTGCCTCTTCTGCTCCCCTCTCTGGCTCTGGTGAATTCTCTCACCCTCTTGTGCTTCTGACTGTACCCAGTGCTTCTATAAATAAATAAATAAATCTTTAAAACAAAAATTCCCAGCTCAAGGTCATAAAAATATTCACCTATTTTCTTCCAAAAGTTTTATCCTTTTACCTTTCACATTACAGTCTATTGCCTACCTGATACAGATTTGACAGGTATGATGTGAACTAGGGGTCATATTCATATTTTTTTCCCATATGGAGAATCAACTGGCCTAGCACTTTATGGAAAATGTCATCCTTACTACTGCTTTTCCGTGGGCCCTTTGTCATTAATCGGTGGTCCTGGCTCGGCATTCTCTAGCCTCATTGTTCTTTATGTCCATCTTATACCAACTCCACATTGTTTCAAGGACATATCTAGATACAGAGAACCCTATATACAGAGAACTCTTGCTCTAAAAGATGGAAAACAAATGAAACTGTACTAATAAACTAAATAAGCATTTCAAGGCCATTCTAACTCTTTGCTGATTTGACATGCATTTACTGAGTACCTGCCATGCAGTACTCTGAGACAGAAAGGTATTACATGTACATGTACATATGTATGTATATATACTAAGGAAATAAGTATATAAATATATACAAATACATACACATATATACATATATGTGTGCATATATGTATGCATGTACCTACACATGGGATATATTCATGTATGTGTATATATATTTAGTGTGTATGCATTTATACTATATATGTATGTATTTACTTATCTACTTATTGATCTTTACCTATGTTTACCCATTTTTTTCTTTCCTTGTTAATATATATGACAGTCAGAGAGGCACATACCTAGAATTTTGAAAGTTCAGTAGCTGAATAATGACAGAAATGCAAACAGAAGCTGTGGTGGAGGCAGTGGTAGTAAGTGTGGGCTGTTCCCCACTCTGTCTTTGGTGAATGCTCTCACCTCCTGTGCAAGGCCTACAACCCAGTTCTTCTATGCAAAAAAAGAAAAGTCCAATTGGAGTGCACATTAATTCTTACATACAGGAACCAAATGCTCAAAGCATTTTTAAAAACTGGAGTTCTCATCTGGAAAGAATAAGAGACAACGAGCCCCCCACCACACACCCCCTCCAAGCTGGATGAAAGCCAAAGGGGCACATGGCTAACAATTGACTCAATCTTGACAATAGTTTTAGGAATTATGACTCAAATGCAACATCCTGGGTGTGCAGGAAAGTTATATTTCCTATTTGAGTATTGTCATGGCAACCAAGACACTTGCAATATTTTGTCAACGGAGCTAAATATCAGAGATACCATGTGATTGCATTTACACTTGGGATGAAAACTATTTGGTTATAGGAGCAGCATGCAATAGAAAATAAAAGTTGTAAATACTGAGTGCTTGGAAAGGAAGAGGGGGGGAGTGTTTATTGGTCAGTGGTGGCGAAGGGGGTAGGAAAGTTCCAAAAGATAGAAAGAGCTGTTGAAATGACTTCTCAGAGGATCCCAATTCAGAGCTAAAATGTGTCTGTTACCGTGACATGATATATTTAGCAACTTGAACAGGAAAATTTGACTTTGATCTGAAGACTCTTGGTTTATATAAACCAAGTTTCTGGCAAGATCTTGAAACAGACTCTTATGACCCTGTGAAATGAGTTCTCTCTCTTTATAAGTGAAAAGAGGCCTCCTTTTCCTTTTTAGTTCTGAATATGAACTTCCCATGACTTGGTCACACTGGACTTCCTGAGAGTTGCTAAATGAACCAGCTTCATCACCTAATACTCTCTTGAGTCAGAATAGATGTGGTGGCAACTGCTAAATATTGAGTTTGTATCATCTCCTGAGTGTGCACAGCTGACATAGGGCTGAATTGCAACATAGCACAGGCTGTTCTACTTCATCTTGGAGCATGGTAAACACTGACACAAATATCATGGGGGTTGGACTCTCACCCTGAATCCTTTCTACTCCCTTGTTATCTGTCCCTACCAGATTGGTGAACAAAGGCTATAGAACTGCCTTATAAACTATAAAGCATAATAGCATGTGGAATTTATATTTTGTGGTAAAATATAGTTGAATATCAGCAAATGAAGATCGTTGTATTCAATAGGGTGGTGTTATTAGGATGTAACAACCCACTGGCTGTCCTTGCTTATTATTGTTCACTCAAATATAAGTCTATTTGCTCATTCTCCAAAGTATTTTCAAATGTCAGTGGGGCAGCAAACACTGTAGTGAGCAGCAGGGATAGAAAATATAAAGTAAAAGCAGAGTCAAGAGAAGAAATTAGTCTGTCAAATAACCAATGAGTCTATATAATTTTTCAAAAAGCATATTAAATAGCAATAGAAGCTCAATTAATGAAATTGATGCATATACTAAAATGCCAATGTAGTTATATGGAACTACATGTAAGTAAAGAAATGTAACTCAAGACAACTTGAGTGAAATTAAGCATCTCCCCACATGTAGAAATGAACTTATTCCATGGTTTTGGGGGACTTGGTGGTGATTTCAGGGGTGGGGATATCTCTGAACATTGGAAAGAGACAGGAGACAGAGATGATTTCTGATTTCTGATTTATTTTTTATGTTACACAGTTTCACTTCTCTGCTAATCACACAGGGGGAGAAAAGCAATTCTCTCACCTCCAGTCAGATTTGAATGCGGGAGTATCCTACCACATAAGGGCGCCGGGGGAGTGACTGCTCGATCAGTTGTCCTCCTCACCATCCCCAGAGCCAACTGTTATCAGACATTTGACAAATTTACTTCATGCACACATACACACACACATACACACATACACACATACTCCTACACACATTTTCCATGGTTTGTGTATTGATCTATTGTGTATTGATCAGCTGATTTGGCTTGAAGGACTATCATTCCCAATATATCATTCTACACTTATGTATTTTCACTTAATTAATCTTAGTTCCTTCCATTGTCCTGTATATGGAATTGCATCATTCTTTTTAACAGCAGTATAGTATTCTATAATATCTGTTCCATAGTCTACTTAAATATTTCCTTGTTGGTGATTTTTCCAACTTTCTTAATACTTAGCATTATAATTCACAATCCTCCTATAAACTTTTATATATTCCTAGAAGATAGAAATGTCAGTGTGTAATATCTGGATTAAACAGTATGTGCATTTTAAATTTTAATAATATCACTAAATTGCCCCCAAAAATGCTTTCCAAGGTTAGTGCTTTCCAATATGGTATGAAAGCAATTGTTGCTTATCTCATAATGAACTCTGTGATCTATCTATCTATGATATCCATCTGGATTCTTCAGTATATTATCAGGGTTTTGTTTTTTTTTTAATTTTTCCTAGTAAAATTGCCAACTTGTTGGAGTTTTTTATGTATTAAGGAACATTACCCTTTATCAAAAATGTTCTTTTTTAAAAAAGATTTATTTATTTATGCATACAAGAACTGGGGTACAGGCCAAAGGTGTGGGGGATGAGAGGATTCACCAGAGACAGAGCAGGGACCAGAACAGGCAGACTGACTGAAATACACTGCTAAGAGGAGCAGTGGGTGAGACAGGAGAGGTCTGCTGCACCATATGGGTAGCTCCCTGGCTGGCCAGGGATCTGACTCGTGTTGCAGAGGCTGCGGATAGCTTCGTAGTGCTGTGTTTGAGCTCTTGAGCTACTAGGGAAGCCCTCAAAAATATTCTTTATTATTTTATTTTGGTTCTGTGTTTATTTGGTTTGGTACTAGACAAGAACTTTTTCACCCAGAAATAGTTAATTATGTGATTTCTGTTTTACAATTTTCTGAATTCCTGTGCATTGTTTAAATTTGCTACTTTTAGATGAAATCAGTTAGGTCCCTAACTCCCACCACCCCCTCACTGTTAGTATTCCAACTGTTATGGAGCAGCCCCAATATAAAACGGGTTGCCTGGCTGTGGGTCCTCACCTGCACGCTTAAAAGGGACTTATTAATACTCCACTACAGGCACACACAAAAGGTTAATAAAAGGTTTATTTACAAGGGAAAGGGAATTGAGGAAATGTACAACTCAGGGAGAAAATAGGGAAATAAAGTCTTTAATGCGTCCTACCTGATCCGCCAACCTGGAAACCCAAAGGCAATCTCAGAGCTCGCCAAGCTGCTGCGAGCTGGCGGAGAGCCAAAAAGCCAAAAAGGGAATCCCCAAAGCCCACGTGTCTGGTTTTATACCAAACCTGGCTGCTTAACCCCACCCTCAGGTCCCAGCCACCTTCCCTTTGCTGGTGATGGGATTTGGAGTTCCCAATGTCTTTTGGCTTTGGTCTGGAGTGGGGGTGGAGTCCACAAAGCCTGTATGGAATTAGCTTTAGGACAGCCTTTCCCCCTAACACTTCATATTTGGAGGCTGATCTGTATGTGCTCCTGCTGGCTTTGGCCCACCTACTGAGCCCTCTCATAGAGCCTCCTCTAGCTGTGGGATGTCTCACCTGTGGCCCAAGCCCTCAGCAGTTTTTTTGACTGGACAAAGTTTGTTGGTTCCTTGGAGTCCATTTGAATTGAATTGTATTAGGCAGTGTGGTGCTTCTCCATCGCACCTGGGGGAGACAGAGCAGGATTTGGGAGGCATCGCTTTGGAGCTGTGCTTTGGAAAGGTCGGCTACCAGCCTGTCCCCCACCTGCCCTGGCACACAGAGCTCAAGGCAGTGAGTCCTGCTCCCAGGGGAGTAGCACCCCTGAGTTGCCTATTGCAGTAGGGGGAGGGGATTCCCACAAGTGTCGTTCCCTCAAGTCACAGAAAAAATTTGATTATGACCTTATGAAAGCAGAGGGAAATAGCTGAGTTAAAAAGTTAAAAATCCAACGCGAATAAAATAAAATAAAATAGGAAGTCATGAAAAGGTTAATTTTCATTTATAACAAGTTCATATGAAGCTCTACTTTGCTATTCATATTCTTTTCACAGGAATCAATCATCCCACCTCCCTGCAGCTTCCTAGTGCTGAGAGTGCCCATCCCAGCCCTGTCTGCATGATCCCTGAAGCAGGATTAAGTGTGAGATTCCTTCCCTTTTTTTGTTTATGTGATGCTGGGGAGGAGAAATGCCAAGTCTAGCTGGGAGGCAAGGAAGGAAAGGAAGCCTGTGTGTGTTTCATATTCTGATTTAGTTCAACTACGAAATTTAGGTTTACAAGAGCCTGTGCAGTCCTATCTGGAGGTTTGAATTTCATGGAGCTGTTGTTTCCATTACGGATTGGAAATAATAATGAAAGCTGCAAGGTGTTTGGTGCCAGAAACAACTATGATTGGCAACTCTAACCTTTTCCTAAATGCTCCATTCTGCTTCCTTTAGAAAGATCTTCTGAGTCAAGAGAGATCCATCCCAGTGTTCTTACACAACATAATGATTTTTTTTTCATAGAATTACAGGTAATAATCCTGACCACTCTTGGAAATGACGTGTAATATGAAAGTGTATTCAATTGAGCCTTTTTGAGATTTCAAGTTGGAAAGTGGTAAAAAGGACCTCAGAGTTGGGTGCCTGGGTTAGACACCACTTGCCTAATGGTGGATCTTTCCTATAACTTGTTTTCTTATCTGCAAAATGAGATAAATGCTATTTCAAAGAGTTGGTAAAGATTCCGCTACATCTGGTGCAAGGCAGTTCTCAAATGTTAGTGCAGAAGAATAAAATGTAAGATGCTCTGATTTATATCATAAATGATGCATTTATTAGTTTACCAAACTGAAACCTTGCAGGTACCCATACAGGTCACTCAGGTAAAGGTGTGAACATGGTGCAACTGAGTCTTGGCAGACACCTTGAGACCCTCCCCATGCAGCTTGTCTCCCCAGCCCCTGGGAGGCTGTCTGCACATGGTTTCTCCTGGACTTCTGGGTCCTGGTGCGGTTGAGGCTATGACTGTGGTGTCTTTCACATTGATAGTGATCCTGTCCTGTTTGGAGTGTGGGAGGGAGACCTGCAAACTCATACCTTCAGCTATGTCTTCTTTATCCGCGTTCCCCACAGTGTCTGAATGTGAAAGTGACTCCGAGGTGGAGAGGGACACTGCTGGTCCTTCTCCTGCTCTTGGTGTGCCTTTGAATTTCCCTGCAGTGAGAATTGTTCCTGCCAGGCACGCAGGCACGTATCCTGCTCCATGTGCGTGGTCCAGTCCCTCTGGGCTCTGCAGTCAGCTGGTGAGAACTTGGTGCCAGTGTCCGAAGGGAATGTGGGGTTATCATTACAGGGTAATCCCTACAGCCCCCTCCATGCCAGGTTCCTCCATCTATCTAGACTTCCTCCATACAGGCTCCTGTCTTCTGCTCCCCAGGTTTCCAAGTCAAGGTCACCGAATGTGATAAGGGCAGTAAGTCCCTAAACAAGAAAAGAATATAACTTCAGCAATTGCTTCACTTTTTTTTTAAGAATTTTTTTTTTTTTTTTTTTTTTTGCATAGGAGAACTCGGTTACAGGCGAGAGGTGTGGGGGGATGAGAAGATTCACCAGAAACAGAATGGGGAGCGGAACAGGCAGGCTGACTGAAATACACTGCTGAGGAGAGCAGTGGGGGAGACAGGAGAGGTCTGCTGCATCATGTGGGTCAGCTTCCTGACTGGGGGTCTCAAGCCATCATGGTGGTAGTGCTGAGAATTAACCCCTAGGCCACCAGGGAGGTCCCCAGTTGTTTCACTTCTTTTCTCAAAATTGTTTGTATCTCCTTGAGGAAACTTTCCCAAAAAAGGCCACGTGGCATGGGTGCTATCTTTGAGTGTGCTTCTCAGAAGCAGAACTGGTAAAGGAGATTCGGGTAAGTGATATGTTTGCCTTAACCTCACCAGGACCTGGAAGTCCAGGAGAAACCATGTGCAGACAGCCTCCCAGAAGCTGGAGAGACAAGATGTACGGGGGAATGAGAGGAGGAGGAAAAGAGAGAACACAGTGCTTAGAGCAGAATTGCAGCAGGCACCTGAGCTCAATCCTGTGGACACCAGCACAGTGGTCTCTTCTCCCCTCCTCCCACACCCACTCCACTAAGTCCTGCCCGTCGCTGCTGAGGGCAGCTCTGAGGGCACTGGCTCCAGCACCTCTAGCCTGTCTTGGCTTCCATGGGTGGAAGGGGACTTGGGGGAGGTGCAGGTCTGGTCAGGGCAGCAGATTTCCATTCACTGCTCTAGAATGGGGGAGGGCCAAGGGGTGGTGGGCAGGGAACTAAAGTATCAGTTCCAACTTCCAGCTCCTAAAAGGGCTTCCTCTTTTGGAGCCAGCTCAAAGTAAACCCAGGTAGACACACTCCACTTGGAAAATTCTAAATGCCAAAGTGCCAGAATGTGTCGTAGTCCAGAGCAGATGCCGGAGTCGGAAACCCTGCATGGTTTCTCAGAATGATGGCTTGTCAAAAGCAACTTTAAGCACAGTCTCTTATTTCAAAGAGTGTCCAGTTTCCTATGAATGATTTATTAGAAAAATGTGTTTGGGGAGAAAACATTAAGAGCAGCCCAGAGACTTGCACACAAAGCAGCCAGTCTCCTCTCAGAGTTATCTTTAGGGAGTGTATCCATTGCGTGATTCAGAGTGTTTGTAAATCTGTCTTTCATTTTAAATTCACTAGGTAGCACTCACAATTGCCTGGTTTTAATTTTGAAGGGGATGGAGAGAGAGGTTGGACCAACTGATCACTTCCTAACCGGTGCTTGCATGCCCATGTGGAGCAGCTCTTGGTAGTCTTGGAGCCCAGCAGAGAGAAGGAAACACAAATGCTTATGACACCTTGTGCATTTCTGTGCCTCAGTTTGCCTTTACATAAAACATCTGTAATTCCTTCCAGGTACACACTACTATATGTTTTGCCAGCACTTTGGGCACCCTTCCCCTTTGGCCCTCATGATGGGCAGAAGGTGTAAGTGACTTTTTTCCCATTTCATAAAAAGGCTGGGTCAGGCTGACCCAGAAGAAAACCATTCAAACCCTCTCATGACCTTGGGCAACCAGACACTGCCTGGCATGAAATCTGTGCCAAGTAAATGTTTGGATGGATGTGGGACTGGATTGCTGTTTAATCTGGGTCTTTTCGCCACAGGAAGAGCATGGGTTGGCATTAGTAGAGAGAACCTGACAAGAAGCCATAGGTTCTGTTTGAAAGCAGATGTACTTTGGGCTTATATTTTTTTACATTTTTTAAAAAAGATTTATTTATTTATGCATAGAAGAACTGGGGTGTAGCCAGAGGTGTGGGGGTGTGAGGATTCACCAGAGACAGATTGGGGAGCAGAACAGGCAGATTTACTGAAACACACTGCTAGGGGGAACAGTGGGAGAGACAGGAGAGGTCTGCTGTGCCATGTGGGTGATCTCCCCGCCAGGGTATGGAACTCAGGGCTCAGTGGTAATAACACTGAGAATTAACCCCTACACCACCAGGGTCCCCTTTTTTACATTTATTCGTTTATTCTTATGGCAAAATGGTTTGGGATAGCTGCTCCCCTATGTGGTGACCTTGTTTCTTCTTCAAGACTTCCAGAAGCATCCCATGAATGAATCACCTTCTGCTGTGCTAAATGCAGTTCAGTTGGCACCTGCCCTAAGTCACGCTCATTGCAGGGAAACACTAAAGACAAAGCATCTAAGATACAGCTGCATTTCTAGAACCAGGATATCTGTACCCATCTTCCTTGTGGATAGAGAGGCCGACTTCTTGACAGTCTGCTGTTTGCCGTTAGATACCCACCTCACCTGCTCCATGCCAATCCTACCAGACCCCAACCACTTTCAGAATAGTAGTGAAAGGAAATCAGGAATGTGAATGGGGAAGACACACCAAGTTGGGAGAGGGGAGAGAGAGAGAGAGAGAAAGAGAGAGAGAGAGAGAACGCAATATTATTGCTAGATCAAAAAGGTAAAATAAGGTAAGAAGACTGCCAATTTTTTGCTCTTGTTAATTTCAGCCTCTCCCTCCCCCACCACAATTCCTAAGCTTGCAATGACATGCTTTTCCAGAATGACTATACACAAAAGGAGTTGTTTCTGCTGCTGAATATTTAGTGGTTATTTTTTGTTTGTTTTATTTATTGAAGATAACTTAGGGAAATTTCATGGTAAAAACAGATCCAGTTGCCTTGTGTTGCACTTTGAAAACTCCCAAGCAATTCTGCACCTGCGACTTTGATATGTTTAATGAGGCCTCTGGGAATGGAGCCATGGTCGTTTTTACAGGGCTTGTTGGAAAGTCACCCCAGGACTGCAGAGATGCATTGAATTGCAGGGCTGGGGTTTAAATCCAGTCACCAACTCAAGAACATTAACAACAAACAAACTTTGTCTAAATCTCTCTGTGTCCTGAGCTAGATAGCCAGACTCTGGATTTCTGTGGAATTGGGGGGCTGAGTGGCACAGTCCACATGCTTCATGCTTGTTCTTCAACTCACTCACTCTTCTGATGCCTGTTGTGGCTTTTAGAATCCATCATCCTCAAAACTATGTGTCCTCACTTAGTTCACATTTCTTTCCACAAGTGTGTGGCCAGAACGTGACTGATTACTCCTAGGCTGAGCTGGCAGAGTCATTTCAGCCCAGACAATCCTAAACAGTCCAGGGATGTTTCATCACTACCAGGGGGAGCTTTATCTGTGTATTTCAGGGACACAGCTAATTATCACACTTGGGTTATCACTCTCCCTTATGTCAGTCTCTTTCCTTCACTCTGTGGACTCACCACGTCTCCGTGATGGTGGCTCTATGATGGGCAAACTCCCAAACTCTTGGGAAGCAATAGCCTTGAGAAGACATTACTCATCTTCTTGCTTCATCAGATCTGCATGTAATATAGTTTATATTTTATGAAACATGGCATTCAGTCTATGCAACTTGTTAATTATTTGCCTAGATGTCATGTCAATCTACATTTAAACAACAAATTAGTTAAGGGAGAACTCCTTTTCTTTAGTATTTTATTTCAGCACCATTTTGGATTTACCAAAAATTTACCAAAAATACCACCCAAATAATTCCTATATATGTATCTCCCAGATATTTTAACATTCGATTATTCCAAAATATTTTATTGGGCCTCCCTGGTGGCGCAGGCAGTTGAGCGCAGAGCTCTGAAGCTGTCTGCAGCCTCTGCAGTGCTGGTTCGATCCCCACCGGCTTCAGAACAACCCACATGGTGAGCAGACCTCTCCTGTCTTGCCCGCTGCTCCCCTCAGCAGTGTATTTTATCAGTCTGCCTGTTCTGTTCCCTGCTCTGTCTCTGATGAATCCTCTCACCCTCCCGTGCATCTGGCTTGTACCCCGGCTCTTGTATAAATAAAAAAATAAATCTTTAAAAAAATATTTTATTCAAAAATTTTAACATTTTTGCACAGTTCCTTTACTCCCCTTTATCTCTTATATATATGCATATATAGATGTACACATGTACATATAAACACATGTACACATAAACATATATATGTTTATATGTATAAACATATACATATAAACATATATACACACATATAAACATATATACACACATATAAACATATATTTACACACACATATAAACATATATATACACACACATATAAACATATACATATAAACATATATATACACACACACCTCTCTTCTCTTTACTTTTAAATATTTCATAATGTGTTTCCTAAAAAACAAAACAAAACAAAACAAATTGTTCCACAGCACAGTGTAATGATCAGGAAATTATCACAGATGTAATACTATTATCATAGCTATAGAACTTATTTGCATTCATCAATTGTACCACATTTGTCTTTTGTAGCAAAATGATACAACAGCTAGTTTGAAAAGACTTCGAGTCTGGGGCAATTTGAGCATAACAGTGGTACTTATAAAGATTCATAAGAATCTCATAAAGAATTAGAACACAAATAAGAATTGTAGAGAATGGTAGTAAGGGATTATGAAATAAATAAATAATGATAAAAGGGAAACCTCTTCCTTACAATTGGATGCCAACTAACAAATGTGGAAGGATCAATGGAATTGGAAACATCACAATTAGACAGTTATCATGGTAATAATTGAACCAGGCAAGTATCTTTAAAGCATGCTATGATGAATAGGTACAGGAGTGATGAGAAATGAAATATTTGCATGGTCTTAAAGATACTGAATTAGAAAATGACGGTGTTTTAAAAATCTCTTTCATTAGATTTTGAACAAGCTTTTAGGAGCACTAGAGACAGCAGTTTGGGGGTTGTGCTGCGTAGCCTGGAGGAAAGCTGGGTGAGAGGACTGCCAGTCTGCCTTCTCATTGACCCACATCTGCAGGTGTTATGGGGTGTCTTCCCTGTCTGGTTGAGGGTCATGTGCTGCAACTGACATTTGGTTAAGTTAAAACCATGGCATTTAATATGGAGACCCCAGAACAACAGAACCAAAATAGCCCCATGAAAGGCCCACATACTCTTTGCAGTCCCATTCCTGAGCACAAAGTCCATGTCCACTACCTGGACTTCAGGGCGACTCTAGCCAGAACGAGCTGTCTGCCACTCAGGTGAAAAACACCCAAGGACAGCCAGAAGCCATTGAAACCCCAGGGAAACACAGAAAACACAATGCCCCTCACTCACATCCGACCTCCAAATATTTCTAAAGAATTCTTAGACCTATGTTGTGAGATATTTTCGAATCTCTTTTGAGGCAATGGGATTATAAAAATGTCAGCCATTGGAGCATGTTTTTGCATAACCTCCATCAGTTTATCCAGGTGGAGAGGAGCCTCTTGGAGAACTCCAAGTCCCTGCCACCTTCCTCAGAGCTGGGCCTTCATCAGAGAGCCCTGCTGACCCTTCCCCCATGACCTGGGAAACCGCAATGCTGCCTGTACAATAAAAAGCAAGCAGCTGTCTTCTGCTTCTCCCCCATGCTCCATCCTCTCTGTCCCATGACAGTTGTCCTGCATGATGCATGTGGAGCAGAATATTCTGGGCCCAGGTTAATTCCTGTCCTTGACTCTATCCCTGACTCCCGTAGAGGATCCCTCTCTTCCAGCTGGACCACATAGTCCTCATGCCTCATGGTACCCACTCTTGGGTCAGGGTTGTTCCGGCTTTTGGCATCCCAAGAGTCTAGCCTGCTATGACAGGTCTGTGCTGGTTAAGTGAACAAAACCTTTATTCGAGATCGCAGTGCACATGGCTGACACTTCCAGGCAGAGGTCATTCAGTGATGGGGGCTCCCACAGTGATGAAAGGGGGGCCCCACAGTGATGAAACCCATGTCCACCCTGGGGTCCAGGTTTCTGTGCCTGGGATAGCCCTACAAGACCAGAAACCTGCAAGACTGGATTGGCTACACCCACAATGTTGTTGGTTATAGCAGGGCAATTCATAGTTTTCCCTCCAAACCTTAAATAACAAGCACACCGCCCCCCACATCATTAACATGCATTAAATTTTTGCATTTAATAGCAATAAAGTAATATCTGGTGTGGGTTTTTTGTAGCTCTTTGGAGTCAGAGAACAGCTTAAATCCTACTTGAATGGGCATCAGAATTCCCAAGGACTTTATCAGCACCCAGGTCTTGGCCCCACCTTAAAACTTGCCTTTCTAGGTTCCCAGTTGATTCAGATGCCCTGTGTGATACCACATCGAAGGTCCACTGGAGCAAATCCACAGTGGCAGAAAGCCTCAAAGCCTTATGTGCCTCCCCATGGCACTTGAGGACTTGCTAGAGAGAAGGAAATTCTTTAGAGTTCCTTAGCTCTGAAAAATTTGAATGTAACGATGGGTTTGAGACTGGAATTAATATACAAATTTTGTTTCCACAGGAATTACAGTAAATCAGCTTTTTAGCATATTACAGGATCAGCAACTGAAGTGAGTCACGAGTCCCACTCTTTGCAATCTTTTCTCTCCAAAAATAGACAAATAGGAGAGGTAGAATATTAGAAGTGGTGAAGGTCGATGGTGGGATTTTTCTTTAATTCTCAGTTTTGTGTTTCTAGAAAGATCAGATCAAATATCATCTTTCATAACTGAAATGGAATAGAAAGAAACCATTTGACCTATCACGGCTCTCATGATCATCACGCCAAGCCACAGTAAGATGAATCTTAGCTTTCCAATTCTGGAAACTGCCAAAAATGCTATTTGGATTAATTTCTATTTGGGAGTTGGCTAAAATTGGCCACATTCTCTCATACCTCAGGATAAACATCATAGTGTTGTCATAAAAATCTATATTCCCCAAATTAGGTTAAAATAGGACTCTTTGGAGAGGTAAAAGGTTGTTTTTTTTTTTTTTAAATTACTCCCCAAATACATTCAGATACAAGCTGTTCAACTTTTCTTCCATATTTGATATCAAAAATTTCTAAATGTTTGGAATTATACTAAATTGTATTATCCCATTGCACATAAAATTCAATTGACATTTCTTTGTGAAAATTTTAATACCTGTAAGTTAAAAATATTTAAAATGATATTTTAATACTTTGTAAGAAGTAAAAGACATTCAACTTTTCAAAGCACAGTCCAGTACTGCCATACAAATATATCTATAAGAGTTTTTCCTTAATAGGATATGATTCAATGTAAACATAAGTTAACCTTATTCTCTACAATAGATTGACCATCATAAGTTGTGGTAACAGTGTCCATAAAGTAAATTATCATACATTTAAAAGACAGGATTTGAACTGAATCCAAATCTGGAAAATATCACCCACATTGTTGACTTTGTTAATATCTTCTAAGTTAAAAAGAATTTTAAATTAATTCAAGTTAGAATGGAGCTTTTGTATTTGCAGAGACAGCTAAATTTGAACAATAGAACTAAGATGGCACCCAAATCAGACTCCAATTTTGTTCAGATGTCTATTCCTTTTGTGTGTGACCCAGAGGCTGTGACTCCACCCTGCTCAGGGGGACATGTGTCTGGGCCAGGTTGTCAGTGGCAGCCTGATGAAGGCTGGGTGCGCATGGCCCGGACCTGACCAGCTTGTGGCGTGTCACAAAGGAACAGCTGCTGAGGCCCCTGTGAAGCTCTGCCTCAGTTCTAAGGGGTGGTTCATTTCCATCCCAGAATAGTGGGTGTTAGAGGTTCAGCTTTGACTCTAGAACTTCTAGAATCTTCTTACAACCACAAGGGGAGCCAGACTGGGACAATTTCACTTACAGAAGATGGCATAATGAAGTGAGGAGGGCTCCGTCCTTGATACCCTCCCAGCTGTTGAATCAGTCAGCTTAGAACGCTGACAGACCTCAAATAACTTTCATTTTATGAAAAAAGAAATTATTTTATTTGTATCTGTGACAAATTTCCTTTTGACTGTAGTGAAGTTATGCTAGAAAATGCAACAGAATTTGAAAATTACAGATTTTGTGAAAGCAGTATTTTATCTATTTCTGTTCATTTTCCTTGCTCATCACTTAAACTCTACAATAGTTTTTAAGGAGGTCTGTAGTATTATTAAAAATGGTCCCTAAGCCTTGGGTCCTTCTGGGCTGAGAGAATTTAGTGTTAGTTTGACTCACATATGTATCTGCTTAATTGGCAGCTCAACAGGGAACACATTTTTTCACAATTTGTCTCTCACTCTTTTTTTTAGCTTTTTTAAAGAGTGAAGTGAAAAGGGCAATAAAGCAAGGTAAATCTTGCTATTTATTTCTATTGACTGGGCATCTATATGAGCCTAGTCTATATTACTGGATTATTTGTGGTCATTGAGATAAAAATGTGTTACAAGCTTTGTTAAAATTTGTGGTGTAATCATCCTGTAACCCTCCCGGAAAATTCACTGAATGTGAAGCTGGAGGCATAACAGTTCAATTGGAAACATCTAATTCCATTCTCCCTGCTCCCAGAGTCCACCGTTGCCCTGTAAACACAGGTGCATGAAGAATGGTCATTTTCCCCCCAGATGTTTTCCCTTCCCTCTCATCTTGTCAATCCTCCATCAAGTGAATGAAAGGTAATCAACACTGTAGGAAGGTGGAAAGGACAGTAACTTTTGTGATTGCCACTGTTTTTAAGAGGCTAGCAACTTCTCAGGGTCAGACACCATAAGTGCTCAGGATAGCATTTCTTACAGCGGGCCAGTTGGGGTGGTCAGGTTCTGAAGACCATTCCCTGTCACTCAGCTTCCCTCCTTTCAGAGTAAAGTGAGACCCTCCCCAGTCCTTCCTACCAAAGAAAGCCACAGCTTTCATGTCAATGCTAACTTGAATATTTATCTGTGGTGTTAAATGATAATTAATGAATCAACATCAGGCAGGACAAAAATTAAGCAGAAGTGGGTGGCCACGAAGCAAAAATAGTAGACGGACTCAAGTACTTTGTATGCTGAGCGCTATATTTAAGTTTGGTCTGAGCTAATTGGGGGATCAGAATTAGGATTACACCACCTGTGTCCTAGTGATTAAGTCAGTGTGTACCCCTCAGTCAGGCTTTCCCCTCACAAGGATGACTCAGGGATGGGCAGAGGTCCCACTTGGAGCCAGGCTACAGACAGGATGTTTGCTGATGACTTCTCTGAAATTTCCTCCAACTCACCTTGCTGTAGATGGAAAAGCCAAGTCTTCTCCCAGACATTCTGACTATGGAGACTGGGTGATTGGCCGCAGAGGTAGAAATTCAGGAAGGGAGAGAAATGGTGGGGGGCGGGGGTCTGTGCTAGGTTGGTGGGATGAACAAACACAGTTTTTTTAAATTTTTTATATCTTTTTTTTTAAGATTTATTTATTTATTTATTTATTTATTTATTTATTTATTTATTTATTTATTTATTTATTTATTTAAACAAGCACTGGGTACAGTCAGAAGTACGGGAGGGTGAGAGAATTCACCAGAGACAGAGCAGAGAGCAGAACGGGCAGAATGATGAGGTACACTGCTGAGAGAGCAGCGGGCGGCAGGAGAGGTCTGTGCGCCATGTGGCATGGTCGCCGGTGGGAGGCCGGGGAACGAACCAGCGCTGCAAGGGCTGCGGGCAGCTTTGCAGCCCAGTGCTCAACCACTGCGCCACCGGGGAGGCCCAAATTTTTATATCTTTTATATCTTTTATTATTTTTATTTTTTATAAATTATTTTATTTTATGTAATTCTTATTCTTTTTCATTTTTGCGTAATGTATGCATTTTCATTTTGGTTATATTCCCCATACAATTCCCACCCTCTTTTTCTGACCCTAATCCCTCTTCTCCTCCCCCTACCCCCCACTGTAGTGTGTCTCTGGTCTATAGTTGCTTGTTGATTTTGATTTTTACTTTATTGCAATTAGTCTTTTTCCTGGTCCCTTATTTAGGTTTTCTAAATTCCTGCTATGAGTGAGAACATCTGGTATTTTTTGTTTTCTTTCTAGCTTATTTTGCTGAGCATGATCCCTTCCAGCACCATCCATGTTGCTGCAAATTGCATGAGTTTATCTTTTTTTGATTGCTGAGTAATATTCCATTGTGTATGTATACCACATCTTCTTGATCCAGTCATCTGTTTTGGGGCATCTGGGTTGTTTCCATAGCTTAGCTATTGTAAATAGTGCTGCTATAAACATAGGGATGCAGGTGCCCTTTGGAATTAATGTTTCTGTGTCCTTTGGGTAAATACCTAGGAGTGAATTGCTGGATCATATGGAAGCTCTATCTTTAGTAAGTTAAGAAATCTCCACATAACTCTCCATAATGGTTGGACCAGTTTGCACTCCCACCAGCAGTGCAAGAGAGTTCCCTTTTCTCCACATCCTTGCCAACATTTGTTGCTAGTTTTTTTAATATGTGCCATTTTCACTGGTGTAAGATGGTACCTCATTGTAGTTTTGATTTGCATTTCCCTGATTACAAGTGATGTTGAATATTTTTTCATATGCCTGTTGGCCCCTTGCATTTCCACTTTGGAGAAGTTTCTTTTTAGCTCTTCTGCCCATTTTTTGACAGGATTATTTTCTTTGTTTTTGTTGAGTCTCATCAGCTCTTTGTAGACGTTTGTGATCAGTCCTTTATCATTAGTGTTGTGTGCAAAAACTTTCTCCCAGTCGGTGGGGTTTCTCTTTGTTTTTGTTATTGTCTCTTTTGCTGTGCAGAAGCTCTTTAATTTGATGTAGGCCCAGCTGTTTATCTTTGCCTTCACTATCACTGCTTTGGGTGATGTGTCTGTAAAGATGTCTTTGAGGCGCATGTCATGTGGTGTTTTGCCTATATTTCCTTCTATATATTTTATGGTTTCAGATCTTATGTCTAGTTCTTTAACCCATTTTGAGTTGGTTTTTGTGCATGGTGTAGGGTAGTAGTCAAGCTTCATTCTTTTGCATGTAGCGACCCAGTTTTCCCAGCACCATTTATTGAACAAACTTTCTTTGCTCCAACACATAGTCTTTGCTCCTTTGTCAAAGATTAGTTGACCATAAATTTGTGGGTTTATTTTTGGGTTTTCTATTTGGGTCCATCAGTCTGTGTGTCTGTTCTTGTTCCAATACCATTCAGTTTTGATTATTATGGCTTTGTAGTATAGTTTGAAATCTGGGAGTGTGATGCCTCCATTCCCTTCTTTTTTTTTCAGGAGAGCTTTGGCTATTCGGGGTTTTTGGTGATTCCGTATGAATTTCATCAATAGTTGTTCTTTTTTTTTTTTTAAGAAGTGTTTTTTTTTAAAAAAGATTTATTTGTTTATTTATACAAGCACTGGGTACAGTCAGAAGCATGGGAGGGTGAGAGGATTCACCAGAGCCAGAGTGGGGAACAGAACAGGCAGACTGATGAAGTACACTGCTGAGGGGAGCAGCTGACAAGACAGGAGAGGTCTGCCACACCATGTGGGACCCTCACCGGCTGGCCTGGGATTGAACTGGTGCTGCAGAGGCTGCGGACAGCTTCACAGTGTGGCGCTCAACTGCCTACGCCACCAGGGGAGGCCCAATAATTTTTTTTTATTTCTTTGAAGAATGTCATTGAAATTTTTATTGGAACAGCATTGAATCTGTAAATTGCTTTTGGTAGGATGGCCATTTTGATAATGTTAATTCTTCCAGTCCAAGAGCAGGGGATGTCTTTCCATTTCTTTGTATCTTCTTCTATTTCTTTTAACAGTGTTTTATAGTTTTCTTTGTATAGGTCCTTTACTTCTTTTGTTAGGTTTATTCCCAAGTATTTGATTTTTTTTGTTTCAATAATAATAGGGATTTTTTTTTAATTTCTTCTTCTTCAGATTTATTGTTTGTGTATAGGAAGGCTACTGATTTTTGCTTGTTGATTTTGTATCCTGCCACTTTACTAAACTGATTGATTAGTTGAATTAGTTTTTCTGTGGAGTTTTTGGGGTTCTTTATGTATGTTATCATATCATCTGCGAATAGTGATAGCTTAACTTATTCCTTCCCTATTTGGATACCTTGTATGTGTTTCTCTTGTCTTATTGCCCTGGCTCTGACTTCCAGTATTATATTGAAAAACAGTGGTAAGAGTGGACATCCTTGTCTTGTTCCAGATTTTAATGGAAATGCTTTCAGCTTTTCACCATTGAGAATGATACTGGCTATGTTGCAGTATGTTCCTTGTATCCCGAGAATTTCAAGGGCCTTTATCATAAATGGGTATTGTACTTTGCCAAAAGCTTTCTCAGCATCTATTGATATTATTTTATATTTCTTTTTGTTGATGTGTTGGATAACATTGATTGATTTTCAAATATTGAACCATCCTTGTGTACCTGGAATAAATCCTACTTGGTCGTGATGAATTATCTTATGGATACATTGCTGAATTCTGACAGCTAAAATTTTATTGAGGATTTTTGCATCTGTGTTCATTAGAGAGATTGGCCTGTAGGTTTCTTTTTTTGTACAAACACAGTTTTTATAAGGTTATCCTTGGCCTTCCCACTCAATCTTTTCATGCTGTATACCTTTTTGGATGTGATTTCAATATAGCTGGCAAGTTATGTCATTTGGAGAAAATGTTTGTATTTGTGGTTAATCTATGACCACTAGAGATCCTGCATTTTCCAGAAAGTCTCCAGTTTTCTATTTTCCAAGCATAGTCATTATCCTCATAGTTATTTATGAAACTATAACTCATAGGGACAAATGCAGAGGTTTTCTGTGTAAGTATCTAAAGATCCCATGCAAATAGGTTTGAACAATAAAAGGCATTTATTGCCCCTCACACCTAGAAAGGTCAGGGACTGACCCTCTGATGCCAGTTAGAGTTCATAATCAGAAGAATGATACCATCCATCCCGCCTCCCCATGTCCTTCCTGCCAGCATCACCCCAGGACCCTAAAGCTTCCTTCAGGTATGACTAAAACTGTTCTGAGCTTCACATTCACACAGCAGCAATCAAAGGAGAGAGGGCTTTTTCAGGGGACCTCATGTCTCATGGGCCCAGCTGGTATGTGCCCAATCTTGAATGGGGAGTTAGAAGTGATAACTATGGCAAGGGAGGATGTGGGTCTGTCCCCATTAACTGAGACCAGTCAGACCCCATCACACATCTGTCCCAAACGAAGTAGGGTGTCATGGGAATCTACAATAGCTCTATCCAGAACTGTATCACATGGTTGCCATATCCTGTGGGAGAGCTTGATACAAAGCAGTGCTCTCTTTTTTATCTTTAAGATAAGTCGCTTTAAACCTCACCCATTCAGAAGAGTCAATTATATATTGGCTTTGAGTAATAATCTCCCCTTGGGCCTACATATTCATAGAGCGCAGGCCTCTGTCCCATGCCTTGACTGTTCCTAGGCTTAGGGATTTCACGTGATATTCCAGAATCAATACATAAAACTGTAAGTGTGCTTTTCATGCATCATAGCATGGGAACAATGAAGAAACATGACACACAGAAGGCAGCAGCCAGAACTGCACCCAACCATGAAGGACAGAAGGGAATCTTGGGAACACAAAAACATGAAGACAATAGGTGCAAGAATGTATGGGAAATAAAAACTTTCCTCCAGTGATGCTGGGTTGCTGGCCTGGCTTCCAGGTCCTTCTCCCAGGCATGTGGGCGTATACATTTATTGTTCCATAGCCCAGTGCTGGCCCACATGACCTGGATTCCAGCCACCATTTAGCCGCCCTTAGCAAGATGCCATGATGTTTTTCTCTTACTGAAACCCTCTGTTTCTTGTGACTATAACCCCACTGCTGTGCAGTTGGTGACTGGTTGGTGGCCCCCAGCACCTAGTCACAACAGCAAGAGTTCATCTAGCACTCTTCCTCAGGTCAGCCTGGCTTGACACGGTCCTCTCACGAGACCCCCAGGGCTCCCCATGACATTCACAATGACATGTGGTCTTGGGGTTCTGTGTGTCACAGTCACCAAAAGCACTTTTTTGTATGTACTTATGAGATTTCCAAAAGAAATTTTATTTCTGATTGTGAAACTAACACATAATCATTGTGAAAGGCATGAAAAATGTAATTTAAAAAACATCACAAAGAGAAAAGTTCTATAGTTTTAGTGCATTTCTTTTCATTTATAGCTTTCCAGTTTGGTAACAATTCATGCTTTATTTTTGTTTCCTAACAGTCTTTTTTCCATACATTAAATATTTCACACATCACATGCATGAACAGTTCATATGATAAGTGTGTTCTTTCTTGTTTTCCAGTTTGCCTTTTGTCTACATAAGACAAAACTTTCACAAGCATTTCATCAGCATACCGGTTGTATATTATTTTTGTTTGTAAATGGACCATAACGGGCCCTGGCATCCTCTATTAGACACTTAGGTATTTGCAGTTGTTTTCTATTTTATACATATTTCAGTTTATTTTACAAACAATGTATAATAATTGAGTTAGTTCATTTCAGATTCTTAGGGTAATTTTCTCAGATTTGGAACTAATGAAGTGAAGGTCTGATGTAAAACAGCTATTCGTATGGGCAAGGAGGAAATGGTAAGTCAGGAGTCCTCCTGGCCCCGGGAAAGTCCTATGAGAATACTTTGGCAGTCCCTACTTTGGAAATTCATGACACCAGATGTTTTTATATGGCGAAGTGTTTTACTTTTTTTTTTTTTTTTTTTGCTTCTTGTTTTATATATTCTAAAAAATCAAAAACTGTTCTTGAAATAACATTGCCTAAGTCTCACCTGTGTATATTATAAATCAAAGTTTGTATCTACTACATCACTGAAAGTCCAATTCTGTCCTTCAACACACAATTGGCCCCTTTTGTCAGATGTTGATTTTTTTCTTTTAAAGATTTTTTTATTTATTTATACAAGCACTGGGTACATTCAGAAGCGTGGGAGGGTGAGAGAATTCACCAGAACCAAAGTGGGGAACAGATCAGGAAGACTGATGAAACATACTACTGAGGGGAGCAGCGGGCGTAGCAGGAGAAGTCTGCACTCCATGTGGGACCCTCGCTGGCAGCCAGGGATCAAATCAGTGCTGCAGAGGCTGTGGGCAGCTTTGCAGCCCAGCGCTCAACCGCTGTGCCACTGGGGAGGCCCAGATGTTGATATTTTTGATTAAAGTCACGAAAGTTCTCAAAATGTATACTTCAACATGTATAAAGTTTTATTGAAATTATAGAAACTTGTGATTTATTATTTCTGGTTGGTCCTGTTTCCATTTGAAGGGGGGATGAAGTGGAGAATGCCATCCAGTGGCTCTTGAGATGGGTGATGATACCCTCCTCCCACACCCCTGCCTCCTCCACCTGACTGTAATGTGCTCGTGGGTGCACTCACACACATACAGCCACACTACATGCTGACACAGCTCATACACTTACTAGGAATGCAGGTAAATACAGATAGGTAATAAGCCCAATAAAAACTGAAGTGAATAAACAATGAATGATTTTTAGTATAAATACGTCCAATAAAATATTTGCCTATTGCCATGCAGTGTCTGGGACAAACTAAAAATTTATTCATTGTTCACTGAAAACTTAACCCAGTGTCCAATATCTTTATCTGTTAAAGGTAATAACTCTAGTATTTACACAATCATACCACAGTCATTTATACACACCCACCCCCACACACTCACAGATTCTCATACACACGCACACACACTTCTCCCTTTTTCTGTGTATTATACATTCACTTTACTTGTTTATTTTAGCATAAATGGATACCAGATATTCTGAAATAAAAATCAAATTATATGGCAGTAACTTAATATATACTTTTAAAATAATTAGCCTAATAAAATTACAAAGTAATCTCCTGTCTTCCAAATGACCATCCTAGACGGTCAGATATCAAGCCCATTGTGTGTAGAATCTAGCATCCAAGCTGAGCTCCACATTCTGGCAGGGCTGCAATTTTCACAAAGAAAGTGGACTTCAGATAACCCAGGTCCACATGCCCTGGCCCCTGCCGGGCAGCTCTCAGATCCCTGTAAACATTTCCCCTTGCACTTCCTAAGTTCTGGGCGTGTTTATTTTACAGAAAGGGGTCTCAGCCCATCTGGGATTTGTTTGGAAGGGATTGCCTCTTTTCTTTCTTTATAAAAATAACCCTGTGTCTTTATGTAACTGGGCTGGACCGTGCATTCAGCGGTTGGGCCTCACCTTTTCCTGGGTGTGTTCCTGGAAACAGCGCTGAGTGGGTTGGCTTCACCATTCCTGTGCTCTGCCCCCCCAGCTTGGTTTCTTCGGTTCTGGAATAGACACACAATTTCTCTCCATTGTCCCCAGGCCCTCAGGAGCACTGGGCCAGCACACAGACTTGTTTTATCTTCGATGAATGAGTCAGTGAGAAAATGAACAAATGAAAGGAGAGTGGATTCCAGCTTCTTTTGACCTATTTGTAGCTTATGATTCCCAGCATGGAGCAGCAGCACTCCGTGGCCAGAGGCCATTTCATTCCAAACAAGGGGGTCCACCATTTCTCAGATATTTTAATTATTTGAATTTTGAGTATAATTCCAAAAATACATTGAGAAAGATCTCACTCATCTTTCCTCAGTATAAACTGTCATGTATGGTGTAATCGTGACCCAGGCCAAGCAGCCAGACAACCCTAACCCCAAATATTTGCATGCAACAGAGCTCAGTTCAATGACATGCAGGGAACCAAAAGATTCTTAAAGCTTGAGGGAGGATGGAGAACAGATTTCGGGGTGCTATGGAAAATTGATTTCTTTCCTGATGCCTTACTGTGTCCTCCCATGTATCGGAACATGTGGCTTATGGCATAGCAATTGGTACATCGGGCACAGCATTCATTCACTACACACTCTTTCTTATCTCTGAGGAGCACAGACGACTTTTTCTAAACATTTACTTCATTAGACCTCAGCAGTGGTGAAGTGGAAGACTGCCCAGAAATGTGGTCCATGTCCCCACGATGGAAGACAGAAATTTGTGGGGTACAAGGGAGACTCAAGTGAGAAAAGAACCTGGCACCATTGCCCCCACAGGACTCCATGTTCCCAATTTGCCCTTCTTAGGATCTTTATGCCAGAATATGCAGTTTCATCTAAACAAACACGCCCAAACATCTAGTAACTTTCCGAAATCCACATCGAAGTATAAATTTGGCGTTTCTGGCCCCCAGAAGACCTGCTGACATGCGCCTGTTTGCTTGCAGAGAAACCCATTGCCATGATGTCATGGCCTCTGTTTCTGAGAAAAGTCAATTGTTTTATCTCAGGAGGAAGGATGTTGGGGGCAGCAGAGGACAATTTGGCTTTTGTCTCTAGTCAGTGATGCTTCTACATATGTACAGAGAAACATCTACTCATCTATAAAGAGGCTTCAGCAAATTCAAGCCATGTGAACTGTGCTTTTGCAAAAATCAAAAATGCTGTGGGCCTCTAGGAGGTGTCACCTAACTTGCCACCCCTTGAGTGTGGGCTACACTTAGGGACTTGCTTCCAAGCACTAAAGTACAGAAAGGGGAGAGACTGGACCTCCCCCATGGCGCAGCGGTTGAGCGCTGGGTTGCGAAGCTGCCCGCAGCCTCTGCAGCAAAGGCTGCAGACCCCCGGCTGCTCCCCGGCCACAGGAGGAGGGTCCCCGCATGGCGTGCAGACCTCTCCTGCCGCCCGCTGCTCCCCTCAGCAGTGTACTTCAGTCCTTCTGCCTGCTCTGCTCCCTGCTCTGGCTCTGGTGAATTCTCTCACCCTCCCGCGCTTCTGACTGTACCCAGTGCTTGCTTAAATAAATAAACAAATAAATCTTAAAAAAAAAAAAGAAAGGGGAGCGATTGTATTTGCAGTGGACCATTGTAAAGATTAACATTAGCAGATATTTCGATGGCATGTTTTCTTGACATGGTAAGTTGAGAAGGGCACTTTTGGCCTGTGGTCTTCCTCACAAAACCCCATAACCTCAGACCTGAGAAAAAGTCAGACAAATACAAAATTAGGGACATTCTATAAAATGCCTGTTCAGTGCTCTTCAAGGTCACCACCAACAAAGATAGTCTGAGTAATGGTCATAGACCAAAAGATGTTAAAGGGACATGATGAATAAATGAATTGTGATCATTTGTATGGGATCCTGGAGCAGAAAAAAGGATTTTGGGAAAAACCTAGTGACATCTGAATGAAGTGTGAATTTAGTTAATGGTAGCTATTATTGTCAGTCCCTTAGTGGTGTCAAGTGCACCCACTAATGTAAGATGATGACAGAGAAACTGAATGGGAAGTACATAGAGCAATCTGCTCTATCTTTGCACCTTCTCTTTGAATCTAAAATAAAAAGGTTGTTTAAATTAAAAATAATAAAAAGTGGTTTTCGCTGGAAGGAATTATGCTCAGTGAAATAAGTCAGAAGGAAAAAAAATATTAAACGGTTTTACTTATAGGAGGAACATAGGGAAACCATCCACGAGATCAGGAAAAAGAAAGACAAAAGTAGCAGTCAAACTATAAATTGGAGGCTTTCATCAGGGGAGGGGCAGGGAAAGGGATCAAAATGGGAACGAAGAGCACAAAAATCGATGGTGATGGTTCACAGGTGTCTTAGTGGTGGTAATTTTATGGGGATAAGAGGAGAAATCAAACATTGTACAAAAATGAATAATGATGTGAAAATATACAAATTAAAAAAATAATAAAATGTGGTCCTGACATACAGGATGTACAAGGTGCTTACAGGTTTTTTTTTTTTAATTCAATATAAAATCAAAACCCTTGAGTTCTTTCTAGTGGTAGTAGACAAGAGAATTTTGAGAGAAGATTGTGGTAAAATGCTGAAATTCCCTAGGCTCAATGGCGGGGACATTATGCTAAAAATATAAACAGAAAAGCCCAATACTGAAAGAATGGAAAATCCAGATACGGGATTGTAATTTGTTTCCTAGGCTTAGATGTTAGTGAGACAAGACTTTTCTAATCCTTGGTAGAGGGACTGCAGGGCAATGCAGGGCTAATGTCAAAAGTTCACATGATCCCCTGCTGAAACATGGTGGGCTGATCAGTCTTTACCTTCACTCTCTCCCCAGATTACCAGAATGATAGCAAATTGATAAAAAGTTTATTAACCTATAAAGGCAAATAAAATGAAGGAGACATCAATAGAATGATGTTGTAGATGAGTGAAAAAGTTAATGTGGACAGAATATGCACCAATCTAAATCCTTTCCATCTGATAATTCATGGATGAACTGGGTGTTACATACCCAGAAAAGAAGAAAACCACAGCAAATAAACTGAGGGCCTGTGGAAGGGAATGAGAGCAAGAAATAGGTCAATTCATTCTGCAGGAGCCCAGAAACCCAAGGTGTCAGAGGTGCTAGTACCTGCAAAGGGCTGTGCTGAAAGAATGAGCCTGAGAGGGGTTGCCTCCTTGACGCCGGCTTGCTTAGAACTACCTTCTCACACTCAGGGAAGGAGGTAAGTTCATTCTCAGAGACATCAGCCTGGGCTAGGTTACAGTTCTGGGAGCTCAGTGGAAGGGGAGGCTCAGTGCTCAGTCCTAAGGCTGGCTGCTGGGGGAGTCACTCAAAGCCTGCGATGTGAACAGTGAGACACTTTCCAGGACCTATTCCCAAAGGTCTAAAACATGGTGCCTGTTTCCCAAATTGTGAATTTGAGGTTTCTTCCAAGGAAACGGTCTTCAAGTTATTTAAGTAACTCAAAGATATATGTCTAGATCTGGATTGTCCCCCTCAAAGTCCCTATACTGAACTCCTAACTGCCAATACCTCAAAATGTGACTACATTTGGAGAGTGGGCCTTCAAAGAGGTGATGAAGTTAAAACAAGATTGTTGTGGGGGAGGGGGGCTAATACAATATGATAGTTGTCCTTATAAGGAGAGATTTGGTCATGCAGAGACATTGGGGACGTGTGCACACAGAGGAAATGCCATGTGAGGACACAGCAAGAAGGCACCATATGGAAGCCAAGGAGACAATCCTACAGAGACCAACTCTTCCTCCTCCTTGATCTTGGACTTGGTGCCCTCCAGAACTCTGAGGAAATAAATTTCGACTTTTTAAGTCACCCGGTCTGTTGCACTTTATTTTGTCAGTCTTCACAAACTGATACACATACGGGGCCTACCAGTTGGCGCAGTGGGTTGAGCACAGCGCTATGAAGCTGTTGCAGCCTCTGCAGTGTGGGTTTGATTCCCAGCCGGCCAGGGAGATTCCCACATGGTGTGGCAGACCTCTCCTGTCACACCCACTGCTCCCCTCAGCAGTGTATTTCGGTCATCTGCCTGTTTTGCTTCCCTCTCTGTCTCTGGTGAATTCTCTCACTCTCCCATGCCTCTGGCCTGCACCCCAGCTCTTGTGTAAAAAAAAAAAAAGCAAATAATAAATGTTTAAAAAAAACAACAAAAAACAAACAAACTGATACACATGTAACTTGTATGTCCTCCTATATAAAGTCACCACAAAGTCCACCAAGTGAAAGGCCATGTCTAAATGCACAAAGTATCTGTATTAATTAGGGCCTTGGAAAGTAAACCTGATGGCATGCAAAAGGGAAGATAGAAAAGAGTTTAGTAAAGGGGCTATTTACAGAGGTAAGGGCATAGTTCAGAGAAACCACCAAAGGATAAAGCCCTTGGGGCAAGCAGCAGAGGCAGCTTCTGTCTCCAGTGTCTGAGGTCAGGGTAGAAGAAGAACCCAAGGTAGGCTGTGGCTGTTGGGGAGGATCAATCAATAAGGAAGTCTGTCACATTCAGGAGAGGACTCTACCCACTGCCAAACCACAGTGCCATAGGAAGAGCTGGAGACATTAATTACCTAAACACTCTCTCCTCCTGGCATCTCTCCCTTACCAATGCTTCTCCAGATCCATGGTCTAAAGGAGTTCAAGTGATGGAACCCTCATAGCTGCATCCAGGGCACAAGGCAGGAGAAAAGAAGAAATATCCAAAGGTAAGTATAGTAAAAAATATGGTGTTCCCTTTCCAATCAACTCTTCAGCTATTCTCTGTTAAATATGAACAGACTCCCAGACTCAGTAGATAGGTAAAATCTATCAGCATGAACGAGAGCTCCAAAACTGATAAGCATGTATTCCTACCACCCAGTTAAGGAAGGAAAACCAGAGGATATGGGCAAGACAGTGAACAGAATAATTTTTAAAGGCATCCAGAGGAAATAATCTATGTACCTATTTATCCATCCAAATAATCCAAAGATGACATTCTATTCTCAAAAATGTATAAATAAATCAATCTTTAAAAAATAATAAATAAATCTAAAGAATTGAAAACAATCAAAATTGTGAAATGATTTGATGAGCAGTATGAGGTCTTTCACTTTCTCAATTTTGGGATAAGCATCAAGAAGAAATTATATACCAGTTATTTTTTTGACATAGAGGCACCTGTGTAACTTAGAAAGGTTTATGAAAATCAGAATATTGATCATTTCAGTGCAGTTTGGTCATGTAATATTTTCTTTTGAGAAAAGATTGCATCATAACTTTTTGTCCTTCCAAGCCTTGGAGTTACAGTTTTAACTCAATTTGTAGGAAGTTTTCATTTAACCTAACTTAGATACTTAGGCCTCTTTCTCAGAAAAAAGACTGATTTCATTTTTCAACTCAAGTAAGCATGTTAATAAGTAAAAAAAATGTAAAGTTATAAAAAATGGAGAAATACAATGTAAAGGAAATCTTTGATATTAAGATCATGATAAACACAAAATAATACAAAGTGGATTTAAAAACACTTTCAAAGAGTAAGACAAAAGGCTGATGAAAAATGGTAGAGGAAAGATAAGTAATCTTAGGAAAGCAATCCAGAGGACACAACAGTTGACTCTTCAGAGTCTGAGAAATAGTGAAAATAAATTAATAAAGGAAACACACCATCAAATATGTCATCTGGCCCATCCCTTGGTCCATGAGTCTCCAAGATGAAAAAAAATTATAACTACCCAACAAAAGATATGCAAAAAAGATGTACACCAAAGCACACCTTCATGAGGAGAGAGAGAGAGAGAGAGAGAGAGAGAGAGAGAGAGAGAGAGAGTTCTAGAGCATTCAAAGGAAATGAAATTAAAGACAACACTGGAAGAGTGTTAGTGAAGCAAAACCTTTAAATTCTGAGATGCAGCCTAGACTCCTATATCTCAAATAATAAAGTGTGAGGAAGAATATAGATATTTCAAAAATCAGTGCTTCTGCTCTAAGATGCTGTACCATTCCTGCCAAGGACAAGTAAAATCCAGGAAATTACATGTAATGCAAACATAAGAAGACTTTGGAATGTGGAGAGAAGGCAGATGATCGATCAGGAAACTTGGAATCCAAGGAGAAACAGCAGTGAGTTTCAGGGTTCTCTTCTTGCCTCAGATATCCCAGAACTGGAGCTGATGAAACCAGTGACCTAGAAATCCCAACAGGTGGAACCAAGAAAAGTCCCCAGCACAACATTTCTCTCCCTAGAAAACTTGCAGTCTAGCATGACAGAACATATTTTGATGAAAATTGCTATACTCTAGCCAAAAAACACAGAAAAAAATATGGCCAATACGGAATGGGTGCCTAAACTTCACCTTCAGAAGGCTATAAAAGGAGCCCCAACTCCTACAAAAGGGTGCTGTCACAGCATATGACTGGGAAGAAGCCAAGACTTTCATGTCTGGCAGCCAGTAAAAAGTCACCACTGCCATGTTGTTAATAGATACCATGCAGGGAAACTGGACTTTGTATAGATATATTTCATCAAGTTGAGGTACTTCCCTTCTCTTCCTATTTTTCTGAGTATCTTTTTATTTTTTGGGTCTTTTTTTATCATGAATGGGTGATGAATTTTGTCAAATGTCTTGCCCCCATTGTCAATTGATATGGCCATGCGATTTTTCTTTTTTTAGCCTGTTCAGATGTGCCTTATATTGACTAATTTTTCAAATATCAAACCAACCTTGCATTCCTGGAGAAACCTACCTGGCCATGGTGTATGCAATAGCCCCTTCTTCTCCATTCAAGGAGTATACATTCCAAGACCCCCAGTAGATACCTAAAAATGTGGAAAATATAGAACTCTATGTATGCTATGATTTTCCTCTATACACATACCTGTGACAGTTTAATTTGTAAGTTAAACCCTGTAAGAGAGTAACAAGAATTCATATAAAAATTATAAAAATATATTGTAGTAAAAGTTGGGTGAACATAGTCTCCCAAAACATCTTATTGTACATATTTTCAGGCTACAGTTGACCATGGGACCTGAAAACATGGAAAGTGAAACTGCAATAAGGGGGATCTACTGTCATTATTTTTATACATTGCTAGATTCTATTTGCTAACATTTTAAGGATCATTATATCTACATTTAGTAGGGATGTTAGCTTTCATTTTTCATGCTATGTTTATCTGGTTTAATACCAGGATGATAATATCTTCTTACAAAGAAATTGTCACAACATTCTTTATGCCACATTCTTTTGATCGAGTAGTCACAGAGCCTAGATTTCTGGGATAGGAATAGACTCACCTCTCAATGGGAGGAGGGCAAAGAATTTGAGGGCCACATCTTCAAGCCACCACACCTTCCTAGGAAGGTATCAGGCATCTGAGTTTCAACTCAAAGTGCAACATTTCAGGAACAATTTACAATGCTTTCAGAACATCAATGACTAAATTTTGTTTTGAACAGTGGAAGGAGGTGGCATCCTATCTTTGTGCCTTATCTCCTTTGTTTTGAGTTCTTGAAGCAATGTGCAAAGAAACTTTTGTAACCCAACCCTTTATTTGTGGGCTTGTATTTCTGAATTCTGCAATTTTCAAAGTCAGTAGGGGTGAACTGAAAAACAGCTACAGGACCCTGGAGCCTGAAAAGAGTTGCATAAGAAAATGATGACTGGGGCACGGGGTATTAAAAATGCTGGAAATATGCTGTCCCCAAAGCCCAGGACAAACTGTGCCTTCTCTCTCCTACTCCTAGGGAAGGGACATTCCCTTGAGTGTGTGATTCCTCCCAGCTCCATGAGCCAGTGTCTTCAGATCAAATGCGGTTTTTGGTGAGCTCAGCTCTTTTACATCCTTGGTTAACAGAAGGGCAGTCCCAAACATCCCCTTAATTAGTTGAGTGCTCCAGAATTCCAAATTTCTGGAGTAAAACAACTTTATTATGGTGACTCACCTTTGGAATTTCAAATTTTAGTTACGGTTGAAAATGAAGATGTCATGTCTTCCTACCCACCCCCACCTCTGCCATCTACCCAGGAACCTGAGGCTAAAGACCTCTATTCTTGGGCCTCCCTGGTGGCACAAAGGGTTGGACACTGCACTGTGAGGCAATCTGCGGCCTCTGCAGCACGAGCTCAATCCCCAGCCGGCCAGGGAGCGGCCCACATGGTGCGGCAGACCTTTGCTGTCTCACCTGCTGTCCCCCTCAGCAGTGTATTTCAGTCAGTCTGCCTGTTCTCTTCCCTGCTCTGTCTCTGGTGAATCCTCTCATCCCCCACACCTTTGGCCTGTACCCCAGTTCTTGTATGCATAAATAAATAAATCTTTTTTTTTAAAAAAAGATCTCTATTCTTAACAGGTGAGAGCTCTGCTCTGATTTGGCAAATCCACCCTACTCTACCAGGTATATTTAGCAGTAGCTAAAACAAGATGTACATTGCAAAGGAGGCCCAGTGTTAGGTAGAACATAGGGAGGCTTTGATCTGCATATTAAATTGATAAGAATTTCTTCTTGCTCCAAAAACCATATAGTTAGAAGCTTCTGATGACCTGGGATGGGGCAGAATAGGCAAGGGAGACACAATGTGATAGGGATTTGGGCAAGGGACAGAACCTAGCACTCCTCCAGGACTGCTCCTGAACTGCGGGGAGTGGGTAGTCTTTAGGAACAGTGGCATCTGCTCAGATTGAAACTTTCCATTTTTACCTGTCATCCTCTCTTTCTACACTAAATACAAAGGACATTGGTTAGGTGTCCAGGATTGTTGGAGAGGAGACTGTCAGAGCTTATCATAAATAAGACTGGAAAGCAACAGGATAAAAGAGAGAAGAGACAGCTATTACCCCTTGCCTGTCTCCCCAATACATATACTCTCACATTTCTTTCAAAGTTCAGCCATGAGGTCCTGCTGCCTTGGGAGTGTCTGTTCACAGGGTTTCTCTCAGTTGCATGGATGAGAAGAAAAGACTCACTTTCCAAATGCTTTCCCAAGTTAGTTCTTTATTTGGAATCCTTAACAAAGTAGATAATGTAGAACAGCTCTGACTGAGATGCGAGCCACCCAGCTGCCTGCATCTTTGTGGAAACCTGGAGTTTAGGGGCACAGTCTGAAGACTTTTGCAGCATATATACCACTTCTTGAGATTCCATTGACTTGAGACTCGAGAGTCTTGAGACTCTGTTAAAAGTGACTCAACATCTGGCACATTCAGTGCTCCAGGACTGGTCTACTTCCCCCTCCAGACTTCTCTCCCTCCCTTACCTAGAACCTCTTCCTCTGAAGTACAAAGGACTCATCCCTGGGCATGTTTCTGCATTTTCCTTGCATGTTCCTGGAATGGCTTAGCCACCTGGGTTCCCAGGTGTTCCTGACTGCCATGTCTTCCACTTGAAGAATCAATACTTGCTACCTGAAATTTTCCTTAGAAACACGTTCTACAATTTTTCTATCCAGAACAGACACCTATGAAGGCCTTGGAACAATTGACAATACAAGAAAAAGGCAGAGAATCAACTACTTCAAACAGTGGGCAACTTTGAAATGATTGTTGTACTTTCAGTTACCCATAGTTTATAGATTTGGGGTTATTGTATCTTTTTATAATGCTTTTTTATACTTCCCACTTCATTTTCAAGAAAGATTTGAGATAGCTTGTAATATTTTTCATTGCTAAACTAATGAAGACAGATAGATTAAGGAAAGTAATAAAAGAAAAGCATAAGAGGAAAGATTGTCAGGAGAGAAGATGGTCAAAACACACCATCTGATACAACCACTAAAAAGGTTGATTTCATAATTAGAAAACTCCCCAAAGACAAAAATCTTCAGACCTAAAATAGCTACGCTGGAGAATTTTACCAAACATTCAAAGTCAAAGTAACACCAAATTATGTATATTTCTCCCCAAAAGTGGAAAGAAAGAACATTTTCCAACTCTTATTTTAAAAGTCCCTTATTGTAGCCTCACTGGTGGTGCAACAGGTTAAGATGCAACCTACGAAGCTGTCCACAGCCACTGCAGTGCAAGTTAGATCCCCAGCCAGGGAGCTACCCACATGGCACAGCAGGCATCTCCTGACTCACCTGCTGCTTCCCTCAGCAGTGTATTTCAGTCAGTCTGCGTGTTCTGTCCCCAACTCTGTCGTTAGTGAGTCCTCTCACCCCCGTACCTCTGGCCTATACCCCAGTTCTTGTATGTATAAATAAATAAATCTTTTTTAAAAAAGTCCCTTATACCCTGGATATCAAAATCAGAAAAGAGCACACACACAAATAAAGGTAAAAGATAGAAAACCATAAACTAATATTGCTCATGAATTTAGATGTAAAAACCCTCAAGAAAATACTAGCAAATCCAACCCAACAATGTATAAAGATAATAATAAACCATGACCAAGTGGGATTTATTTCAGTTATAGAAGGTCATTTCAATATTTGAGAAGCAGTCAATGTAATCCGCCATATTAATAGGCCAAAGTAGAAAAATGATCTTATCAGTTGACACAGAAAAGAATAGAAAGTAACTTTCTTCACTTCATAACAAACAGCTACAAAAACCTACACCTAACATGAGACTCATCTGTGTCCACTCACAGGCCCCGTCCTGTGCCAATGAGGCATGGACATCACCAGGTAGCTGACTGAGCCCACCTGTCCCCCCTGCACTGTGGCAGCATACAGCAGAAGTTATGATGGCACCCCCTTTGAAAAACATGACTGGTGGATCTTATTTTTCTCATAACCTAAGAGGATTTTGAATATTTGTTTTGAATATTTGTTTTGAATATTTGTTTTTCTTAACTGGTTGTAAAAATGAAGATTGAAGTTAAAAAGAGTTTCTTTCCTTCTTCAGTTTCTTCACTTAAACACACCTGAGAGATTCTGCCTTGCCTAGTTTGCATTTAGGGAGCTTATAAGGAGGAAATCTGTATGGAGAATGTTGTGGGGCAGAGGTTGACCTTGGTGCAGAAATCCACCTGGGGGTTGGAAGAATGAGAAAGAAAGCTTTAAGTCTCTTGTCTTTACAATGACTGTGGGGTCAACTAGGAACAATAATGCTATATGTAACAAGGTAATCTCCAGGGAAAGGGGAGGTTCCAGGTTCCCTGCCCCACCCTAAGGAAGGGTAAAGCTGGGCAGGGAAGAGAAGGCTAGAGAAGATTAGGAGATGGAAGAAAAGAGAACAAGAAGACAAGGAGGAGGCACCTGGAGCAGAGAAAGCGGTGAAGAAGCTGAACTTTTTTCTTGGCCTTGGACTTGGATTTTGGGGAGTTGGAAGGAGACACTTGAAAGAGACAGGGCTGTGGGTGAGAGATCATGGGGAGGCTGACAATGGCAGCATTTACCTTAACTTGTATTTTGATTTTCTTCTTCCACCTCAGACTTCTCTGGCCCCTTCTGTCACTTTCCTCTGGTTCCCACAAGAAGGCGTGAGTGGTCCTGTTTTGGGCCAATCATGTTTGGCTGGACATTTACCCATGAGGGGATGGGTAATTGTCCGAGCCCGCGGACTGGTCAACGAGGTTCTCGAGGGGAGAGCAGCGACCTGAACAGGGGTACACCACGGAGGGAGACACGTGCACTCTTCGTTCAGCTATCGTAGGTCTCTTTTACTTTTGGTTTCGGCGGGGCTTTATAGCTGGGGACCGGAAGCAGAAGAAGCAGGCCAAAGCCGTCATGCGCACTGGGCCAAAAGAGGCTAATCCCGGAAGGGCACATGCCCTTATTTGGTGCACCGGAGGTCGTCATGCGCACTGGGCCAAAAGAAGCACAGCCAATCACAGAAAGGGGGAGTATCCTGATGCCACGAGGTAAGGCGCCAACAGGTAATTTGGGGTGCTTCATTTGGAAAACTATGTTCTTTCTGTTCTCCTTATTGCACACTAATTGTATTAAAGTTATTTTCCACTGAAGGTTGTGGGTCTGCTAGAATTCAAGAAATGCTTAAGCAAGCTGCCATTTTGGCTATGCAGTTCATTCAGCCTTATCAGTACAAAGTCCATTAGGCCCAACCAATCAACTGACTACTGAACAAGTGGCGCCCAAACAGGGACCCTGCACCCTGCATCTCAAGCTCGAAGAAGGGAATTAGATGTCCCCTCAAGCCTGAGCTAAGGTTTAACAGACCTAGAGTCTGCCACGAAGCAGTAAGAAGGTATTTTCAGTCATGTCTTCCAAACAAGCCTGGTAAAAGGCCCACAGACCTAAAGTCTGTGACTTTTTCAGTTGCTTTCCTTTCTTTCTTAAAAACATGGGTAATAGTCTCATGCTCCTTCAGAGCAATTATAAAGAACAACTTAGAGCTTTCCTACTAACCCAGGGATGTGAGGTATCTGGTAAGGAGCTCACTCAATTTGAAAGACAATTAAAACCCATAGTCACGGGTTTCTTCAAAAAGGAATCTTAAATTAAAAAATTTGGGGAAGTCTAGGTAGACACTTACAGAGAGTTTAGAGGCAATGCCTGTCTCTCATTTTAAATCATGGAATTTATGTAATTTGACTTTTCAGTCATTAGATGAAGACGTTTTTATGAGTCCAAAAGAGTCCTGCCATAACTCAGCTGGTGCTTGTTCTCCTCCACTCCTGTGCCACCACCACAGTACGGGTGCAGCTGAGAACCCAAAATGAGATTACTGTCTCCAGCAGATTTTGAGCCACTCATAGAACAATGTTTTATGAAAAACAATTGGAGGGAGAGATGCTTCATGCTTTTCCAGTTAGTTATTTGAGGAGGAGGCCAGGGTCTCTGACACTAGAGTGTTGCGATTGTTGTTTTTAAGGAATTTAGAAAAAGTATTTCTAGAAATGGTAATCAAAGTTCACTCACAAAAGAAATTGTTAAGTTATAGAAAATGGGTATAATATGACTTCATGGAACTGGAAGGTCCTTATTGAAACAATATCAACCATTGCAGCTGGCTGTTAGGGCCTGCCTTTGAGCTCAGCAAGCAGCTACCTAAAGCGTTTTTGCTCCAGTGCTGAGATTATTGGTATGTCTCTGCCTCCTTCCTGCTGTGGGGGGATGGGTCTCCTTTTGTTCACTTTAATATACTATCTTGGTCGATTCTATAAATAGACAATTCTATTTCCTTACACAATGCCTACTGGTTGAGTAAAGACTTCTAAATTGCTTACTGGGGCTGTAAAAAGTTAAGTTTCTTATTAAATTTAATTAACCTGGTAAAAACCATAAAGTGGAAATGCAACTTTCTTTGAGCTAAATTTCAAACCTTAGATTTCTGATAAAAATCTAGGAAGAGACAAACTGCAAAATAAGATCTTAATTTCTCTCTTTTTCTGTCTTCCCTATGCCTGGTCTATAAAAAGTGTTTTTCATCTTAAAAATGTGCTTGGGCTCAGTAAAATAGAACAATGGAAAGGGGACTCCTTGGTGGCCTAGTAGTTAAATCTCAGCATTACCACACTATGGCCTGAGTTTGATCCCCGGCTATGGTGCAGCAGACCTCTCTTGTTTCACCTGCTGCTCTCCTCAGCAGTGTATTTCAGTCAGTCCACCTGTTCTGGGCCCCACTCTGTCTCTGGTGAATCCTTTTACCCCCAGAACCTCTGCCCTATACCCCCAGCTCTTGTATGTATAAATAAATAAATCTTTTTTAAAAAAAGCTTAGTATATGGGATTGTTACATTTACAATTCTACAATTAATTTAAAATTCCAGTCCTAGAAAAAAAAAATTAAAGCTACAATTGGATCTCCATTTTTAATTTGTTCTTTTAAATGGTGGCTATTTAAATGGTGGTTAAATCTCTTATAAAACTAATCTTTTACTTAGTTTAATAATAAAAAATTGTTGACTAATTAAGTCATTCTAGTTAAAATCACTGAACTTTCAGGTTACCTTTTGTGCCTTATTGTAAGGAAAGTGAAATTTAATGTCACCTCACCTAATAGGAAATTAAAGCATGTGCTTATGTAAGTTGTCCAGAGTAAAGGGATGATAGTATAATAGCTATTACAATGTCTTATAATGTAAAGATTAAAAACTAGGATGTAATAACTCTAAATATAAGGAAAGTGATGTGTGTTTACAAAGAAAGAAAAGTTTTGGAAATGGGTAATTTTAAAGATCCTGAAAATTTTAAAATAAAATGGTTATCTTTGAAATAAAATGGAATTAAAATAAACAAATAAGCCAAAGAAAGTGTTAAGGATCTGAGAGGAGTATCTTAAAAGAAAAATTATGTGCTCACATGACTCTGTTGGCTATCAGTAAGTCTTGCTGGGTGAATTTAGGAAGGGTATCTATGTATACACAGAACACCTCTACCTGGCCTTGAGGCAGCTTATGGAACCTGGTGTGGTTGTATATACCACATACTTTGGTTGGGGGAGGTAGCCCTGCCAGGTGTGAAAAGATGGACTGAAGGTGGAATATGCCAGATCAGGACCCCCACCTCTTTCAATGTTCCATTCTAGTGCATTTCAACAGGTGCAGTTTATGGCAGGAAAGTGGGGTCCCAGTGGGGACTGATGCAAAGTAACTTACCATCCTGGTAGGATGTCTCATTGCATATTCTAGTACATGGCATCTTTCTTTTTTCTTTTTTTTTTAAGATTTATTTATTTTATACAAGAACCACAGTACAGGCCAGATGTGCAGGAGGGTGAGAGGATTTACCAGAGACAGAGATAGAGACAGAGCGGGGAACAGAACAAGCAGACTGAGGAAATAGACTGCTGAGGGGAGCAGCGGGTATGACAGGAGAGGTCTGCTCGCCATGTGGGCTTCTCCCTGGCTGCTCTGGGGTGGAACCCATGCTGCAGAGGCTGTGGACAACTTCACAGTGCTGCACTCAACCACCTGCACCACCAGGGGAGGTCTGACATCTTTCTTAGGTATAATGGGCTTGGCATTGTCATCACAGAATGTCGATCCTCAGTGAGTTGGGACAATGGCTGTTTCCCACAACTTCTGTATCTTCACAGTGTTGGGTCTCTCATCAGGGGTCTCCAGTCTGGCATGCAGGGCAGCAGGTCCTATTGGTTGATCATTCAAATTTATTAAAGCCTACACTAGTACTTTAGCACACCCAGTCAATGTGGTTTACTTGTTAGTAATTTAATCTGATACTTTAATATTTCACTGTTATTTTTTCTTTCTATTAACTCTGTTGCTTATAGGCAGATGTGGTATCTGTATAAACCTGGGCACTTTAGAACCCTCACCCAGGGAACAAAGCCAATATAATTATTTTGCCAATGCTCACAATTTGGGAGAGTGGAGGCAGAGCCCCATACTTTTGGCAGTTGTCTTCGACATTGTTTAGATTGGGACAGGCCAATACTGCATGAATCAAATTATGGTATTTCTTTTTTTTTTTTTTAAATATTAAATTTTATTTTTATATTCCCCCATACAATTGCAAACGCCCCATTCTGACCCCAATCCTTCCCCTCCCGCCCCCCACCCCCCAAAAAGTGTCTCTGGTTCATAGTTTTTTGTTGATTTTGATTTTCACTTTCTTATATTCATTTTCCTGGTCCCTTATTTAAGTTTTCTAGATTCCTGCTATGAGTGAGACCATCTGGTATTTTTCTTTTTCTTTTTGGCTTATTTCGCTGAGCATGATCCCTTCCAGTGCCATCCATGTTGCTGCAAATTGCATGTGTTTATCTTTTTTGAATGCTGAGTAATATTCCATGGTATATATGTACCACATCTTCTTGATCCAGTCATCTATTTTTGGGCATTTGGGTTGTTTCCAAAGCTTAGCTATTGTAAACAGTGCTGCTATAAACATAGGAGTGCAGGTGCTCTTTGGAATTGATGTTTCTGTGTCCTTTGGGTAAATACCTAGGAGTGGAATTGCTGGATCATATGGAAGCTCTATGTTTAGTAGGTCCAGAAATCTCCACACAGCTCTCCATAGTGGTTGGACCAGTTTGCACTCCCACCAACAGTGCAGAAGAGTTCCTTTTTCTCCACACCCTCGCCAACATTTGTTGTTGCTAGTTTTTTTAATATGTGCCATTCTCACTGGTGTGAGATGGTATCTCATGGTAGTTTTGATTTGCATTTCCCTGATTACAAGTGATGTTGAACATTTTTTCATATGTCTGTTGGCCATTTGCATTTCCTCTTCAGAGAAGTTTCTTTTTAGCTCTTCTGCCCATTTTTGACTGGATTATTTTCTTTGTTGTTGCTGAGTCTCATCAGCTCTTTGCAGATTTTTGTGATCAGTCCTTTATCATTAGTGTTGGGTGCAAAAATGTTCTCCCAGTTGGTGGGGTTTCTCTTTGTTTTTGTTATTGTCTCTTTTGCTGTGCAGAAGCTCTTTAATTTGATGTAGTCCCAGCTGTTTATCTTTCTCTTCACTATCACTGCTTTGGGTGATGTGTCTGTAAAGATGTCTTTGATGTGCAAATCCCGTAGTGTTTCGCCTATATTTCCTTCTATGTATTTTATGGTTTCAGGTCTTATGTCTAGTTCTTTAATCCATTTTGAGTTGATTTTTGTGTATGGTGTGAGGTAGTGGTCAAGCTTCATTCTTTTGCATGTAGCGACCCAGTTTTCCCAGCACCATTTATTGAACAAACTTTCTTTGCTCCAATGCATAGTCTTTGCTCCTTTGTCAAAGATTAGTGGACCTATACAAAGAAAACTATAAAACACTGTTAAAAGAAATAGAAGAAGACACAAAGAAATGGAAAGACATCCCCTGCTCATGGATTGGAAGAATAAACATTATTAAAATGGCCATCCTACCAAAAGCAATATACAGATTCAATGCTATTCCAATCAAAATCTCAATGGCATTCTTCAAAGAAATAGAACAATTATTGATGAAATTCATATGGAATCACCAAAAACCCCGAATAGCCAAAGCTCTCCTGAAAAAAAAAGAAGGAAATGGAGGCATCACACTCCCAGACTTCAAACTATACTACAAAGCCATAATCATCAAAACTGCATGGTATTGGAACAAGAACAGACATACAGACCAATGGAATCGAATAGAAAATCCAGAAATAAACCCACAGATTTATGGTCAACTAATCTTTGTCAAATTATGGTATTTCAAGGGTAATCTTCCAAACTTGGTAATATGCCATTCCACGCAGGCCCTGTGGTGGCCACTCTTTATATGCATACACTCTGCATTATCTACTACAGGGTCAGTAACTAGATTCATATTCAAACTAGGACAAAGGCTTTCCAATTGCCAGAGAGTGTAGCTGCCTTATGGGTTCAGATGTGGAAAACAGTGAGACTACCTCAGACTCCTGCAGGCAAATCCAAATGTCCCCCATGTATCCTGTCCCTACAAAGACCCACTCATGATCATCATTCCCCTTGGCCTCCCACTGTCCAAACCATAGGGCTAGTGTGTTCAGAACAGCTCAACTATCAATACAAGGGGTTACATGCCAAACCTCATGAGTGATCAAGAGTCAAAGGGCTGTGAGCTCATCCCACCAGCAGTTTCTGTTCATTGTTTCCTAAAAGTTTCCATCTAGAGGAGCTCTGTGTATACTGTTGGGTATTGTTCTATGTGGGTACACTAGGTTTTTGCCTCCTCCCAGAACTGGGCCAAATTCCTCGGAGTTTGCCCCTCTTCTGCTGTCTCTGACACAGGTCTGACTGACCATATATTTCAGAGTCACACAGATCACAGCCCTGGTAGGAAGATGCTTGGAGCCTCAATCAATGGTATTTTCCTTCTCAAAGACAACTCTGAGAAGCTCTGATCCCACTCCCACATGTACATTTTCTTTACCAGTTGGCATAAGTGACAGAGGCACTATGCCAAGAGGGAAATGAAAGACCTCCCAACCCCAAAACCTCTACAAAGGCTGGCACCTCATTCCCATTCTTAAGGGTGGATAGGCTTCCACCTTATCAATCACAGCTTCTGAGACAATGCATGTCTCACCCAAATAAACAGCTTTCAAAAAGTTTACAGTGGTACCTGTACCTTGATTTTCTGTGGGTTCACCACCCATTTCATCTCCAGATTCCAGCAAAGTTCTCCAAGCATTCCGAAGCAGAACAAGTCAATGTTATAGAGTTGGCCCTTTAATAACATGGGTTTGAACTGTGTGGTCCATATATATATATATATATTTTTTTTTTTCCTGTGTGAGCATTCTCCTTTCAAGGATTCAACTAGCTGCAGACGTTAAAGTTTGAATCTTGAATCCTTGGACATGGAAACCACACATATATAGTGGGGGCTATAGGTTATATATGGATCTTCAACTGTGTGGGAGATGGCTCCCCTACCCCAGCTGTTCTTCAAATGTCAACTGTACCTCCAGTGCAATGAGCCCATCTACTGATATGTGAGGAGAACAGAGGCCCTGCTACTATCCCATGACATACCATGGGGTACACAGATGGCCTTGGGGAAGCGCTTGGGTCCTTTGTGTCCCTCCCCCTGGAAGGCAAATTGAACTCAGTTATCAGAAACTTCTGAGTCTTTGCTTGATTTTCCTTGAAGTTGAAGCACTTTTGCAGGAACATTTTTGCAGAGTAAAACAGTCTCTGTCTGTAACAAATGACTTAATCATGACATGGTTAAAGATTTGAGGGGAATGCACCACAACACAATTGATAAATTGAAAACTGATAATCTAAGGAAACTGTCCTTTTGATAGGAAAAAAAATTGGAACAATCCATTCCAATCTTAGTTTGACCACATGTACAATTCCTTCCTCAAGATTCCTTTCCCACAACTGTGTGCCACTTTCCACAGACCTACAAATTGCCTTCTTCATTCAGTTTGTTATCATATTTTCATCTGGAGAAATCATCTTACTTTAGGACAAAATTGCTTTCTTCTTCTCTTCCTTTAACAAAAGGAAACTATGTTCTTTATGACCTTGCTTATCTATTACCCTTTTATTCTCCTTACCTACTTTCCATATACTTTGTTTTCCTTTACCTGCTAGAATCCTTAATTCCTAATAAAACATAAAAAGTCAAGAGAGATTCTCCATTAGCCTGTATTTTCAAAAGTCTCTGTCTTCATTCTTTTTTCTTCAGTCTTCCCTGGCTGTGTTTGGTTGTCTCCTGGAATGTTTACAATTCAAAGACTGATTATATTTACAACATCAAGAGATGGGGGAAAATGCAAGTTTTCTCCTAGGAGTTAGGGGGTATAATTCTCTATTATTAAAATCTGGGGTAATGCTATGTAAATTTTTTTCCTTTATCTCAGGAATTGTACCTCTTCGAGTTCTCCTAAGACTTTGTCACAGTGCTTAGTCCTTTACCCATGAAAACTTGTGCTCTCCCAGCTTTATAAAATAGCATACTAAGATTTCTAACTTTAGCTCTTCTTCTGCTTTCTAACTTCAGCTTCACTCTCCATTCAGGCATTGGCAGTCAACTGCTCAGAGTAGAGGCCAGTCAGTCCACTATGGCAAGCCTCCTCTCTGCTACAGGGTGCTATGTGCAGTTTCTGAAAACCAGCATAGAATTTTCAAAGTGTCCCTACACTCACACAGAAGTCCATTTGATATATGGGGCACCCCTTACCACACAGAGTCTGAAGGCCAGCTTGGCATTCTCCCACCAACACATATTTCCCAAAGCTAGGAAATGTGCTTAAGAGGCCTGAATGGGTCTCCCCTACTCACATAGAGTTTGATGGTCAGCTGGATATCTGTTTGCCTCACAGATACTGCTTTCCCAAGGCCCATTTCTTCAGTTTCCCACTAGCTTGTCAACTGTTGGGTCATAAGCTAAGCATAATGTGAAGCTGGACCCCATATACAGAGACCAATAGGAGACCAAAGACTAAAGAAATAGGCAGGCTTCCCCAAATTGTCAGGTAGAGGTTTTAGAAAACAAGTGAACTTACTTACAATGTTTGTCTTGGACAGTAATAAAACAGGTTGTTTTTCATACTATCTCCTTTCAAATTTCAAAGATTATAGACTTTAATGGTGTTCAGTCTTGTATACAGCCCAAATAGACCCAATAACATCATTTTTCTCAAGGTTATGTTCTTGGAGAAGCTTTTGGAAATACACATTCCTGAGGGAGAGATGAGAAGCTTCCAGTTCCCTGGAGGAGAAGATACTGCTTACCCCAAGGGACAAGACATGCCACATATTCCAAGGGGAAGGGATGAGAAATCTGATTGCCTGTATTAAGTTTTTGATTCAAACAGGCAGCCACATACATTTTCTTCCCTTCCTCAATCAGAAAATACAGGATGAATCCAGGGAATTCTGAGGGTGGGATAAATTGTTATCAGAATTCAGGGATGAGATTGAATCTGCAAGAGCAGAAATGAGCACATTAGAATTGAAAAAAAGGTGCTATGGAAAGTCATTCTCTCAGGTTGGAGAACAGAAGTCTCAGAGCATTAGAGATGAGAAAAGAACTCAAGAGAAAAAAAAAACAGTTTCCCATATTATTACAAAATTAGAAAAAGATTATTCAGAAATATTTGAAAAATGCAATTATCCATATAGGCAGAAGCTTATGGACAAATAAGAAATTATAGAAAGACTTGTAAAACACGTGGTTGATGAAATGCTGACAATGAAGACCAACCTGCAGACCAGCCAGGATCCAGAATTCAGGAGACTGGAATAGTCTAGGCAAAGACCAAAGACACATATGGATAAAAACAAGGTTCCATGAGGTGGACAGTAAAAAAGGGCAGGTATAGCATCTTGTTGAAGAGAACTAGTAATTTAGAGGTCTTAGAAACTGTATCCCATGGTCCAATATGTAGCAAGTTAAGGGTGGAAGTGTCCAACCTGCTGGAGAGATATGAAGGTTATATGCTTGGACCAATGGATCAGATTCAAGAGCGATCAGTAAACCCATATACTTATGGACAACTAACTTATGACAAAGGAATTAAGAACATATGATGGAGTAAGGCAAGTTTCTTCAATAACTGGTATTGAGAAAACTAGACAGCCATATGTAAAAGAATGAGACAAGACCTCTATCTAACACCCTACACAAAATTAATTCAAAATGGATTAAAGATTTGAATGTAAGACCTGAAACCATATAGCATATAAGCAGTAATTTCCTTGATGCTAACCTTAGAGATATCATTGGGGATTCAGGATAAAAGACACAAAAGCAAAAATAATGGGACTACATCAAACTTTCAATTTTAGTGAAGAAAAACCATCATAAAACAAAAGGAATCCTACTGAATAGGAGAAGATATTTTCAAATAATTCATCAGACAAGGGGTTAATATCCAAAATATAAAAGCAATCCATAAAACTCAACAACAACAACAAGGCAATCTGATTAACAATTGGGCAGAGGATTGGAATTGACACTTCTCCAAAGAAGACATACAGATGGTCAACAGGCATATAAAAATATATTCATCATCTCTTAGAGAATCTATCTATCCAAATCAAAGAAATGAGATAATCACCTCACACCTATGAAAATGCTAACATCAAAAAGATAAGAAAAAGTTGTTAGAGAGGATATGGAGAAAAAGGGAATCCTTATACACTATGAGTGGGAATGGTGGATGTGGCTATAAAAAACAAGAGGGTTCCTGTGGAGGTAGATATGTTCAGTTTCTTGACTGTATCAATGTCACTATCTTCCTGATTATGATGCTGTACTAAAGTTCCACAAGGTGTTGCCTTTGGGGAAAGCTGAGTAAAGTATACACAGCTTCCTCTGTTTTATTTCTTACAATTGCATGTGTATCTACATTTCTCCTTCCTTCTACGAAGGCCCACCTCATCTGAAATATATACCAAGCAATTATATCACCTGCCTTCATTTATGAAGCATTTTGGTAACTGAATCTCTTTTTGTTTTCACCCTTGAATGCATTCAACAATCCAAAGATATGACCCATTCATTGCCCTGGTTTCTCAGTTCCTTAAGTTTCATGATGGTGTTGTGACTTTTTATATCAATAACCTTACAGAATCCCAATAACATATTTTAAGACCCTTTGAGATGGTGGGATAGGATACAGGACATGATAAAAAAAATGTGAAACATCCCTTTAACTACCCAGGTCCTTGGCAGAGTGAGAATTCTTGCTGTACTCCACATAGTAGAGAAAGCCAGGATAGGAATCTAAATGTATTCACCTATATCATTTTGGAGAAATTTCTCCACTATTGACATTTGAAGTTGGATCATTCTTGGCAGAAGGGGGATTACTGTGCATTATAGTATGTTCAGCGGCATTCCTGGTTTCCACCCACCCAATGCCAATTGCATCATTCCCTCACCCAGCTGCAAAATCCAAAAATGTCTCCAAGCTCTGTAAGCTGTCCCCGAGGGGGGTGGTATAATTAAAAGCATCTCACATGAGAACTTCTGTTCTATAAATTCTAGATCTAACTGCCTATTGTGGTAGATGTGCCTCATTTGATTCCTGCAGTGAGCCAAAGGGACCTAAGGGGTGGTAACTTTCCCTCAGGCCTTTTGCCTGTGGGTTCCACCCTGTATTCCTAAGCAACAGAGAGTTGTGTGGACAAGATGGTGGACAGTGTTGACTCTCTTTGTGGCCTGGTGACAGCAGCTATGTGACATCCTCAATTTTAAAGTCCTCTTCTTTGTGTAAATCATCTCTTTGACCAACAACTTCAAGTGTTCTCCTTCATTTTCTCCCAAGAAGTTGAAGAACAGTTATAAACCATTTGAATTCAGAATCAGGAGATAAACCCTATATACTCAGCTTAATACTACTGGCTCATGTAACCAGGCAAAGAATTGCATCTGAGAATTTATTTCCTCGTTTTTCAAATGACAGGAACAGATGAAAAGATGTGTAGGACCCTGTCGTTTGGCACTATGTATAAGTAGAACTGCCTTCCATGTTTTACTTCCTTGCCTGGGTATATCACATGAGCTCTGATTTAAGCTACTAGTCATTGCTTTCATGGTATTCAATTAACTTCCCTACCACCCTCTGAAAACTTCTTAAACTTTCTCATGCCCAATGTCCCAAACTGGCACTTTAGTTTAACCCATGTATTTTTATTAAGGAAGGAGAGTTCTAGATTATTGTGCTGTCCAATAAAGTAGCCAATAGCGACATACAACTATTTAAATTTTAAAATGTTGAATTTAAAAATCACTTCCTGAGTTGCACTGTTCAAGTGCCCAGTAGCTGCATAGAACTGACAGATATTGCCCTGGATGGTGTCTACATGAATGATTTCTGTCATCACAGAACATTCTCTTCCACAACCCTGAAAGCTAAGTATTTCAAACACTGTCCACATAGAATTGGATATATTTGTCTGTTTTATTGAGCTGAGTGTTTTCATGCATCTGTTATTTTTAACTTTTCTTCCTCCCACCCATACATCACTCAATCTTGGATTATTCTTGGATTTGTTTGACTTGTCTTTTTCAGCTTTATGGCATAATTGCTAAATTTAATCCACTAAATAGGAACAGAGAGGCAATGGGCTGAACCCACACTTGTTTTTCAGCTAAGCTGGTGCAGAGTTTTTTGCACAGCAAAAAGCACACAAGGTGCTTTGTTGCAAGCTTCTCTTCCTGCTCCATTCCTAGCCACAGACCATCTCTGTGCTCCCATACAGAGCCCTATGCATGCTATTTTAAAGCCCTCATGGATGTGTGGCTGGGGGAATGTTCTCTCTAAGCCCTCTACCACTTCTAGGTACTTCCTTGCTTACAAAAATTAAGAAAGAACACTGTTTCCCAAGTTAAGACAATGTTGAAAGGTTAATTTATCACTGGGGTTTATGATGTGAAAGCAAGTACAGTGGGGACATCAGGCTTTCATCCTAAGTCACATCCATGCCTACCCATGCCTTCTGGTATGAGATGAAAACTTAAATATGGTTCTGTTAGGTAACCAGAATAGACACAAGATGGAGTGGCTCCTGATAAGCCACACTTAGAAAACTAAAAATTAACTAAGTTCCTATGCTTTTCCCAGAAATAAGAAGGTTTAGGTCAACTACTGACATTTACCCACTCAGCACAGGTCACCAGACCTGGCTCCAAGACCTTTCTTTGCTCAGTATGAGAAAAGTAACCCCTCTTTAACCAATCAACAAATGACCCCTTTGTTCTGTAAAAATCTCTTGTGCATCTCTTCGGGGCTCCTTTCTGGCTGTTAGGTGGCATGCTGTCTGATTTGTGAATCATTAAATAAAAACCTATCAGAACATGAAAGAGCCTTATCCCAGTCCAAGTCTCTTTCATTCATAGAACCTTAATTTCTTATCTGTTAATTGCATTAATAACACTCATTCACAAAGTGGTTGTGGGAATCCATTAGCTGAGGACATTTGGAACATTCCTTGTAGAACTGGGTTTTTCCTAGTAGGAGAGAGCTTTTTCTTCTTGATTCCAAGGGTCCCTTGACTCTAAGGCTACAGATGTCTGTGCCATGTGCAGTGGTGACTTTTTCATGGGATGATTTTTCTTCCTGCCTGGGTTATGAACTCCCAAAGAAAGGGGTGCGTCTCCTGTGTTTTGATGGGCTTTGAACACTTAGAACATTGTCTCAGGTAAATATTCAATGACAGGCAGATGATTGCATAACGAATTTCTGGCATCAAAGTATCTGTACGGAGTTGGGAGGTAGCAAAAGTCTCAGTACCACTGGGTGACAACTTATTTAACTAATGTTTAATTTACATTTATTGCACAAGTAGTTGCATTTTGTAGGAGAGAGGAAGCAGGGCTTCATTGACTGTGGAAAGCATAAACTTTTGCATGAAAAAACTCCCTAACTTTGGTTTGTTAAATATGAAATGTGGTTAGATTTCACAGAATCTTTTTGTGGGATAAAGAGCTCAGAGATGCATTGGGCTGGTAGTGGAGTCTTTTCCCAGACTGTGGTTTGGATCGGTGTTGCCTGTCGGGCATGTCCTTATTGTACCATGAGTTGCCTTGGCTCTAAGTTGAGTTTGATAAAAGAGCTGTTATAATTACATTTTGCTTTGCTTACAGCACAGAATAGAGGGAAGAATGTTGGACCAGGAGTCAAGATGACTGAGTTCCAAGCCTTATCTGCCATTTAAATGTCAGACCTGGCCAGGCATTTGGTCATTTGGCCTACCATTTCTTCACTCGGCAAATGGAAACACCAACCCTCTCCATTCTTATCTAGGAGAGCAATCACATCAAAAGTTGGATATAGTAAGTGTGCTGGACTACATGAATGTATATGTAGTTTTCCTTTGAGTAAATGACATAACTTCTTTCTATTTCTAGGTGCAAAGTAAGAGCAATTTTAGTTACTCATCTCTAAACACCAATTTAAAAAACATTAGTAATATTTTTAGGAGGAAAGGGAAAGGGACCAATTTGATTCTGATTAATATGAGGTGGAATCAAATTTCTGATCCAGGTATGACCAATGTTAAAATCCCTGTAGACAGAAACACCAACACTTCCAGTTATCTGTCTTTTGTTGGCAAAATAACTGAAATTGGAAAATGGACCAAGAGCTGAAAAAGCTGAAAATGGACTGGTCGCTGAAAAAAAATTAAAGACAATGTGTAGCACATAAGTGCCATAAATGTCATTAGTGTCATTATTCTTGACTTAAAATCATTTGACACCACAGAAAAAGTTAAGATTTGTCTAGAACTTTTTAGTTTAGAGCTTATTTTTCAGGGTTCTTCAACTGGAAATTAGTTTCGATGCAACAGTGTTTCATAAAGATAGTTTATGTGGTTTTGTTGTTTTTAATTACTTGGCTAGCCAACAAATCTATGAAAAAAGGTACATATTTCCATCCATATATTAAATCAAAACAGTAACAAACTTGAGTGATCAGATTACTAAAGTTCACAAGGATTAATAAATATAGAGCTGACATGGGTGTCAGAAGATGGGTGTCACCTCCTGGTGTCAGTAGGAGTGAAAAGGACTGTAAAGTCTTTGGAGGTCAAAATGAGAAACTCACTCCAACCCTTTTCCAATTCTAGACACTTTTTAGGACAGCATCAGACATGATCCATGGGTGACCGTGCAGGCTGCCAACAGCAGCAAGAAACAAGATAAACATCTGACAATGGAGAGGTAGGTCTCGCAAATATTATTTTGTGGCTATATTGAAAGTCAGTATACAACCATGATAATGGGTATCTCTATTTGGTGATGAGGAAAAAAATCAACATAGAATAGGGCAAAAATAATGTTTAATGCATGCCTTATTTGTAAAATCTTGCCTGTAGACACGTAGAGACATACACATGAGTAGAGAGATCTCTAGAAACATGTCTGTTCACCAAATTGTAAAGAGGGTTATCTCTGCACAAAGGCTTTCAGTGACTTTTACTTCCTCCTTTATGAGTTTATTTTTAATAATTTATATTATCCAAGAAAAAGAATTAAACTTCTTTCATTTAAAAAAAAAAGTAACTATATTCAATAGTTTGTAGCACAGAGTAAACAGAAGGACAAATGTCTCAAAAAGACTGTTTCACAGAAAGTACAAATTAATGATGGAGATGGACTTAATAGACCTTCTCTGAGGATCTTTGAAGGTCTTTAACAATATGCACATGGTGTGGACTGAGTGTTTGTGTACCCTCACATTGAAGCCCTAATCCCCAATGGGATGGGAGGGGATTTGGAGGGGGCACCGTCGGCAGATAACTAGTGTTCAATGAAACCACAAGGATGGAGCACATGTGATGGGATTAGTGTCCTTATAAGAATAGGAGGAGATGTGCTAGCTCACCCTTCACCATGAAGAGGTCAATGTATGAAGCAGAATGAGGACCATCACCAAAATCTCAACCATGTTGCTGTCCTGCTTTCAGAGTTTCAACCTCCAGAACTTTGTGAAGCTGATGACTGTTGTTTAAGTCACACAATCTATGGTATTTTGTTATTGCAACTGAAACTAAGGCAGTGGTTCAGGCTTCCTTCTGTCAACCAAGCTCCGGGATGATTGTGGCACTATTTACATCACGGTCCAGACTGGACCAAATGTAACAGCAAATCTGTGGATTCTTTTTCTGGATTTCTGCAATCATAGTATTGCTTTTCCCTGTTAGCAGGAGGTAAGGGTTCAAAATCATTCTAAAGAGCAAAGACATGTTCCTGTCTCCTACCTTCCCTGATATAATTGTACTGTTCAACTTCTACTTATCCTTGTTGAGAAAACCTGATTAGTAGTATAACAAAATAATTGGCTGCCTTCTTTCAGGTAAGAAAATGTCCCCAGGACATAGCCAAACTACACAGCTCCAGTTTTACAACAAAGCTGAAATGTTTCCCTTATTTAAGGAAAAGATAAAAGACACCAGGAAAGCTCATTTTGTTTTCAACTTCATTGCATGAGAGAAATTCAGGCGGGAATTGGAGAAATGTATTCTTTGAAAATTACTATTTTCTCGCCTCCCTGGTGGCACAAGGGGTTAAGCACTGCACTACGAAGCAATCCACAGCCTCTGCCACATGAGTTCAATCCCTGGCCAGCCAGGGAGCAACCCACATGGCACGGCAGACCTCTCCTGTCTCATCCGCTGCTCCCCTCAGCAGTGTATTTCAGTCAGTCTGCCTGTTATGTATCCCACTCTGTCTCTGGTGAATCCTCTCACCCCCCCTGCATCTCTGGCCTATACCTCAGCTCTTGTATGCATACATAAATCTTTAAAAAAAAAAGAAAATTACTATTTTCTTTAGTCATATGTATGCACACGAGTGCAAGATTTTCAGTCTTTATTGATACCTTTATTGTAGTCTGAATGTGAGCAAACTATTAGATGTCTGTTCCCTGCTTAAACCAACAAAAATGTCCTTCTCTCAGTGATCCTGCAAAAGCATCCATTCCAGGACAAACCACTGCCTTCTCTCCTGGGGACCAAGCAGGTGTGATGTTGCTCAGAATGAAGACAGATGTCATACTGTTTGCTATGCATGGCATGTGGCACACGGTGCAAGTAACTGATATGCTGAGCACATGTGGGAGTCCTTGTGCAGGTGGAGCATCAGGATTAGAGAGAACTCAGAGGATGGCCTCTTCCTTCCTGGAGTCTCTAAAGACTGCTAGTTTTGGGTCTTCTTGGTGGCCTAAGGGTTAAGTCTCAGCACTATGACCTCGAAGGACTGAGTTCCATCCCTGGCCAGGGAGCCAACCCACATACAGCACTGCAGACTTCTCCTGCCTTGCCTGCTGCTCCCCTTAGCAGTGTATTTCAGTAAATCTGCCTGCTCTGCTCCCTATTCTCACCCCCTGCACCTCTGGCCTATACCCCAGTTCTTCTAAGCAAAAATAAAATCATTTAAAAAAAAAAAGACTGCTAGCTTCATAAAGCCATTTTCTTTTCTCTCTTCATTGCTACTTTGCACCTTTGTTACTGTACCCTTCCCTTAGTGGGTTCAGTCAGGAGGATTTTAGTGTTGAAGTATGTACAAGACAACGTTGTGGGGGGCTGTTCCCAGCACCCATTCTCCTGTGCCCTGCCAACAATATTATTACCATTCTCATGTAATAACTTCAGAATTGCTACCTATTATGGATTTCCAGTTTTATCCATCAACCTATTCCCTCTAAAAAGCAGTTATAAAATGAAACAAAGGCACAATCATAACTTAATAATTATTATAAGGCAAATACATTTTTAGCCATCCACACCAGAAAATGGAACTTTGCCAGTCACCTCAGAAGTGCCTAGAATATGAACCCATTCTCTTTCCCAAATGCAACCATTATCCAAAATGTTTTATAATCATTTCATTATTTATTCATAACTTTTACCACAACATAAACACCCCTGGACAATCTCATTTAATATTTTCCATGCATTTAAATTTGCTTTATTTTAGTCTCTTTTAGTCGATCGGTTGCCTCTCCACTCTTTTGTTTTCTTTGCAATTTATCATTAAGCCAGAAATGTCTAGGCCTTTTTATATGCACTGTAGATTACCCTGATTGTACTGTGCTATGCTTTTCAACCTGTCCTCTGTTCTAGGCATTCCCTGAGGGTTGGTAGCAGAATCCGAGGTTGGATGGACTCGGGTTCAGTCCCTCTAGCAGGACACTAGTTAATGAGGTGAGGGTCCTTCAGGACACCCGGGCTGGCTGCTTATCTCTCCTTTGTGATCTTAATGACAGAGTGGGAAGGGACAGGGGTGCATTGTCTATAAGAATAGCAAAGTAGTAATATTAGTAATTAAAAGTTGTGGTGCTCTTCATTATTGTCTTACACACAATCTTAATGGTTGTCAGTGGCAGCCCTCCTGGCTGTCATGGACCCACTCTATCAGTGCTCACCTTGGTAGGTTTGAATCTGTTGGCAACTCTGGGTCAGCTCTAGCAGACACCTCATTTTTCCTTGTTCTCTTACACAACTGCTTTAGCACCCAGGACTGTGCCTGTAGGTAGTTTGTGCTCACCTGCTTATATCTAGGGCTTATGGGGGTTTGCACTGCCTGGAGTTTTGCTTTGTAATGGACCCAAATATGATTTTTCTCTGTACATTCTTCAAAAAATTTTCTTCATTACCTCTGGAGGTTTGATACCCCAAATTTTCTATAGACCTCTTCAGTCATGTTGTAATTTTTTTTAATTGAGGTAATATTGGTTTGTAATACTGTCTGTCATTTGGAGATAGAGGTTCACACCTCTTTAAATGTATGTTAGCACACCACATCCACCACCAAACCACCCATAATCCTAATTTAGTGTGCCCTCTTCCCCTTTGGTAGCCTAATTTCTAAGAACTTGGTAGTCAGATTTCTAGGGTTTGTTTTGGTTTAGCTTGTCAGTCCTTTTGCTTTTCTGTGGACACTTGCAGAGATTCAAAGACTTTGCCATCTTCCCGGAACTCCCCTTCATGCAAGTCAGTTTGGTTCATTCCATGGTAGGCAGAACTAAAAGCTGCCTTAAGTGAAATAAACACATGTGATCTATCACCATAACATGAAGGTAAGAAAGGTGATGTCCAAGGACACTGACCTGGACACATGGGCTGCTACTCACTGAGTTGATGACTGATTCCTGAATCACTGTTTTCTCCCCACCATGGTCTCCTGAAGTCAAGGGGTGATCAATTACAGTGGTAGTTTCCCCTTATCTGCAGGAGCTATGTCCCTGTTGCCAAAGGAACTTTGTTGCTGCTTTGCTGTGGGAACATGATGAGGGACACAGCAGTCATGGAGCGGGTTTGCAAGGCAAAACTCTGCTACTTGAGCAGAAGTTCTTGTGCCATTTTTTGAAATCACACAGGCTAGTAAAAGCTTATCATGTGACAATGGTATGTGGGATAAGGACTGGAGGACAAAGTTTTACGAGGGACAGGGAATGGGGCATTGTGACAATGGAACATGTGTCAAGAGACATTTGGGTCAACAAAGCATGATGTTATCACTAGGCAGAGTTATCCCGAGACCACGATGGAGAGAGTCACGGTCACGTAATCAGGTCAACTGTGGCCTAGCTGTCCCCAGCTGCCTCCTGATACAGGCTATACTCCGTAGGTAGCCAAGGAATGTTCTGCTGTGATTGGCAGATAGCAAATAGGTCACAGTTGCCCATGATCGGCCAGATAGTAGTCAGCTCATAGGAACACGCATGTCCCCAAACCCTCAGTGGATGCCTAAAACTTGGATAGTACTGAACCCTGTATGTACTATGCTTTTTCCTATACATTGTAATTATGATAAAGTTTAATTTATAACTTAGACATAGTAAGATGTTAATAAAACTAATAAAATAGAGCAATTAAAATAATATATTGTAATAAAAGTATACGAATGTGGTCTCTTCTCTCTTTTTCTCTTCTCATAATAACTTAATCGTATGTAATATTTCCAAACTCAAATGACTTTAGTAACTGAATCCACCAAAAGCAAGACTTTGGAAAATGGGCAACTGTGGTACTGAATTCCCATGCAACTGAGCTGCAACCTCCCAATCCTGACCACAGCTTCAGGCCCAGATAAGGCATCATCCTTCCATTATATTTCACAATTTGATGACATCTTCCTATAGCTGTTGACTCATCATTTTATGCTTCCACATGGTCTGAGAGATAAGTTTTCTTTTTTTGTGTATCTTTTAAAATAACTCTTCTTAAGCAATGTGTTGGGCATAGAAAGTGAAATATGATTTAGAAGTTTCCTCACAGGTGAGATCCTGGTTGGCTAAAATTCCATATTCAAAACAAGAATGTACAAAACTGACATAAGTAAATTGATGCATGAAATGCACATTGCCTTAAAGGTCAAGGAAGGCAGGAGCATGCCCTTTCCAGAAGCATTTCTCCCTGGGTATGTTTTTTGAAACTGGTTTCCCAGGAGCGTGGATAACCCACCAAGTTGCCAGAGGTTGCTTTGGTTCCAAAAGGAAGGAAAGACTGCTGGGCTTCTGGCTCAGTTTCATTTTATAGGAAGTCGGGCTGCCTAAAATGGTATTTGCAAGAAAAGCTCCTTTGCCAAAGGACAGAAAAAGAAAACAAAAACTCACTGCCTAATGAACTTAATATGAATTAAAAGAATCATAAATTCTCAGGAAAACACTTTTTAAATAATGGGCCTCCCTTCTGGTTATTTTATTTCAGTGATATAAATATGTCTTAGTAGTAACATGTATTGGTTTTTAGCCATAAGCTGGAATTGATTAGGGAGTTGAAGAACTCTAGAAATACCCAAAATTTCTGGAGATTTTATGAATAAAATTGCTTTTTAAAATTTCTGCTATAATCTTAGACTTACAGAAAACTTGGAAAGATGGTATGAGGACTTCCTGTGTACCTTTCACCCAGATTCCCGGAAAGTTATTATTTTTCCACATTTTTCTTACCAATCTTTCTTTGTATATACACATTGTTAGCATTTATTCTGAAACATTTGTAAATTGCAGACACTACATGTAACTTCTTTCTTTTTCGTCTTAAATACTTTGTATCATATTTCCTAAAAACATATTTCCTAAAAACAAGGACATTCTGGGCCTCCCCAGAAGGGCACAGCTCCTTCAAGTTGTCCACAGCCTCTGCAGTGTGGGTTTGATACCTGGCCGGCCAGGGAGCTGCCCACATGGCACAGCAGACCTCTCCTGACTCGCCTGCTGCTCCCCTCAGCAATGTATTTCTGAGTCTGCCTGTTCTGTTCCCCACTGGCTCTGGTGAATCTTCTCACCTCCTGCACATCTGGCCTGTACCCCATATCTTGTATGCATAAATAAATAAAATCTTAAAGAAACAAACAAACAAGGACATTCTTTTACACTTAACCAAGTATTACTATGAAATCAGGAAATTAGTGCTGATTCGACAATATTTCTAAAGACCTAACTTTATTTATTTATTTATTTATTTATTTATTTATTTATTTAAATTTTTAAAGACCTAACGTTATATAGTGATGTCTTTTATGGCATAAATAAGAATGAGGAATGATTCCTGATCTTATCAAGAAACTTGATATTTTTTTTCCTCAGTTTTTCTTTGTGAGTTAAAGCCCAACACTGTGTAAAATGCCTTGAATCTGGTTTTGTCTCCTGTTTCCTCATGTTTAGCTTCAGGTTTTGTGTCATGGTGACACATTTAACTGAAATGCCCAGTGTGTCCTTCCCAGAACTGTGCATCATTGAGACATCGGTGTCCTGTGTCCCACCACTGGGCATGTAAACACTGGTCACCTGGTGATCATGGTGTCTGTCCGTTTTTCTCCGTTTTTCTAATTAATTCCTGAAATTTACTGGGAGATACCTAAAGACTTTGGAAATATCCAGTTTCTCACCCACTGTTTTTAGGATTTATAGGCTCTCTTTCCTCACAGTAACTCTCCCACTATGGCTCCCTACTGCACTCACCAGGACTTCTAAGGTCCAAATTTCACCCTCTGGTTTTACAATCTATTGATGATGATCATCTGAATCAGCGACTACTAGGCTAGGAAATAATTTGCTTTTTCCCCTTCTGACTCTGTCTCAAATATGCATGGATTCCACCACTTCTCAGTATCTCCCTGCAAGGATATCTGCTGGAAGTCACCTTCCTGTCTCTTCTGCAATGCCTCCGCACTGGCTCCCTGCTTCTACCCTCAACTGTTCAGACTCCCAACCAGAGGCATAATGATCCTATTAATTATAGCTCTGCTTACTTGCGCCTTTGTTTATGACATTAGGGGCTCCCCAGGCCTCATGTTGGCTTCCCCTCCTTCCAGCAATTCCCCATCATACACCAACCCCACTCCTCAGAGTACTCCCCTGCTTACACTGAAACTCCTCCTCACACTGACTCTCCCTCACACTGACCCCCTCCTCACAATGCTCTCTTTATTCCCAGTAACTCTCCCCCAAGAGCTCCCCAGTGTACTCACCAGGGCTTCTAAGGTCCAAATGACCATCTGCTGTTCTTGTTCTGTCTTTCCCACTTCTCTCCTACTTCTCTCTTTCTCACTCTCCTCTTCAGTCCCATTGCCCTTCCTGCTAGCTCTTAGCTAAGCCAGGCCTGCTCCTCTTTTACATTTTCTCTTCCCTCTCCCTGGAACAGTCTTTCCAGATATCATCAAGTCTTGTTACCTTGCCTCCTTCCAGCCTCCATCAATGCTACCCTCTCTATGAGGATTCCTGTAAACAAACTTATTCCTTCATATCATTATTACTTTTAACTTCTTACTTATTAGAGTTAACTTTTCTTTTCCACCTCCCCCTGCTCAAGTGCAAGTTCCATGAGGCAAAACAAAACACTGGTATATTTTTTTTAATAAACCACTGACAGGTCACACATACCTAAAACAATGTCTCTCACATAGCAGTTGATCAAAGCTTGCTTTTGAAATGAATGATAAAGGGAGAAATTTTTGATTTATGAAGGTGGTTTTAGACTGATAAAATATTAAGGCATTTTATATATCTATTGGGTCTTCCTCCTCCACAAATTATTTCTAAACTTTCTAGCTTCTTTGAGTCCAGTACTATTTCTAGACAACTCTTTCCTCTCTCGTCTTTTAAACATGACTTCAAAACAATGTCCTCATTATCCATTTTTCTAGTTCAGGACACAATCCAGGATCCCAACTCCTGCTTCCCATGTTTCACCCCATTTCTTTCTGTCTGTTCCACTTGATCCTCAAGTTCTATTTATCTAATTCCAACCTTTATCATTTAAGTTTTTAAACCCACTCATCATCTGAACTATCTCTCTGGATTATTGTCAAAGCCAATTTCTAATGACCAAATACATACCGGCAAGTCATGTGCATTCTCTTTCCTCCTCATTATATCCTAGACCTTCTGACCACTCCACACAGAGACTTGTCCTCCACCATCTCCTCTCTGTTCCTCTGTATTAATTGAGGGTTTCAGAGTCCCTTGACAAGACCACAGCAATATTCTCTTTAGTTTAATGTAAAACCTAACCCCAGCAGAAAACAGACATCACATAAAAACTCAGTAATCTGGAGGAAAATTTAATTAAGGAAATATTTATAAAATTGTGCACAATGGGCAAGAAAACCACAAAGAATAAGCTCTGAATCTGGCAACAAAGGAAGCTGTCATCAGCTCAAGGTCTAAAGAGGCAAAGAAAGGGGTAGTTATGAAATCTGAGACACAGCTGGGGTCTAATTCATGGGCCAAGGTTTCCACAGGAGGTCAAGGTGAATCAACAGGAGGTTCTAACCTCTCTTTTCCTGCCTTCCTACCTCCATGGATGTTCAGTATTTGTTGAATTCAGTTAGAGTCAAGAGAAAGGGTGTCTTTTGGTGCAGCCCCTCCAAGTCAGTCTGCCAGGGCACAGAAAAGGAGGACATAAGAGTGGATCTAGAGGGAAAAGTATACAAGGTATTTTGATAAAATATAAGCTCCTTCCCTGCCCACTTCTCCCTCCTACCATGTAGTACCCAGGACTGGAACACATGGTTTTGCCACCACAAGTCTGTGACAGGATTTTCCTCTACCTGGAATGTCTTTGGTCTTTTTGGCAAGTTTTCACATTTCTAGTCTCAGTTTAGCAGCCATTCCTAGAAAGGACTTCTTTGATATCCTTTATAATTTAATCTTACCTCCTCTGAGCAGACCTCAGCGTTTGTTGTTGAATTTACACCATATTATATTTAAAACATGGTTGTAACAGGAGACCTTAATATGGTTATCAATTATCTCCAGCACCTGGTATTCATATCCTAGTGTAATTTTCTCCTATTAAGTATGAGTGAGAGCTATGACTTGTTTCTAACCCAAAAAATATGACATTGGAGATGTAAGTCACTTCTGTGAGTAGATCATAAAGGACAGTGATAGATATCTTGCTAGTAGACACTTCCTAATGCACACTTTTTTAAAAAAGATTTATTTATTTATGCATACAAGAGTTGGGGTACAGGCCAGAGGTGTGGAGGGTGATAGGATTCACCAGACAGAGTGGGAAACAGAACAGGCAGATTGACTGAAACACACTGCTGAGGGAAGCAGTGGGTGAGACAGGAAAGGTCTGCTGCACCATGTGGGTTGCTTGCTGGTAGGCCAGTTATTGAACTTGCACTGCAGAGGCTGTGGACAGCTTCATAAGGTGTGTCTTAACTCCTTGCACCACCAGGAAGGCCCCCCTAATGCACACTTTGATAAAACAAGTTGTCCTAATGGAGAGACCCACATAAGATCTCTAGTCAACAGCTAGCAAGAAACTGAGGTCATCAGTTCAACACTTCAGGAACGAGCCCACCAGCTTGGAAATAGTTCCTTCTGCAGTTGAACTTACAGATGGAACCCTCCCTCTGGCTGACACTTTGTTTAAAGTCTGTGAGACCCTGAAACACAAGATCCAGTTAATCTGTGTGCAGATTTCTGTTCCACTGAAGGGAATATAATAGATATGTCATGCTTTAAGTTGCTAAATTTGTGGTAATTTTTTCTGTAGTAATTGATAACAAATCCAATTTCTTTTCTCCATTAATAGCAATTACCATTTATTGGGCACTGAGTAATTGGCATTATGTTAAATTCCTTTAGTCTTCATGATCCTATATACCTGGTCAGTAGCAGTGTGATCACATTGCAGATGAGAACAGCTGAAGATTATTATTTTCTAAGGACAAATAGAGACAGGGCTTGAGTTAAGACAGTCTGATTGTTGAGTCTATACTCATGACCACTGTGTACTGTACCCTTCTTCCTCTGCTAATCTGTCTCCCCTCCATGTCTTCCTTTTCCCTCCTAAGCTGTGGGAACCTTGGAGCCAAGGCTTGTGTGCATTCACCACTTATCTCTCATACCAGGAATATTATCTGACACACACTAGATACTCAATAAATGTTTTCTGACTACTCAGAAATGTTATGTAAAAATCTTTTTCTCAATATCCATGTACTAAAAACAGCCAGCAGAGTTCATCTCAAGGGCAAACAATATTCTTGTTCCTGGAAGACAGAACCATTTTAACTGGCATGGGAATAAGTACTTTTGCTTGTGCTTTTACTTGTTGATTCAGGTCACAGAAGGTCTTAGAAGTCTCATTTTTAGTTTCCATATTACCATGCAAAGAGAATTCTAAGCCAGCACCAAGACTTATTGAGAACAAGAACCAAAACCAATTAGTTTTGTTTGCTGTAGGAAAGGGAAGAGGACAGTAACAGTCTCACACACCAACGCCACTTCCTCTCTACAAGTCAGTGCATCTGTTCTTATCTTCCTACTAAACCTGAGATGAACCAAAGAGAAGACAGCATCGACACCCTTTACTTAACTAAAGTTGGAATGAAAGGCTTTTAGGCTTACCTTGTGCAGAGGCCTCACGAGGTATAAGAGTTACCATAATATCAAGGAGAGAGATGGGCCTCCCTGGTGGTGCAAGGGGTTAAGACATAACCTATGAAGCTATCCACAGCCACTACAGCACAAGTTCAATCCCCGGCCAGGGAGTTATCCACCGTTCCTGAATTGCCTGCAGCTCCCCTCAGCAGTGTATTTCAGTCGATCTGCCTGTTCCGTTCCCCACTTGGTCTCTGGTGAATCCTCTCACCCCCACACCTCTGGCCTGTACCCCAGTTCTTGTATGCACAAATAAATAAATCTTTAAAAAAATGGAGAGAGAGTTGGAAGAAAATTAAAACTTGAATTTGCTCTGCAATGCCCAAATTGCCAAGGAATAATAAGCAAAATTTCTTTATTAAAAAGTAAAAGTTCAACTTAATATGTTATATTCATGTACAGTAAGCTGTTGTCATAATATCTATAAGTTGCAATAGTTTCTCAACTGTAAATATCTTTCTGGCATGACTGCTCAGATCAAGTACTTTATTTTGCCACAAAATATCAGATAACACTGAGAGATGCAATTGTGTTTAGAATAAAGATCACACCATGCAACTCTTTCTGCTTTTTATACTTCTCCTCACCCTCGTACACCTTACAAATAAGTTAAATGTAGACACACCTTTAGTTAAAAGAAATACATTCTACATCACAAGTGTTTCTAGGGATGAATGGAAGAGTTGAGAAAGAAGCAGAGCCATCAGATTTACAAATACCTTCAAATAAAATGCACTTTCCCAAATGCTAATTGGTGTTTAAAATACTTTTATGCATACTGTATATGTACATACGTACATATATGTGAATACAGATGTAAATATACATATTATACATATATACATATTATACATATATAGACATGTATTACACATATATGTGTATTTGATAATGTGTATATTATATATAAATTTGATACTTTAACAACACAGATTTTAACTGTATGGGTGCACTTATGTTTTTGTCTTAATAGATAAATTGAAAAAAAATTGGAAATATATTACAACTTGAAAAAACTTGAAAATGTTCTACACAGTCTACAAATATTTAAAAAAATTAAAATAAAATTATATGATGTAGATACAGTCTATTTATATGTAGATGTAGATAATATGTATAGATAATAACCTGTTTTATCATTTCTATGATAAAATATGTACAGAGCTACCATAAAAAGTTAAAATTTATCAAAGTTTACACACACAAACACAGACAATGCATGGTGCTAATCGCAGTCAAGAAAAATATAAAAAAGTGTTATTGGTAAAACTCTGGTCAACAACAAGCTATTAGTAGTTAAATTATTGGGGAATAAAAAGTTATATGTGTATTTTCAAATGTGTGGAGATCGATGCCCCAAACTCTGCATGGTTCAAGAGTAATCTCACTCTCTCTCTCCTCTCACTTGTGTGTGTGTGTGTGTCTGTGTGTATTAGTTATAGTAAAAAAAAAAAAAAGTATTTTTCTGTAGGAAGATCCCTTCTCTTGTTGCTGCATCAATAATTATACCATGTTTAAAGCAATTTGGGTAGATAGCATTAAAAGATCCTAGTATTCTTGGGCCTCCCCGGTGGCGCAGCCGTTGAGCGCTGGGTTGCGAAGCTGCCCGCGGCCTCTGCAGCGCCGGTTCGATCCCCGGCTGCTCCCCGGCCACCAGAGGAGGGTCCCACATGGCGCGCAGACCTCTCCTGCCGCCCGCTGCTCCCCTCAGCAGTGTACTTCGGTCCTTCTGCCTGCTCTGCCTCCCGCTCTGGCTCTGGTGAATTCTCTCGCCCTCCCGTGCTTCTGACTGTACCCAGTGCATGTATAAACAAAACAAACAAACAAATAAATAAATAAATAAAACATGCCTCTATAAAAAAAATAAAATAAAATAAAAAAAAATAAAAGATCTTAGTATTCTAAATCTTATTTTTCTTTAACAATGGATGGAACACATTTGTATGCAGAGCTATATCTTAAGATCAGGGGAATATGAACCTTTTACTAGATGATTCTTTTTCATTGCCAAAATCATGATCTCCTTTGTTCCCAGGACCTCTAAGAGTACATATTTGGAGAACTACAAGAAATGCTGGAAACTTGTCATTATTCCCCAGCAGTAGAGAGGTGCAGAGCAGATCTCATTGGTATCCCATTCATTTTCTCACATACTCATCACCTATTTTTTTGTATACCAGATACTAAGAATGCCTACTGTGGTTACTTGACAATTTTTGCTGATAGTTGCAGAAATAAGATGGTAGGTAAAACTTCAACTTCTTTGTATTTTGAATAGGACAGTTCAGAGATCTGTTCTGCCTGCTGCCCCAGATGGCTACAGGTAACTGAGTTCCAGTTGTTCCCAGTAATAACCTGCTCAATAAGGCACCTTTTGTTGCCTTTATCCCCTTCCCTGGTTCAATTTCCTATTCTCCTGCTGGTATTTCCTGAGGTCACCTCCTAAATCACCTGCTTAATCTTGAGATCTTGTCTTGTGGATAACTTCTGGAGGAACCCACTTAGAGACAGTGAATAAATCCTTCAGTTAGTGCTAATGCTTAAGCCAGCATTATGACCAGAGAAAGAAGCAGGTAGAGAAAGATACTCTGTTCTGAATTCTAATTGCAAATAAATGAGAGGGCTGCAGAACTTATAGTTTATAATGTATTTATTATAAATTTTATTTAAACTTTAAACTTTTTTAAAGTTTATTTATTTATACAAGAACTGAGGTACAGGCCAGAGGCTCAGGAGGGTGAGAGAATTCACCAGAGACAGAGCAGGGAGAACAGGCAGACGGACTGAAAACACTACTGAGGGGAGCAGTGGGTGAGACAGGAGAGGTCCGCCGTGCCATGTGGGTATCTCCCTGGCCGGCCGGAAATTGAACCCGCACTGCTGAGGCTGCGGACTGCTTCACAGCGCTATGCTCAACCCTCTGTGCCAACAGGGAGGCCCATGTATTTAAACTTATAAAGAATAATTGCTATATACCTTGCTCAAATTGTTTTTAAAAATACAGGAAGCAATGTTCCCTAATACATTTTATGATTCCTTGTTATACAAATTACAAAACAAGACAAAGAGCACAACAAAATAAAATGATTAACTAATATCCCTGGTGAAATTTGATGCCAAAACATCAATAAAATACTAACAAATTGGGGCCTCCTTGGAGGCACAACGGGTTAAGTCTCAGCACTATCAAACTATTCCCAGCTGCTATAGCATGATTTCGATCCTCGGCCAGGGAACTAGCCCACATGGTGCAGCAGACCTCTCCTGCCTCTCCTGCCGCTGCCCTCAGCAGTGTAATTAAGTATATCAGCTTTTTCTGCTCCCCATGCTGTCTTTGGTGAATACTCTCATCACCTGCACCTCTGGTCTATAGTCCAGTTCTTGTATGCATAAATAAATCTTTTTTTTTTATAGAGGCATGTTTATTTATTTATTTATTTATTTATTTTATTTGTTTGTTTGTTTTGTTTATACATGCACTGGGTACAGTCAGAAGCGCAGGAGGGTGAGAGAATTCACCAGAGCCAGAGTGGGGAGCAGAGCAGGCAGAAGGACTGAAGTACACTGCTGAGGGGAGCAGCGGGCGGCAGGAGAGGTCTGCGCACCATGTGGGATCCTCCTCCGGTGGCCAGGGAGCAGCCGGGGATCGAACCGGCGCTGCAGAGGCCGCGGGCAGCTTCGCAACCCAGCGCTCAACCGCTGCCCCACCGGGGAGGCCCTGCATAAATAAATCTTAAAAAAATACTAACAAATTTAATTCAACAATATATCAGAACAATTGTCAACAGTTTTCAAGTGGAATTTATCCCAATGAAGCAAGTATGGTTTAATATACATAAATGAAGACTAACACAGAAAATGATATCCAAGGAATTTCCTTGCTTTCCTCTAGGAAAAATAAATTAAGAAGTCCAAATAGGTACTGAACTAAGAAGATCCAATGACATGGGCAACACTGGACTATCTCATGATCACCAGGAACCAACAACGACTAAGCACAACAGAAGATACATAGAGGAATTTCAACTCTGGTAAAACAAAAGAGCTTGCACATAAACCAAGGGAGACAGTGAAGACATATTGGAATGCTCTGGAGATGCACCAAATGCATATCCCACAGGCTAACAAAATGCAGGTCTGAAGCCCAGAGAGAAGGGTTAACACAGACACAAACAAAGCATACACACAGCATTCTCATAAGCAATGGACCTCTCCAGGACCCTCCCCCACTCACTGAAGACTTGAACATACCAATTATTAGCAAGGAAATGAAAGGAGTAATTAAAATTCTTCCCCAAAATATAAGTCTAGTCCAGATGCTTTCACTAGTGGCTTCTACCAAATCCTCAAAGATGAAGTAAGAATTATTCTTCTCAAACTTGTCTAAACATTGAGGAAGAGGGATGACTTCCAAACACATTTTATGAGGTCAACGTTATTGTGATAGAAAAAAGCAGGCAAGGGCATCACAATAATAGAAAACAATAAACCAATATCTTTGATGACTATAGATGTAAAAATCCTCAACAAAATTGTAGTAAACAGAACTCAACAATACATTAAAAGGATCATATATAATGACCAATTTGATTTATTCCAGGAATGCAAGATTGGTTCAACATATGCAAAATGATCAATGTAATTAGCACATCAACAAAAGGAAAGATTAAAATCATATGATCATATTGTAGGTGCAGAGAAAGCATTTGATAAAACTTAATATTTATTTAGGATAAAAACTCTGAAAAAAATGGGATGTAAGGAACAAATCTAACCACAATAAAGGCCATTTATGACAAACACATAACATCGCACTAAATGGTGAGAAGCTGAAAGCTTTTCCTCTAATATCAAGTACAAGAGAAATATGTTCACTTGCCTCCCTACTATTGATCATTGTATTGGATTTTCTAGCTATAGTGTTTAGACATGAGAAGATATAAAATAATCTAATTTGGGAAAGAAGAAGTAAAGCTATCACTATTTGCAGATGAAATGATAATACACATAGAAAACCCTAAAAAACTCTATTAGAAAAACTATTAGAAACAATAAATCTGTAAAGTGGAAGGCTATACAATCAATATACAAAAATTTATTGTGTTCCATTATGCAAAAAAAAAATGAAACAGAAGACAAAGAAATCATGAAAACTATCCATCAAAAAAGAATTGAATACCTAGGAATAAACTTAACAAAGGAAGTGAAAGACCTATATAACAAAACTTATGACATTATTAAAGTAATTAAAGAAGACACAAGGAAATGGAGAGGTAGTTACTGCTTATGGATTGGAATAATTAGCAATGATAACATAGCCATCTTACCCAAAGCACTATAAGTTTCAATTTAATCCCTACTAACATTTCAATGACACTCTTCAAAGAAATCTTTATGGAATCACAAAAGGCCTCTATTAGCTAAAGTAATCCTAATAAAAAAGAAGAGAGATCATACTCCCAGACTACAAACAGTAGTACAAAGTTTTATAATCTAAAGAGTATTATACTGAAATATATATAGATATAAAAATCAATGGAATCAAATTAAGAAACCAGAAATAAGTCGATACTTAACCAGTTAATTTATAACAAAAGAGCCAAGAGCTTGCAATAGAGAAAATATAAATTCTCTTTAGCAAATAGTGCTGGGAAAACTGAAAACAACATGCAGAATTATAAAGTTACAGCAATATTTTATACCATAGTCAAAAATTAAATCAAATTGTTTTAAATATTTAAATATAAGAACTGCAATGATATTTAACTGGTCGCTCACAGCTTTCAAGGCAAACAGCATTAGGACAGGGGGAGAAAAAGAACTGCAACAATAAAATGCATATAAGAAAACATAGGTAAAACATTCCACAACATTGATTTCAGTCATGTCCTTAGTAACTTGACTCCAATGGTAAGGGTGAGGGGGTAGAGAGCAAAAATAAACAAATTGGACTTTATTAAACAGTGAAAGAAACTTTCATTAAAATGAAAAGAATTTTGGGCTTCCCTGGTGGCAGAGGGGCTAAGTCTCAGGCTATCATCAGCCACCAGCATGATTTCTATCCCCAGCCAGGGAGCTCACTCATACGGAGCAGCAGACCTCTCCTGTCTTACCCCCTTCTCCCCTCTGCAGTGTATTTCAGTAGATCCACCTTTTCTGCTCCCCAATCTGTCTCTGGTGAATCCTCTCACCCCCTGCACCTCTGGCCTATACCCCAGTTCTTGCATACATAAATAAATAAAAATACATCTTTAAAAAAAATGAAAAGACTATCTACCAAAGAGGACAACATAGTTTTACATCATATATCCAACAAGGGCATAATATCTAAGATCGACAAAGAACTCATATAACTCAGCAAAAAGAAAACAAATAACCCATCAAAGAATGAGCAGAAGAGCTTGACACTTCTCCAAAGAAGACATACAGATGGCCAAAAGTCACATGAAAAAATGCTTGTCATCAGGGAAATTAAAATAATCAAAAGCACAGTGAGAAACCACCTTATACCTGTGAGAACAGCATATATCAGCGAGACCAAAACAAGAAATATTGGTAAGGGTGTAGAGAAAAAGGAATGCTTCTACACTGTTAGGGGTGGTGTAGACTCATCCACTCCCTATGGAAAATGGTATGGAGGTTCCTCAAAATATTCAAAATTGATTTATGGGATGATCAAGAAATTTCATTCTAAGGTATGTAGCTGAAGAATGCAAGAACATTAATTTGAAGGGATATATGCACCTCTATGTATATTGCAGCACTATTTACAATTGCCAAGTTATGGAAGCAATCTAAGTGCCCCAAAACAGATGACTGGATTAAAAAGATGTGGTTCATAAACACAATGGAACACTATTCAGTTCTAACAACAGAAAATACAAGATGGAAATAATCCATTTGCAACAACATGGATGGAATAGAGAGGATTATCACATGTGGAATATGTAAGAAAGACAAATGCTAGATGACTTCATTCCTGCATGGTCTATAAACAAACAAACAAACAAACAAACAAAACTAAAACAAAATGACACTAGAAAACACTGGAAACACACTCAACAACACTAGAAAAACATGACTGTAGATCTGAGACACCAGAGGGTTATGACAGAGGATGAGGAACAAAGAGTGATAGCTATGTCTTAAATGTAAGGCAATACATATAATATAATACCTATATTTTATATATAAGAAAAGGTACAAATTATATAATTAGCTTATATATAGTGTGCATTTATAGCATAAAAAATTCCCTATTAATTACTGGAGAACCCACCAGAGAAACAGAACCAATAAATAGAAGCCTGAGAGACAAAAATTAAATAAGATGTAACTAAAAATTAAAAATAACATTTTGCTGATCCCCTTCTGCTACTACCAATCTAATCCTCCAAAATTTAAATATTAATAATTCAATAATAACTCAGATCAAATCAGATATAACAGTTAATATTATGGACTTTTTGGAAGCTAAAGACTATAATTATCAAGTAAAAATGTTTAAAATATATAAGTAAATTTGCTTGACAATGCAGAGAACGTAACTCTGAAGAAGTTAGAGGAAAGAATTTATAAACAGCAAAGTTAGACATTAACTAATTAAAAATCTAATGTAAGTGCCCAAGTAAACAAATTGTAGAATTGATAAATAAAAACAAATGCTTCTTTTAGGAAAAGAGCAATAAATAATTCAATTTCATGCACATTTCTTTAAGAAAAACATGAGTCAGAATGTTCAACAATATGAAGGATGAAAAGAAACAAGGACAAATATAAATTTTTTTCTTTAAGAGCACATTCTGTTTACGCTTTGCACAAATGTCATGCAAAACATTTTAAAATGTAGATAAATTTGATTTTTCCCTATAAATAATTACCAACACTTTCCAAGAGGAAGCAAAACAGTGAATAGATCAACCACCATTTGGAATATCTGTGGATTGCTGTAGATTCATGACTGAAAAGCTTTTTCTGAAAGAATCAGTCATTTGAAAGTCATATGCTCTTCAAGAGCGAGGCCATCTCATGCCTCTCACTTCATTAAAGTTTAGACAAAGTGGAAATTGCTTAGTTTATAAGCATGCGTATTTACTTATAGTCTGCTTTTCAACCCGACTTACAAATACATTGGGGTAAGCAATTGTCATCAGTTTGGGCCTCCACAAATTCTTTCTATCCTTCTGCCATTGTGATTCTACTGTCCCTAGAGCCTCCTGGTGCCTGACCAATTGTGTGTGTGTGTGTGTGTGTGTGTGTGTGCACGTGCGCGCACTTGCATGTTTATAAAATTTCTAAGTCCTGAAGAAATCGTTTCTACTTATACTGTGTAAATTATGAAATTTACACTTTATTTTCACCAGACCTTGTTAATCAGGCCATTTCTTTAGCTACATATTTTCTACCACCCTCTGGAGAAGAATTTCTTTATTTGAAAAACCAGCCAGTAATTTGGAAGCTTCCTTTCAGTTTTTAATAGCATATCAAAGTATGCAGAGTAATTCCCATCTGTGTTCAGAGTATGATGGTTTGTTCACAGTTTTTGGGAGTGAATTTTCATAATATTCTCTGTGTCTGTCAAGAACTGAAACTGATCCTTTTCTTTCTATCTTCATGATTAATTACAGTTGTAATCATCTATCTACTCATCTATTCATGCTATTCATTTCAAGAAAAGACTAGAAGCAACACAATACCAACAAAAGAATGTGGACAATAACACTATTAAATTAAATTTTTTAAAATAGTCTTCTATTTTTGGTGGCAGTGATTGGAGAAGGGTACAACAGTGAAGATAAATTGTATCAGAAAAGAAATGGATTCTCTGATCAGTTGTTTTTGAGGAGAAATGTAATTTCCAATCTCATAGGCTCTGAAATAGAAGAGGAAAAATGGTTTACAAAGTTTTTCTTATAATTTAAAAAAAGCAGTCTTCTTTATTGAGAGAGAAAAGCTTTATTGCAAACATTTAAGCTTTTAGAAGTATCTCTTTCTTGGATCTTTAAAACAAGAGGAATGGCATAATGGACATACGGTCAGCAGCAATTTCTAAAGTCAAACTTCATATAAAACATGAACTTTACATGTAAATCCCAATTAAATGAATAGACTCCTGAGAGATCTAAAATAAAAGCACCCTGGGTGGAGCTAGTTCCTAAGCTGACATAACTAGGGATGGAGGGTAGAACATCTGATGAAAGGAGGCAGGAGTCTACGGGGGGCTAGCTGGGGAAGCACAGGTAGTTTGGGACTGAGAGTAACCACTATTGATCAAAGTGTTCTGGGAATTATGAATCACATTTCCCCAAGTAAACACAGATTCCAGAAACACATCATGTCCCCCATTCCCTGGTGGCTCTTTGCCCTTTCCACAACAATCTTGTATGTGTAGGCACTCAATAAACATTCATTGAATAGCTATCTCACATTCAATCAATAGGTCATTCTAAGAATGACCTGTTTTGTCATTTTCTTATATAAAATCTTGCTGCAAAATAAAAAAATTATGGAAGGCACCTTTGAGTAAGAGAGATACTTCATGGTATGGCATTTATATATTCGGAAGTGTGGTGAAGCCTCCAGGATTTCTGTTCTTACTATGTTTCTGTGGCCAATCTGTTGCATGTTATGCACAGTTGGCAGCCAACTGTGCTGCTTGCTGAAAGGCCTGCTTCATATATATATGTGTATATATATATATATATATATATATGACTCAGTGAGTAAAATATATTCTTCTCAAGAGTAGTGTGGTACATAAATGGTCAGTCTATCTGTAAAGAGTAACTGAGTGTTATATGAGCACAGAGGAGAAAATCAAGAAACATCAGGGAATCATAAACAGCCTCAGAAAACCTCAGAGGAACTCAACATGTGGAAGATTCTACAATATCACTGAAAATACTTATCACAAATATCAAGAACTTGAGAGAATGACTGAGCTACCATCACAGCTTTCAGATATAAGAAGCACAAGTGGGGGGCCTCCCCTGGTGGCGCAGCGGTTGAGTGCTGGGCTGCGAGGCTGCCCGCAGCCTCTGTAGCGCTGGTTCGTTCCCCAGCCACCAGCGAGGGCCCCACCAAAAAAAAAAAGGAAACACAAGTGGGATCCTGAATTGGATCCCAGAACAAGAAAAACAGACATTTTTGGAAAGACTAGTAAAATTCAAATTAGGTCTGTTTATTTGTGTTATTGACTCAATATGAATTTCTTTATTTTTATACTTATACTATAATTATGTAAGACTGCCAGCATTAGGAGACACTGGGAGAATCATACAGGGGTTCTGTACTACTTTTGCATCTTTCCTACAAATCTAAAATTATTTTAGAATACAATGGAAAAAACAGCTTCACAGAGGAGGTGTTGTTTAAATGGAATAAAAAAGAAGCAAAGAACCAAAAAATCAAAGAATAAAATATTCAAGTGAGCAGTGAGGGAAGAAGAGACAGGAATGAAAGAACATGAATTCAACAAGGCCAAATTAACTATATTTATGATGGCTCTGGAGGAGAATGCAAGGAGATGTTTGACGTAGCAGTGTGAAAAAGCACAGTCTGTAACCTGCAGACAGTCTGTAACCTACAGGTAAGAGAGGTCAAAAACTGCCCCTGAGCAGAGCAGTAATATGATTAACAATATCATTAGAAACAGAGGGATAGTGGTGAGGGGGTAGATTGAAGAGGGGGAAAAAGCAGACTGAGTAAGACCAGGTAAACTGCAGACATAATAAAGAAAGAAAATTTCATGTCTCTCAACAAGGATGTGGTTGGAGAAAAAGCAAGGAAGGTTTGAGAGTCACCCTTTAAGTGTATGGTGGATGGGGACAGGGTCTTGGTGTGTTGCCCATTCTACCCACAACCTCATTTCTGATCCCTATCTGATTTATTGCTGATGGACAGGGGCAAGAATCTAAGTGGGAGGTGTTGAATCAGGTGAGAGGTCTAGTGTCCACTCTCCTCTTCTTTGGATTGACAACCTGAAGTAAGGGGAGAAGACCTCAGTCCACCAAGAGGCTTGATCATCAAGTTGACTTCACATTAATTGTGAATGCATCTTATTTATATGGAGAAATTTCTCTTAGTTTGACTCTAAAATTAACTTTTTAGAGGGAAAAGGGCTTTACAAAATATGTTGAGGTTTGCTCAGCTGAAAATATTTCAGAAATAGTTTGAAATTAAGGGACTGCCCTTAGGTTCTTTAATCTTGTTTATTTTGTTATCTAAACTTTTGGAGTGTGACCATCTCCTTACAGTCTAGAGACCTCCGGGCTGACTCCAGCACTGCATTCCAGAAAGCACTGGCTAACTATCAGATTGTCTGTCAAGGGAGGAGTCCTGGAGACCACTCTGGCATGACTGAATTCACAGTGCTAAAATCAGGGTCTGGGTTAGATATTTTCTTCTGATATATTCTTTTTACAGTTGTCTTCTGATCCATAGGAAAACCAAGCAAACATGGTAACATGGCAGCAAAGCATCCAAACTCTGGAAGCTGAGTTATCAAATCAACATGCAAAATTCAAAGGTAACTTAAATAGAATTGATTTCTAGATTACAGAATTAGGAAAAACTGGTGTGCCTTGTCTCTGGTCTCAGATGTTGCCAATTTTGGAGACTTTCAAAGCTTAGGGCATGGCAGGCCATCTGAGGACAGACCAGCATATAGGACATTGTGACCATTAGCAGCTGGCTAGTCTCTCATGACAGCCTCTGCCTTCCAGACCAAAATGTCAAGAGGAAGCAGTGGTTTGAGCAGATGGGAGAATGTGACCACAGAGGCTGCTTTGATTTGAGACCAGTATAAATTAGATTGCTTCTTGGGAAAGAACCTGGAGAAAAATTAAAAAAAAAAATCCTCTTTCCTTGTTAGAAGAAAGAGGCAAAAGGAAAAGGGAAAGAAGTTTATAGACACAAAGGAAAAGTAGAGAGGATGGGGGAAGAGAATATTATGTGGCGCTTGCATGCACTTTATATAATGTCTGTATGTTGCCCATCTTCCATCTCATGCACAGTCAGCAGTCAGTGGAGATGCCTGCTGAAAGGTATGCTTCTAAGAAATACAAATCTAAGAGGACACAGTGTCTCATCTTAACAGTGAAGAAGCAAGTTGTAGAAGCTCAAGTGGTAGAATTGTTGGGGGGAAAGGATGTCCTGAGCACACTCCATAAAGGCTTTGTGGACTCCATCCTGACTCCATCAAGACACTGCAAACTACAAATCCCATGATCACCAAAGGGAAGGTTGCAAGGACCTGAGGGCTGAGTTAAGAAACTATGTTCTCTGTTTGAGAATTTAACCTGCCATGTGGCCAGGGGTCGCTCTCTTGACCACGCTGCACGCTCAGTTTTTTTGCCAGCTCGGTGGGTCATTGGGATTCCAGGTCAGCAGAACAGGGGATGCATTTACGAACTTATCTCTCTCTTTTTCTCCCTGAGTTATTTATTTCTCCATTTCCCCTTCCCTTGTAAATAAACCTTTTATTAACCTTTTGTGTGTGCCTGCAGTTTAGCATTAGTAAGTCCCCTTTACGCGTGCGGGTGAGGACTCACAGTCAGGCAACCCATTTTATTTTTTTTTTTTTTTTTTAAATTTTTTTTTTTTTTTTAATAGAGGCATGTTTTTCTTTATTTATTTGTTTGCTTGTTTGTTTGTTTTGTTTATACATGCACTGGGTACAGTCAGAAGCGCGGGAGGGTGAGAGAATTCACCAGAGCCAGAGCGGGGAGCAGAGCAGGCAGAAGGACCGAAGTACACTGCTGAGGGGAGCAGCGGGCGGCAGGAGAGGTCTGCGCGCCATGTGGGACCCTCCTCCGGTGGCCGGGGAGCAGCCGGGGATTGAACCGGCGCTGCAGAGGCCGCGGGCAGCTTCGCAACCCAGCGCTCTACCGCTGCGCCACCGGGGAGGCCCAGGCAACCCATTTTATATCGGGATTGCTCTGTAACAGAAGTACTGATTCTACCACTGATAGAAACAGTGGTTCTGATCAACCAACATAAGAACATACTCTGGTAAATGAAGAAAAGGAAGTTAGTAGATAAGAAGGAAACGAGGGAGGGAGAATGGAGGGTGCAATTCTCCAATATTGCTGGCATTTGGGATTCAAGTGGCTTTTTTACACTCCCTTTGTCCAGTTTGCTGAACTTTTTGACCTGAGATCCTTCGTCTATAAAATGCAGATCCCAGGGCTATGCGGAAGAAGAATGTATATAAAGTATTTGGCATCCAGTCAAATGCAGAATTTTTTAATAGGGGCAAAAAAAAAAAAAAGAAGATATGTTTTGAGGAAATGCTCACCACATTAGAAATTCAGGAGAGAAAGAATGCAGAATTCTCCCTGTCCTCCCATCCCCCCATATTTCTCAGGTATAATGGAATGGGCCTGTGTTTGTAAACAAACTTGGAGGCAAAATTTCCCCTCTTCCCTAGGGGAATCTTTTGCAGGCTTCTGGGAGTTGTCACTTCTCTGAACCCCACTACTTCCTGCTTTCACATTGCAGTTAAATCAGATTCTGCCGTGAGCCTGTTAGTTTCCCTTAGAAGCATCTGTGTTGGTGGAACCATTAGCCTTGCTGCTTGGAGATTTTGTTAGTAATTCTTTGTTGAATCATCCTTGTCATCATGATTCCACACCTTTCAAAGACATTTTTTCTCAATTTTTTTTTTTAAAGATTTTTATTTTTGAGTAGAAGAACCAGTGTGTAGGCCAGATGTACGGGGGGTGGTGGTGAGAGGATTCAGCAAAGACAGAGTGGGGAGCAGAGCAGGTGGATTTACCCCCATGATTTTCTTAATTGAATTTCTATCTGACCAGGTTGTTAGACCTGACCCAGATCAATAAAAACAGAAACTTTGGAGGGGTTAGGTGGGCAGTGATTATTGTTTGAACAAGCTACCGGGTGACCTTGAGTCTAGCTCAAGTTTCAGAACCACTGTAAATTAATGGTAAATTAATTCATGGTAAATCCATATTCATTTGATTAATTATATCATAAGGGTAAGTTAATCTCATACTACTTCTGGAAATGTCTGAAGTTATGCTTCATGCTTTTTTCTCTGTTATTTGCTTAATAAAATATAATTGCACTATCGTTGTTAATAACTGTTAATATATGTCATTTCTTTTGCTCAAATGTATTACTTTCTGCTCTAATTTTATTCTTGCCTAATATTATTTTGTTAGTATTTATCTGTAAGTCTTTGCCTATACTGTTTTTTTCTTCTTATATGTACACATTCTACAAGTCTTTTCTTCCAACAGGTATGTGTATCCTATTTCTATTTAGAGTTTTATTTTATCTAAATGTATTGATTGAAAATTACATTTACCTTTTACAGTTTATTAACTTAACTTCTGGGATGTTTATTTGTTTTGGATATATTCTTTATTTCCCTCCTTTGCTCTAGAATAATTACCTTGCCTTTCTTTTCTTCAGTCTGTCTCCTCCCCTACCCCTTCTCCTCCTCTTCTCTCCTCAGCTCTCCTTTTCAATATTTGCAATATGTGTTTGCTCTCTGGTAACTTGGAGGATTTATGGTTCATTTTAGTTTGTCTAGTGGTCGGCATTATTCTTTATGTTACACTTAACCCTCTCTGTCTTCATTTAAGAAATGTAGGTAGAACCTAGAAACCCCACTTGCCTGTTTTTGCCAGTTATAATGTAAACTATAATTTTTTTCTATAACATTTATGTAACCTTCCTTCCTTCCTTCCTTCCTTCCTTCCTTCCTTCCTTCCTTCCTTCCTTCCTTCCTTCCTTCCTTCCTTCCTCCTCCCTCCCTCCCTCCCTCCCTCCCTCCCTCCCTCCCTCCCTCCCTCCCTTCCTTCCTTCCTTCCTTCCTTCCTTCCTTCCTTCCTTCCTTCCTTCCTTCCCGTGGTTACTTTTACTATCACAATATTCATTACATTGTCTTTAACCTAGAGAGTGCTTGGTAAGATTCCTTTCTCATTTTTCTGCTTTGGTGGAAGAAGAAGAGCTGGAAGGGTGTTACTCACTAGTCCACTATGATTATTGGTCACCACCAGCCCTCAAACACTGATTTCTGACTGGCCCCAGGCTTGTTTGCAAAATAACAATGCACAGCTTTCCAGTGGAGAGAAAGACACAGTGAAATGATAAAATACCTCCATTTGACAAGTAAATTACACTTGTTAATCTTCTAATTTTCTCTATCACTTTAACCTATTCTTTGGCATGCATGGTAAGTAAACAGTTTTATTTCCAAATGATAAATATGGGGGGAAATTAAAGGCTCTTGAACTGACGTTAATTCAGTCCTTAGAGAAAGAAGTATTCATGATTGTGCTGCCTGGAAAAATGTCATTGTGGTTAGACTCATTTTACTAGTTTCAGCTAAGAAATGTCAACATGCTTTTTTCAAGGTTTGTTCCAGCGCCCTGGACAAAGAATTCATCTTAACAACCCAGAACTCAAATCTTCCTTATATAGCCATTTAACATTTATAGATTTTTCCCTCTTAAAAATTTAAATTTAATTCAGTTTAATCATGGTTAAAATTACCATTTTCCCCAATCATCTTACTGCCCCATCCCTCTTGCAATGCATAGTTAATAGGAATATTCCTTTCTTTACAGCTACAACCCTATTTTCCCCGTCCTCCATGTCTGCAAATGGAGTTTCCTATTTAAATGTTTGGAGAGGGTGACAAACTACCTGCATAATGGAGGCGTCCAAGCTCACTTACCCCTACTCAGTGAAATCCGTGGATAAAAGGGGAATCTTCCCTATTCAGCCGTGTTCTGAGTTTAGGGACTCTGCTGCTCACCCCTTCACAAAGGACCATGCATTTCTGAAAGTTTATTTCTGAATAGAAAAGAGTAAATAAAAGGCTCTGCTCCTCTCATGAATTCTGAGCTCATAATAGTACACATGTATACTTCCATCATCTTGGACCGATGACAAAATCTTCAGGAAAAGCAGGGTCACTCTGAGAGTGGGGGCAACACTCTTAAATGGTTAGGACCAAGAGGTGGTGCAGATGGACCTGGCCTGCATTATTCCAAGTTGGTGGTGCAGATGGACCTGAGGAATTGCATTATTACAAGTTGCCTCAGACTTCTATAAGCAGTCACTCCTAAGACATTTGGAGGGAGGCAGGGCAACTTTCAAGAGTAAGGGGTCCCCCTTGGAGGAAGAGAGAAAATGGAGAGGATTCTTCTCGTGCTAGGTTTTTTGGCTTTGCTGCCCTAATGGCTATGATTATGAGAGAAGTTGTTCCAAAGAGAAAAACAATAGAAACAGCTACAAGCAGTTTTGGCAACATCGATGCAAAAACCCTACTATTTAAGCTATTTGTGTATTTTAAAGAATAATCACTATTTCCTAAAAGATACCATGAATCTAGTTCTCTTTTCTGTTTCTGTTGTCCAGTGACTGAGTTTTATTTTGATAAATACACCTGAATGTATGTCGTTCCCTGTAGCAGGTGTTGCTGGTTTCCTGCTTTGATTCTCTCAGAACATACTTCTACACAAAAAGTCTCCCGACTCAGCATTTGTTCTGACTGTAGGAACATACCCACTTTACATACGTGGCAAGCAAGAAGTGCCAGAGAATCAATGTGCCCCAAAATAGCCATTGACCAAAGATGGATGGGCACTGATAGATACCCCCAATTTCCTTGTCTCTCAGATATGGCAACTCATTCAGAAATCCTAAAAAGGATGAAACTCCACTTAACGCTCAGCACTAACCTCTTGATGAAGACACCTTCCTAGGCAAAATATACCAGCTGGAAACGTGATGGTTTTTCATGGTAGCAAGATCATTTATGAGACTGGATGTAGAGCAGATAGACTTATCAACTAAATCTGTGGAGGAAATTTTCTGCCAAAGCTAACTGAAGATGAAGCACATACTAACGGGGCATCATTTAAATAAAGGATGAAAAGTCACAGGGCGTGAGTTCTCAAAGGGAGACTCAAACAGCAGGCAGTAGCTGTAACTCAGTGATCTCCAAGATGAGATGCTAAGGTGCAGCCTCTCTATTTGGTGATTGGGTTATAATCACCAATCCCACACCTTTGTTTCCTCTGTTTTGCATTTAAATGTGTTTACAATGTGTCACTGTGGAGTCATTTAAGGCCAACAAATGTTTATCTGGTCCTCCAACTTCTAACACTTTGAGCTCAGATCATTTAGTAGGATTGCAATTCAATTCTTTGTTTCTCTTTGATGAACATTTTATTTGTGTAATTAATCACTGGACCATATGTTCACTGATGACTTCTCATCATCTTGCTCCCTGATGGTCCAACACAGGTACTTAGTATCTGTTTAGGGGTTGAAAGAAAGTGAAATCTGTGCTTAACTCTAGGGATACAAAGATGAACTTGAGATGACTCTTCTTCCTGAAATTCATATCAACAGGTGATTCCTAAATTACGAAGTAGGTAGAGAGCAGAGAGGCAGGTACTGATGAAAGTGAAGACTATATCAGAAAAGACACTCTGCTGATGATTGAAGTGTCTTAGTGTGGCACTCCTGAATCTAAAACATGCAAGTACATCGCCTAGGGGTATTGTTAAAATGATGATTCTGAATCAGTGGTCTGGAGAAGAGCTCAAAATTCTATATTTCTACAAGTTCTCAAATGTTATTGACATGATATTGCTGACTGGTAGACCACTTGTTTGAATAACCAGGTTTTAGAAGGTTAGTATATTTTTCAAAAAGGACAGGAAAACCAGGGAGAACAGAGAGCACAAAGACATGGATATATAGATAAGTGTTAAAAGATTGTCAGAGTCTAGTAAAACATAACCTAAGTTATGTTGAAAAAGCTGCAAAAGAGAGAGTGAAGAAGACCAAAGTCCAAAAAGTAGAGGATATTTTAAGGTATGCATGGCAGTTTTGTTTCATCGTTAACTATTCTTATGGACAGTCTGAAGCCACCATATGTTTTTGAGAACAGAGTGACTTGATTGTCTTGAGAGTTAAGTGGAACATCTGGAATCCATATAATGAGTGATAAATGGGATGGAAAGTCTTGAGACCTTTGAATTATGACCTTGGAATGCAGATGAAAGGCAGTTACAGGTTTAATTGGGCAAAGGCTGAGGTGATTAACAAGTAGAGACAGTTTTGAATGATGGTTTAAGACTTGTTCATATAGAAATTTGGGGGAAGTGTGCAGATAGTAACACTATGCATGAATGTGTGTGCACATATGGGGGTTCAGAACATTGTTCACATGGGGTGATTCAGAAAACAAATATGTGAGTATTAGGATTGAAAAATACAGTAGATTAAAAAATAAATTCAAAATAATCTACTTGGAGCATAGAGTGGTGTGCATTACACAGGATTGTAGGACTAGGAAGGCTATTGCTTACCTTTGTCATTGGACAAAGAAACATCATTTGAATATGCCTGTGCTCTGTCACTAACTAGTTTTTGTACCTAAGGAAAGTCATCTAATTCACCAGCAAGTCACTTTTTAAAATTCTATTTTGTACAAACCACCACTAAATGTAGAACAAAACATTGTTGCACATATTATGCTCTTAAAAAACAAATTAATATTGAAAATGAAGTCCAAGATTCTCATAAAACACACAAAATACAAAACTAAAGCAAGCTGGAAAGTGATTGATGTTAATTAGGTACAGTTTTATCTTAACTGGTCTTGCTCTTCTTCCCTCCTCTCTGTCTAATACCACTGCCCTTAAAACATAGACCTTCCCAAACCCCACTTCCCCAACAGTCCATGTAAGTAGTTCCCCATCTGTGTCATGATAAAACGTTATAAATAATGTAGTGTTGGATTATTAGCCAATGAATAAAATAAATACAATTGAGTCCATAAGAAAATTATTGAAGAAGTGAAGAAAAGAGACAACATTTCCTTATAGAAGATTTCCAAATAATATATGAAGGCAATTTTCATTCCACGATATAAATTTGCATCCTCATACTCTATTAAAATATAGCCAAACTTAGATCCTCACTTCCAAAGAGTAGAATATAGAAAGAGACCGTAGTTACTTTATAGTGGAAGAAGTGGATGACACTCTAACCAAATGATCAAGTTTAACAAAGCCAATAGTAAGTCGTGTTGCTATCATGTATCCTTACTAGGACGTGATAAGGACACATACCTCTATAATAGTCTTTCTCAACATTCTTCCAGTCTAATGATGAACAAAACAATATAAAACACAGTTTGAAAGTACTTAGTAGGTATTTTATATAGACTGGCTATAAAACTAGTAGGGAAAGCAGATTGAAGGGTATACCAGAAGTCTATATGCAACTGTTTCTGTAAATCTAAAATCATTCCAAAATATAAATGTTTATTAATTAGCAAATGCAATGTGGAATCTCAGAATCAGTTTGTAATGTTTTCCATATTCCTTTGATTCTGAAACCAATTACTATAGAATCAACATAAAATGCAGTTTATTTTTTAGATTGATATTTACTATATATTCCTCAGTGATTAAGAAGATTTATTGCATTTTTATCTCAAAGAATCTCATACAGATTTTTGCATATAATATGTACTCAATAATTAAAAAAAGAGAGAAGAATGCATTAAAGGACAGATAATTGGTTTCATATTAAAATTTGCTTCAATTAACTTCTGATGATTTCTCACTTAAAATTATGGTCTTAATTGTTAATAAATGCATATATATTCCCCAAAAAATTATACCAAGCTATATTAAAGCACAGATTGCTTTATTATGAATTTCAAAATAAATCTTTTTTCCCCTGCCATTGAATGAATTCCTTGAAGACAGAGCGAGATTGTAACTCATATTTATCCCTTCTTTCCCCTCCCAGAGTAAGCATAATGGCTGGCATCAAGAGTAACTTGGAATATATAGATTCTAATTCTAATAAATTCTAATAAATTCTTGTAAGCATAATGTTTTTCATCCTTGTTCCCTAAGATGGCAATTTCTTAGACAATAGAAACACATTTGCATCATTTAGTATTGAGCTCATCTTAAGCTCAGATGTATACCAACCACACAAATGACTTAAGGACATATTTTAGGCAGTTAACTTTACAAAAGGCAAAAATCACAATCAAGGTGAGACAAATGTAGCCATTTTGACTTTATCAGGAAACTCAGAGAACTCAAGTAAAGTCTAAGGAACTGAATGAAAGTCCACTGAATTAGTGATTCCTTGTAACAGTAATTGCCTTTGACTTAATAAATGACGAAATAAACTGCTGGACACTGGTCATCCTTTTTTGTAAGATTTATTTATTTATTTATACATGCACTGGGTACAGTCAGAAGTGGTGGAGGGTGAGAGAATTCACCAGAGCCAGAGCGGGAAGCAGAGCAGGCAGATTGAGGAAGTACACTGCTGAGGGGAGCAGCGGGCGGCAGGAGAGGTCTGCTCGCCGTATGGGACCCGCCTGGTGCTGCAGAGGCTGTGGGCAGCTTTGCAGCCCAGCTCTCAACCACTGTGCCACCGGGGAGGCCCAGGACACTGGTCATCCTTAAGAGAAGTTCCACTTTGACTCCATTCCTGAGTTCCTCCCCTGGCATTACCTTTGTGGGTCAGTTGTTTCCATGAGGCTTTCTATTTAATTAGTAGTGATTATTATAACAAGTTACAATAGCAATTCTCTGTGGTATTGATAGTTAGAAAAACAAACAATTGACTTATATTCTAATAGATCGATCAGGTAAGACAATAAAATGTGAGTTTAGGGAACTGTGCTCTGTGAGTTTGTGAGATGAAGATTGTTAAGAGTTGCTGATAGGAAATCTCAATAAGGAATGACCAGATACCAACATGCTGGTTTACTGAGAACTTGAACCTTGTAATTAAAATTTATGTTCTCTCTCAGACAGAAGTCAGAGGCATAACATTTGTGGACCAAAATTGAATCAAGAATCCAAACAGAGGACGGTAAAGGTGAAGTCTAGAGGGCTGAATGAGGTCAGTATGACAGTGAATATTTTAGATTTTACTAAAACATTTATAATGCCTGGCATCAAGAGTAACTTGGTGTAGGGGCAGGAACAGACACGGTGCAGGTTTTCTATGATCCAGCAGACTGGGTAAAGGAGGAGTCAGAGTCCTCAGTGGTTTTTTTGCAGGTCTTTTATTGGAGTTTACCAGGTACACAGCAGGCAGGGGTGTTGGGGGGCCGGGAGGCTGGCAGGCCTCCCAGCCCCTAGCAAGTCTTCACTCTATCTGGGCTCTCCTGCAATCTCTACTTCTCTCTTGGCTTCTGCTGCTGGCCTCCCTGCAATGCCGCCCTTAAAAGCCCAGTCTTAGCCCAGGTGAATCCCATCTACCTATGCCCACACCGTATTCCAGGTGTCTGCCATCAGGCATGCACTCAGGACCGCAAGGATCCATCATCTATTCTGATGGCGGGAGGGCAGAAAAGCCTGAGGTTTTTTCCTTACCCTACACTTGGAATAAATAGAGTCTAATTCTAATAAAATCTAATCAATTCTTGTGAGCATGATGTTTTTCATCCTTGCCCCCTAAGATGTCAGTTTCTTAGACAATAGAAACACATTTGCATCATTTAGTATTGAGCTCATCTCAAGCTCAGATGTATACCGATCACACAATTGACATTTTAGATTTTACTCCGAAGACCTTCAATGATCAACCTCTTGGAGTCTGTGTGACACTGTAGATCATTCTCCTCTTCCTCGAGGTATTTCACTTATTTCCTATGAAACTCTTCTAGCTCCCCTGGATCTTCATTCTGTGTCTATCACCCCAAACCCAGCACAGTGTGTGTAACTAATAATCATTTAAGTACATAAGTACTACCATGTATATTGTTCTGTATTATTAAAATAATCTTCATCTTCCTTTAGCCTTCCCATGTATTTTAGTTTTAGTTACTTTTTTACAATTGTTGTGCTTTGTTTAATACACTATATAAGCACTTAGGACTAATCACTTTTAGACCTTATTTTTCTGTGAAGTCTCCCACATTCATGGAAAATCATTATCATGCTGATGATGGTAAGATCAGCTGATGATTCTCTCAAAGAAACCCACAATTTTAGACTCATTTTCTTTATATAACTCTAAAATTGAATGCACCAGATGCCATAACTTTTCCTGCAACAATCTTCCATTGCATAACACAGAATTAACTTCTGATGATTTAAAAACCAACATCTCCCACTGTTACTCCATCTCTCTTAGACTCTTAAGAGTTAAGCCTTTAGAAACAGTTGTCTACACCTGCCTCACTTACTTTACAGTCAATCGTTCGGCAACCAATTGTATCCTCATCACTCAAAGCAAACTTTTATCCCCAAGTCATGAAAGACCCACTTGCTGTGATAGCCAATGTATTTTTCAGTCCTTAGTTCAAGTTCATCATAGCACCACTCATACAATTATTTCTTCTCCTGTCCTGTAGCGGCATTCCCATTTGCCTGATTTTCTTCTCATCCCACAATCATTCCCACTTGTCCTCCTCTGTTGATTCCTATCCACTCATTAAATGTAGTTCTCATGCATCTCTAGCCAGGAGATAGATATATATATATCTATCTATATATCTATATATATATCTATCTCTTGAATTGATATTTTTATATATATATAGATAGATAGATAGATAGATAGATATCTCCTGAATTGATATTTACTGTAAATATATATTAATCATATATAATGTGTATTATATATAATATACAGTATATTACATGTTATATAATATATAATTAATTACACTATATATCATAATATAATATACTATTATAGTATAGTATATATTATATATACTATATATAATATATAATAGCTTTATAGTCAATACTAGCTTATATATTATATATAGCATATAATATAATTTATAATATATATTAATTTCTCAGAGAAATTAATAACATTTCTCTGAAACATTTCAGTCACTTTTGTGGCTTGGTTTAATGAATGTATGCTTATTATTTCCATACATAGACCATTCCCATCTCCCAAATTTCAGACTCATCTGATTTCATTGAATAACTCAATATTCCTACTTGAATGTCACGCAACAGCTCAAATATGACAATTCCCAAAGTGAACCCATCATCATGTCCCCCAGCTCCCCACCCCCCACTGCACCCCTTTATCCAGTGAATGGAAATATTGCTGGTCTAATCGCTTGAGTCACCATTCTAGCATCATCCTGGATTCTTTCTTCCCTCACAACCACCCCCTTTAATTAGGCACATATCTTTTGTCTCCATTGTCCATAACTCCTTCAGTTTCATCCACTTATTTTATTCCCACTGCTGCTTCCATCATTTCTTGCTTGTGTAAATATACAGATTCACAGTTGGTCTTACAGACTCCAATCTCACCCAACTCCAATCTGTTATCCAGGCTGAAGACAGAATAAACCCTTTTGTGACTTTCCATGCCAATTCTTTAGCAGAAAGAACATAGCAATTCCCAGGGTCTCTGGGTCATAGCCTCTGGTGATATCTTTCACCTTTCACCTTCCTGTATTTTGTCTTGTGACAACGTCTAGGAAATTTCCTTCTAGGGAAATCTTTTAGTTTTTCCCAAACAAGTCATGCTCATTCTCTGCAGATCTTTCACATGGATCCCCTGTGACCTTCCAAAACCTTCCATTACCTTGGTGAATTGATTCTCTTCACTTTCAGGTTTCATACCTCTGATCCCTCGGCTTAGGTAGTGGGGTCCCTTCTATTTCCCATATGTCTTAGTAAGCTTTCTGCAGAAACAGATTCTAACACAAGGATTCAAGTGTAAGTCATTCATTTGAGAGTTGACCCCAAGAGCACAGGTGGAGAGTAGAAAAATGAGAAGAAGGAAATAAAGTCAAATCAGGAATGTTATCACATGGCTACTACTGTAGGGAAATGGGATTAATTCCAACTGGAGATATTAGAGAGAAGTATAAAGCACTTCTCCAGGAGAGGGAGGACAGTAAGCTATTTTCCACCATCTCATGCGCATCACTAGTTGAGAGCCACCCTCTGAACAAGGAATATCCCAGTGTTTCTTGCATTCCTGCAGGTAGGTGGTACCCCTGTGACTTTCTTTTTTTTTTTAATATTCCCCATACAATTGCTGCCCCCTTATTTTGGCCCCAATCCCTCCTTTCTCCACCCTCCCCCGCATAGTGTGTCTCTGGTTTATAGTTGTTTGTTGATTTTGATTTTTTCTTTCTTTCTTTTATTTTTTTTTTAAGATTTTTTGTTTATTTATACAAGCACTGGGTACAGCCAGAAGTGCGGGAGGGTGAGAGAATTCACCAGAGCCAGAGCGGGGAATAGAACAGGAAGAGTGACGAAATACACTGCTGAGGGGAGCAGTGGACACAGCAGGAGAGGTCTGTTGCACCATATGGAACCCTTTCCGGCAGTCGGGGATCAAACTTGCCCTGCAGAGGCTGCAGGCAGCTTCGCAGCCCAGTACTCAACCACTGCACCACCAGGGAAGGCCCGATTTTTTCTTTCTTATAGTTATTCTTTTTCCTGGTCCCTTATTTAGGTTTTCTAGATTCCTGCTATGAGTGAGACCATCCGGTATTTTTCTTTTTCTTTCTGGCTTATTTCGCTGAGCATGATCCCTTCCAGCTCCATCCATGTTGCTGCAAATTGCATGTGTTTATCTTTTTTGAATGCTGAGTAATATTCCATGGTGTATATGTACCACATCTTCTTGATCCAGTCATCTATTTTGGGGCATTTGGGTTGTTTCCAAATCTTAGCTATTGTAAATAGTGCTGCTATAAACATAGGGGTGCAGGTGCCCTTTGGAATTAATGTTTCTGTGTCCTTGGGTAAATACCTAGGAGTGAATTGCTGGATCATATGGAAGCTCTATCTTAGTAGGTTGAGGAATCTCCACACAGCTTTCCATAGTGGCTGGACCAGTTTGCACTCCCACCAGCAGTATAGGAGAGTACGTTTTTCTCCACATCCTTGCCAACATTTGTTGTTGCTAGTTTTTTTAATATGTGCCATTCTCACTGGTGTGAGATGGTATCTCATGGTAGTTTTGATTTGCATTTCCCTGATTACAAGTGATGTTGAACATTTTTTCATATGCCTGTTGGCCATTTGCATTTCCTCTTCAGAGAAATTTCTTTTTAGCTCTTCTGCCCATTTTTTGACTGGATTATTTTCTTTGTTTTTGTTGAGTCTCATCATAGATTTTTGTGATCAGTAGATCACAAAATTTTGTAGATTTTTGTGATCAGTCCCTGTGACTTTCTTAATCAGACAAGGGGCTGGGGTTGAGTAACTTGCTCACAGTAGGAAAATGTCAGCATTTATTGGAGTGGGGTGGAGATGGGTGAGGCACCCACCAGATCTCCTGCTACAGTACTTCATCACCATGTATTAGAATCGTCCTTCAACTATCCACCTCTAGCACGTAGAACAACTTCACGTCACAAAAGAATACATAGTCATCCTTGAGAGAAATCTAGTCTGGAAGTGAAATGTATGGTGGGTTGAAGCAGCTAAAGATGCTACCAGCAAGACAAGCTGAATGACACCTGAAGTAAAAATGTGGTGTAAGGGGATATAGAGATAGCAGTGGGACTAGAATATTAGAGTGGACAAGACAGAATTCATAAAGACACAATGGCAAGACATAGACAATTTCAATTTGATGAGGAAAATAGGTAAGATGAATCTCATATTTTGTTGTTGGATGGATCCTTGTAGAATCTTGATATCAGTGACGTTTGGAATCTGGTTTCCATGGTGGTTTCTGTGCTCTTGGAGTCCAATACTTTAAGACCTCTGCTTTGTCATTGTCTTCAAAAAGAGATTAGAATGTATTCTATTTAACCTCTTTAGGACTTTAACTTAACATGATCTTGGGTTTCTAATAGTAAATAGTAAATTGACATTCATATTGCTACATAGAGTGCTGAACCATTGCATTGAAAAACTTGCTCTTGGCACTGCTTTAAGGCAGTGATAAAGGGCATAGATGCCATTAAACACCTGTACAATCTGATGGGCAATGTGTCAAAAACAATTACAAATAATGCAAAAGTGCCAAAGCTTACAAATTATTTCCTTGATTAAAATGAAGCTAATTTAAATATCACTATGACAACATTACTTTCTACCTAACTGCAGTATTGACAAGTGCCAAGAATTGGGCTCAGGGATGCAGAGAAGAGACAGCACTTCACTCAATCAGAAAGGAGTTGAACTGTAATGATGCTGAGCAGAAATCTTCTCCAGTGACAGAGGAAAAGATAACCTTCTTGTCCCCCCAGCCCCAAACGTCCTCACTGACAGGCACACAGTTGTAAATATGTGTTTGCAGGAACTCAAATAGATTTCTGAAACTCAGCTGCTCCCTCATACACATGAGGCCACTAAGCTCAGAAAGCCTGTTGCCTAGACCCTGGACCACTATACCTGGGCCAGGTGTGCTCACCCATGGCAGAGATAAATGAGATATACAAGATGCGAGGGTGCTGCATCCACACCTCATCACACACCCCAGGTTCACTAAGCTTGAGTTCAGACCTCCCTGAGTTGTGAGACTGGAACTAGGGCCACTTAATCCTAGTGTTCCAGGCAGGTATGTTATTGGACTCTGTAGGTCCTGTGCAATGTCTCACATCAGGGCCCTCCTTTAGATTTGTTGGGTGGGTGGGAAAGGATGAGAGAGCCAGAACTGAGAATAAAAAATAACCAATTTCCTCTCTAAGGCAATTTTTGCACTTTTATCATGAATGAAATGATGATTACAGATAATTACATATTTCATAAGTTTACATTTAAGAGATTTTCATCAAAATTTGGGCACACTAGTGGAAGGGAACCAACTTGGGACCATTGTCCCTCATATATCCACATATAGGGAAAGATTAAGGCCCATTTTAACCACAATGATTTACAAAACCTAGATGGTTTTCTCTATTATAAATAAAGATGATATTTGGAGATAGAAACATCATTAATCACTAAGCCAAGAAATTATTCTGTAAGAACAGAGAGAAAAGAGGTGCTGCATGAGAAAAGAGTCCCCTTACTTCTGGCCCTTCATCCCTCATCTCCCTGAATTTTATCCACTCCCCACAACCAAAGACTGACAGTGCTCAGATTTTACTAGCAAGCTCCCAAAAGCAAGCACCATTATCTCTTACTAGGTCAATTTTCCTTAAAGATTGGTTCCTGGACCTTGAGTATCACCTGGGAATATGTTAGAAGTGCAAACTCTTGGTCCCTCTCCAGAGCTACTAGTTTAGAACTTGTGAGGGAGATACCCTGTGATCTATGAGTTAAATGAGCATCCCAGATGGTTCCAGAACTTTCCAGGCACTCACATCCCATGCACAATCATGGCTCCCTCCTGTAGGAACCTGACACGTTTCCTGATGGTTTGTTCTCAGATAAACTCAGCCCCACAGATATGGGACCTTGGACCACAAGTGAGGGTCAGGAACAAATATGCTGGGAAGTTAGTGCCTTATATAACAGTCTCAAACAGCGTGAGGCAGAATTTGGAGACTAGACATCCAGTTTCCTCAAAAGTCAGATGAGAAAATTCTGAAGCGTTTTCGACCTGGTTTCTCAGAGGTCCCCATCAAGACTGAGCTGTGGGTGCCACACTTACCACAGATATAATCTGTTTACAGGTTTAACTGACTTCCCTCCCTGTCCTGTCTCACAGCCTCATCTTGGGTATACTTCTGTAGAAGACTCTTTACTGTGAATGAAAAACAATAGTGATATTCTAAGGACCACTTAGGTATTGTCAAATCTTGCCCAAAACAGAGCTTTAAAGCAGATACAATTGGACAGCACAGTGAAATTTCCAAGTCACATAGTCTGTCCCCTCAGGAATTGGAATTTGAGCTGAGGAGATGAAGACAATTTAGAGATGGACTCCATGCAAGGAAAGATCAGAAAGGTCTGACCTATGAACGCTCACTGATTTGCACAGGACTGGGATCCAATGGGTTTGGTGATAATATCAGCGTAAAGAAACTACCATTGCTGTGACAGACACAGGAAGGAATTAAGTTTCCAGAGTATGGCTTCCTAACAGGATTTTCTTTGCTTCTATTATCATTTTCTTCCTAGAGTAAATCATAACATAATGTTAATGGCAAATATGCATCCGGCCCTTCATTGATAATTGCAACGGAAAATTAAAGAGAAATCTAAAAAGCATATATAGATTTTTGTGATCAGTCCTTTATCATTAGTGTTGTGTGCAAAAACTTTCTCCCAGTCGGTGGGGTTTCTCTTTGTTTTTGTTACTGTCTCTTTTGCTGTGCAGAAGCTCTTTAATTTGATGTAGTCCCAACTGTTGATCTTTGCCTTCACTATCACTGCTTTGGGTGATGTGTCTGTAAAGATGTCTTTGATGTGCATATCATGTAGTGTTTCGCCTATATTTCCTTCTATGTATCTTATGGTTTCAGGTCTTATGTCTAGTTCTTTAATCTGTTTTGAGTTGGTTTTTGTGCATGGTGTTAGGTAGTAGTCAAGCTTCATTATTTTGCATGTAGCCACCCAGTTTTCCCAGCATCATTTATTGAACAAACTTTCTTAGCTCCAATGCGTATTCTTTTCTCCTTTGTCAAAGATTAGTTGACCATAAATCTGTGGGTTTATTTCTGGATTTTCTATTCAATTCCAGTGGTCTGTGTGTCTGTTCTTGTTCCAATACCATGCAGTTTTGATGATTATGGCTTTGTAGTAAAGTTTGAAGTCTGGGAGTGTGATGCCTCCATTCCCTTCTTTTTTTTTCAGGAGAGCTTTGGCTCTTCGGGGTTTTTTATGGTTCCATATGAATTTCATCAATAATTGTTCTATTTCTTTGAAGAATGCCATTGAAATTTTTATTGGAATAGCATTTTATCTATATATTGCTTTTGGTAGGATGGCCATTTTAATAATGTTTATTCTTCCAATCCATGAGCAGGGGATGTCTTTCCATTTCTTTGTGTCTTCTTCTATTTATGATGAGACTCAACAAAAACAAAGAAAATAATCCAGTCAAAAAATCGGCAGAAGAGCTAAAAAGAAATTTCTCTGAAAAGGAAATGCAAATGGCCAACAGGCATATGAAAAAATGTTCAACATCACTTATAATTTGGGAAATGCAAATCAAAACTACCATGAGATACCACCTTACACCAGTGGGAATGGCACATATTAAAAAAAACTAGCAACAACAAATATTGGCGAGGTTGTGGAGAAAAATGAACTCTCCTGCACTGTTGGTGGGAGTGCAAACTGGTCCAACCACTATGGAGAGCTGTGTGGAGATTTCTTGACCTACTAAACATAGAGCTTCCATAGGATCCAGCAATTCACTCCTAGGTATTTACCCAGAGGACACAGAAACATTAATTCCAAAGAGCACCTGCACACCTATGTTTATAGCAGCACTGTTTACAATAGCTAAGATTTGGAAACAACCCAAATGCCCAAAAATAGATGACTGGATCAAGAAGAGGTAGTACATATACACCATGGAATATTACTCAGCATTCAAAAAAGATAAACATATGCAATTTGCAGCAACATGGATGGAGCTGGAAGGGATCATGCTCAGCGAAATAAGCCAGAAAGAAAAAGAAAAATACTGGATGGTCTCACTCATAGCAGGAATATAGAAAACTTAAATAAGGGACCAGGAAAAAGAATAAGTATAAGAAAGAAAATATCAAAATCAACAAATAACTATGAACAAGAGACACTCTATGGGGGATGGGGGGCGGGGAAAGGAGGGCTTGGGGTAAAAATAAGGGTGTTGTAATTGTATGGGGAATATAAAAATAAAATTTAAATTAAAAAATAAATAAAAAGCATATATAATTAAAGATGATTTATAAATAAAGCATAGGGCCTCCCTGGTGGCTCAGGCAGTTGACCACTGCACTGTGAAGCTGTGCAAAGACTCTGCAGTGTGGATTCCATTCTGGCCAGCCTACAAGAAGCCCACATGGGGCAGCAGACCTCCCCTGTCTCGCCCACTGTTCCCCTCAGCAGTGTATTCTGTCAGTCTGCCTGTTGTGTTCCCTGCTCTGTCTATGGTGAATCCTTTCACCCTCCTGCGCATCTGGCATGTACCCCGGTTCTTATATAAATAAACAAATCTTAATAAATAAATCAATAAATAAATAATAAAGCATAATCTTTCAGGAGGACAAACTCAGGACACTGTGTTATCTATTGGTTTTCAATGATCAGTCAACCAGAAACAACACATCCAGAGCCAGACTAAGTATCATTCAAAACATTTTTTAAGCCATTTGTATAATAATTGGTCTTAGCAATGAACATTTCTGGATCATCAAAGAATAGTCAACTTTTCTTCAGTGAGCTTTATTATAAATGATAGTTAACATATATTTGTTTACAGTGTATAATTCATCAGAAAAGCCAATTAACCAGATCTCTGTACCCCCACCATCATAAAGGGGAAAAAGTTGAATATGTGCTACTCCTGGGAGGTCTATCCTGGGAGGCCTATCCTTCCCATTTCCATGAAATTCTTTTTAAGCTAAACATAAAGATTTTGACTTAAAATTTTTGTATTAAATTACAAACAGAAAAATAGACTTTGATTTTTGCAATGGCTGACACATCAATCATGTTTATCTATTATAGCAAAGAATCCTTCTATCAATGCTCCTAAACAGTGCCTCCCTGGTGGTGCAAGGGGTTAAGTCTCAGCACTATGAAGCTATCCACAGCCACTGCAGCACGAGTTGGAGTTCGATCCCCTGCCAGGGAGCTAACCCACATGGCAGAGCAGACCTCTCCTGTCTTTCCCACTGCTCCCCTCAGCAGTGTATTTCAGTAACTCTGCCTGTTCTGCTCCCCATTCTGTCTCTAGTGAATCCTCTCATCCCCACACCTATGGCTTGTACCCCAGCTCTTATATGCATAAGTAAATTAAATCTTAAAAAAATGCTCTTAAACATCAGAAAGACAAAAAATAACAGGTTGCTGAAGAAGATTTTTGCTTCCTTTCAATCAGTCTAAATTATTCTAAAAGACATTTAAATAAGCACAACATCAAAGCAGAAATAGATGAGGATTTTGCATCGCTTTACCTATGGCAATTTTAAATTGTGCAATACATATTAAAAAAACTAGCAACAACAAATGTTGGCGAGGGTGTGGAGAAAAAGGAACTCTTCTGCACTGTTGGTGGGAGTGCAAACTGGTCCAACCACTGTGGAGAGCTGTGTGGAGATTTCTGGACCTACTAAACATAGAGCTTCCATATGATCCAGCAATTCCACTCCTAGGTATTTACCCAAAGGACACAGAAACATCAATTCCAAAGAACACCTGCACCCCTATGTTTATAGCAGCACTGTTTACAATAGCTAAGCTTTGGAAACAACCCAAATGCCCAAAAATAGATGACTGGATCAAGAAGATGTGGTACATATATACCATGGAATATTACTCAGCATTCAAAAAAGATAAACACATGCAATTTGCAGCAACATGGATGGCGCTGGAAGGGATCATGCTCAGTGAAATAAGCCAAAAAGAAAAAGAAAAATACCGGATGGTCTCACTCATAGCAGGAATCTAGAAAACTTAAATAAGGGACCAGGAAAATGAATAACTATAAGAAAGTGAAAATCAAAATCAACAAAAAACTATGAACCAGAGACACTTTTAGGGGGGCGGGGGCGGGAGGGGAGGGATTGGGGTGAGAATGGGGGGGCTGCAATTGTATGGGGAATATAAAAAAAATAAAATAAAATGAGCATTTGGTGTAAAAAAAATAAAAAAAAAAATAAAAAATAAAAAATAAAAAAATAAATTGTGCAATAAAGTCCTGATCTCTGTCTTTTATATTGACAATGCATTTTATATTTGAATTTTTAAGAGTAAAAAAAATCAGTTTGTATGGGATCCTGGATTTTCTCCTTTCCCTTAACTTTTTTGACTTCATTTTAAAAAATTTATATAAGACAATCCATCCTCCTCACTTAACTATTAAAGGGTGTGGGTGGGTGGGCAATCTTAGCCACTAATGCATTGTATTAAAAGTCAGGAAGAGAAAAGGAAAATGTCAAAAAAAAAGAATAGGCTTTTACATTGCAATAAATTACATTAGCTAAAGCAATTACATTCTGACAGACCAAACTGATGGGACCTGGAGTGCTGTAGCACAGTTCAGTGGAAAGGAATCAGCACAAACCAAGGAATCATTTAGGAAGGAGAGTTCTAGAGCCCATGGTAGGGAGTCATGCTGGGAATTTGGATTTTTTCCTATTTTATCTGAAGACAGGCCTAGAAACAGAGAGAGAGACAAAAGCAAAATTGCATATAATTGGTGAACTGGCAAAGTGAATAATGTAAGCACTGTCTCCACATAATAAATCTCAAGCTGGCAATTGTCAAAGCTGGTGTTGCAACTGAACAACTGAGCTTCAGTTGCCTGGGCCACATGCAGGAGAGAGGGTGTTGGTGAAAAGCACTAGATGGTGTATTGTAGCTCACTGGATGGAAGCAAGTCCTGAAGAACTTACCCGATTTAGTCCATTCTGGGCTTGGCAAAGAATCTCGTATATTTTGAAGTTCATGATTTTCAAATAGATGAAACATTTGTTTATTACTGAAAACTCAAGGAGTAAATGACAAGCCCTGAATGATACTTGTTGACAAATTTCATCACTGTGAGTTATTTCGTCTTTAACCCTCCTCTATCTCTTGTCCCTTCCATGTGGGTGAGACCAGGTCAGTTGTGCAGCTTTGGGTCCTTCCTTGTCACTGACTGTTGTTATCCTAAGCACTTCCCATGTTATTAAATGTTTTTATAAATGTCATTTAAACATTTTAAACACTTTTGATGGGTTACATAGGTCATGGAAAGTGAATGATAGAAAGGAGCTCACGGGGGCAGGGACGGAGAGAGACATATGGTCTCCTCCAGTACAAAGAGATTAGTGTGTAATGATGATGTGCAGAATGCACTAGAGAGCTTTGAGGAGATTGCCTGTCAGCTTGAAGAGGAAATGAAATAAAGATGACTCCAAAGCTGAACACCCAAGTTGCTGGGTCGATGTGGAAACGTGTACTTCCACACACTTGACAACAGTATTATCTCCCACTCTCATGCACTTTCTTCAAGGTCACTTTGATGCTCATCCCATCAGAGGTGGAGTCTATGCCCTAGTCCTCTAGAAATTGGGAAGATTTGAGTGATTATTTTGGTCATTAGCCTATGGCAGAGGTGATATTATTCAACTTGCAAGGCTAGGCCATTAAAAAGTGATTAGTGAGACTGCCCAAGACCACCATGCTGGAAGGGAGTCCCAATTATCCCTCTGGAGAGACTGCACATAGTAGCCTTGAAACTGTGTGAACACAAATAGAGCTGCCCAGCCAGACTTCAGATGATCCAATCCTCAGTCTCCCCCAATGTGTCCCAACTCTAGCTATTGTCTGACTATAACCCAAGGAGATCCTGAGCCAGAACCTACCCAAGCAGTCCTTCTCAAATTCTAGCCCCACATAAACCATGAGAAGGAATAAAATGATTATTGTTGGTTTATGCTGCTAAGATTATGTTAGCAGCAAGTGAAACTATGTGGGAATTTGTGGAGAGGTGTGGAGGATCTTAATGTCATTCTTCCCTATAAGTGGGTCCCTGATACCATTTTCTTTTTTGGGACTGGTATTCTGCACAGAATCAAGCTGACTTGGAAGACATTAACTGATGGTCAATGAACTAATTGTAGACATGTGGTTGGTGCTAATGTGCCTAGAATATTTTTATTAATTCCAGCATTATACATTTTCATTTTTTTCATTTTTTATTTTAACATTTATCATTTTTTAGTCAATATTCGCTTCCCCCACCCCCTCAGATTGAGTCCCCATAGAATCTCCTTCCCCAAGGCACCCATACACCATCATCACAGTCCCCTGAGCTCCTCCCTCCCTCCCTCTCACGACTCTCCCTCCTCCTCCCTTGCAGGATGTCTCTGGTTTATAATTGTCTGGTTTTGCTTTGTTGTGTTTTGTACTGTTATTATTATTTTTTTACACTGATGTCTTATTTGCTTCCCCTATATTCCTGTTATAAGTGAAACCATCTGGTATTTTTCTTTTTCCTTCTGGCTTATTTCACTGAGCATAATTCCTTCTAGCTCCATCCATGTTGCTGTGAATGGCATGAGTTTATCTTTTTTGATTGCTGAGTAATATTCCATGGTGTATATGTACCACATCTTCTTGATCCAGTCATCTATTTTTGGGCATTTGGGTTGTTTCCAGGTTTTACCTATTGTAAATAGTGCTGCGATAAACATAGGTGTACAGGTACTCTTTTGAATCACTGTTTTTGTGTCCTTTGGGTAGATCCCTAGGAGTGGAATTGCCGGGTCATATGGTAGCTCCATTTTTAGTAGGCTGAGGAAACTCCAGACAGCTTTCCACAGTGGTTGGACCAGTTTGTACTCCCACCAGCAGTGTAGGAGAGTTCCTTTTTCGCCTCATCCTCGCCAACATTTGTTGTTGCTTGTTTTTTGATATGTGCCATTCTTACTGGTGTAAGGTGGTATCTCAGTGTGGTTTTGATTTGCATTTCCCTGATTAAAAATATGGAATGCTTCATGAATTTGTGTGTCATCCAGCATTATTCAAAGGTAGAAAGAGGCTTGAGTAAAATGCAGAAAAAATGCTTATGTATCTTGGCATAAGGACCTATATTTTCATGAACAGGACCAAGTGAGAGGGTAAAGGTCGGGAAGATTCATCAGTGGGAAACCTGCATGGGGCAGGATACCTTGTTGAATTTGCAAGAGAGCCTCCAAGGATGGCTGGAGGCTGTTCATTTTAAAGGATCAAACCTCCCCGTTGTGTGGCTTTGGCTCCTCACCCAATCCAGATTATCTGCAAAGATTTGTGCTGCAGAGGAGATTTGAAACAACATATTGATTTTGTTAAATCATAAAGCAATTCTTATTGGCTTTTGGAAAATCCTGAAAATACACAAAAGATGGCTAAGAAAAAAAAACATTATTATTAATTCCATGACCAATTGTTACTGCTTTAATATATTTTTTCTGGTATCCTTCCATGTTTATATATAGATTGATACATATCTGCTTAGAGTAATGAATGATCTCTAAATATTTATAAAGAATATTTGTGTAACATCAAACCTAATGCCTGGAACATAGTGCCTGGAATAAACATAAAAACACACACATAAATATAATTATTTATAATGTAAATGGTTTCATAAAATGAGTCATAATAGCTATACAAGTTACATTTTTTCCTTTATTTCACTTCATATTATATTGTGAGCTTTTGTACAGAGTGAGATCGTGGGAGAATAGAAACTCAGAGCTTTTCATTGCTGATTTGAAATATGACTCTGGTATCCATGCCTTTGACTTATTATATGAATCATGGGACAAGACAGGTTTCCAGCAGACCCCCTGGGCCAGTGTTCAAGTCATTGACCTCTGCTATGAGGGAAATTACCTTGGTGCAATTATAAACTCAAGTTACTTTCAGGCCATTATCACAGATGCCATGAGACATATTGAATAACGAAACACACACACACACACACACACACACAAGGAGAAGCAAGAGGAAAGAGGTAGAGTTAGTCATGTGTTTCAGATAGGGTACCAGCAGACTGGAAGGAAAGACCCCATCATGTGAGTCCCCTATTTGCAATATCTACAGAAGCTCCCCTTTCCTATTGATCTGGTGGTAATGAAGGTCAGAGTCGGGAGCTCAGAAGCTGTGGTGTCTTTGGAGCTGACACCCAATGGCTCCATCTGAGAATGTGAAGGCCAGTCCCTGACCAGCAGACATATCTCACAATACTTTAAAAAAAGTATTTTAATTGGGAGGGGGGGTTACAGTTTATGCTTTTTCATATGTGCACATGCTCCACTCACTGTAGCTTGCAATATCAGCCATCGGTCTGTATGTTTTAGACAAGGGACACATGGGGCCAGAGTGGCCATTAGTGGGTGGTCAGTGTTACACCTCATGAATGTTAAGTGCCTCCTGGATTCCTCCATCCATTTTTATCTGTGTCAAGGAGACTGCCCTCAGCTCAATTCATTAGAGACTTTGTGATTAACACATCATCTGCTTCTGCACTAAAATTATCTATTCTCCTTATTTATTTCCATTATTCTAGGGCAGAATTGAATATTACTAAATAACACAGCAAATATATCACAGCAGGAAAAAGGCCTGTTTGTGGAGATCATGCATAGAGAAGTCAGAACTGAGTGCAAAGGTTGAATTTGTTGTCTCTCCTACCTCAGAGGGCTCCCCTGTGGAGGGTGAAGGGGTACAGTGAGGTCAGCAGTGCTGCTACCAGCAATGAGGAGACATCTTTTATGGCAAAAACATTTGAGGCAAGGACAAGAAAAAGGGAGGCTATTTGAGGTATGACTGAATTTTTTTGAAGTTAGTAATAGTGACGTTATTTTTAAAACTTGGCTTGATGATATTTAATTACATAAAACCCCAAACTCATTAGATACTTCTCTTTTTTAAATCTTTTTTTCTCAATTTTATTTATTTTTGTTTTATTACTTTTTATTTTATTGGTGTAACATTGGTTTACAATGTTGTATTTTAAAAGTGTAAGATCTTCCCTTTCAGATGTTGTCACCACACCACAAACACAACCAATAACTGTCCACCTCCACTGTCCATTGTGCTCCCTCCCCATTTTGTTCTCATTCCCCTCTCTCCTGCTCCCACTCTGGCAGTCTCACTTCCACAATCAGTTTTCTAGGGTTTGTGGTTAGTTTGGCTTTATCTGACCCTTTGCTTAGGGTCTCTATATTCCGATATAAATGACACCATCCACCATTTGTCTTTCTCCTTCTGACTTATTTTGCATAGCATAATCTCCTCTAGTACTATTCATGTTGCTGCAAATGACAAGAATTTATTGTTTTTGATATCTGAGTAGTCCATTGTGTATATACATCACATCATCCTGATCCACTCATCAGGACAATTTGGACACTTAGGTTGTTTACATAGCTTGGATATGGTAAATAATGCTGTGATGAACAAGGGAGTGCGTGTGTCTTTCTGTTCTTTGAGAAGATATGTAGGAGTGGAATTGCTTGATCACATGGCAGATCCATTTTTAGTTTTTTTGCATAACCTCCATACTGTTTTCCACTGGGCTTGGACTAGTCTACATTCCCACCAACAGTGTAAGAGGATTCATTTTTCTCCACATCCTCCCCAGAACTTCTTGTTTCTGGTCTTTTTGATATGGGCCATTCTCACAGGTGTGATGTTGTATTTCATTGAAATTTTAATTTGCATTTCCCTGATGACAAGTCATGATGGACATATTTTCATGTGCCTGTTGATCATCGGTGTATCTTCTTTGGAGAAGTGCCTATTTTTAGTTTTTCTGCCCATTATTTGATTGGGTATTTGTTTTCTTTATGCTGAATGGTATGAATTATTTGTAGACCTTTGCTATTAACCCTTTTACTCTCTACTCTTAAAGAAAGAGTATATAATATTTTCAGAAAATCTATATCCTGGAGTCTACTCTCCACTCCTGGTGCATCAAATAGAGCTTTTCCTATTTTTGACAGTCATGCCTTTTAGAGTGAGCTACTGGTACTGATAGAAGAAGACCTGAATCCAAATTTTCTCCCCTATTTGAACTTTACCATCCCATCACTAAAATGTATAAGCAAACATATCCTGGTTTCAATTGGGGTGAAAAATAGGGGGGCAGGAATTAGAAGTAACCCAGCAGGACATTTTCAGGTTCAGCTTTAACTCAAAATTTAAAAGACCTGGGTTAAAAGCATGCTGTTGAAGCTATGATCTCTCATCAAATAACATCAAACTACCTAAGAGAGGGGCTGGCATCAAGGTTTATAGAATTGTAGAGTGTTGAGAGGAATCTGTGATTACTTCCCCTACTCATACACCATCCATTATGTTCCTTGTGGAAGCTGTTAAAAGAGATAACTGCTGCTGATGTGCTGGTAGACCTGAAAGACCCTGGAAACATGTAGTTCTGCAATTAAGATTTTTGCAAATACTAGTAAATGACCAATTCAACTTCTGTCCCTGTGATGATGTTGGTTTGTCCCCCATGCCAGCCAGCCCAACCCCAGTGTGAATTCTAAAACATCCGTGGACAATGGTTCCATTAACAGATAACAATAAGTACAATCCTAACAAAAAAATCATTGAACTTGACTCAAATTAAGTATTTCTATGTTGGATCTGGTCCAAACACCAGCAGAAGAAGCATCTATAGTCAGAAAACAAAATGCATTTTTTCATTGTTTAGGAGGCTGGATTGGATTAGATTGGTGAGGAAATTTGTTGGATAATTTGAGGGGACAGCATAAGTGACATAAAAGAACAGCCAACTCTCAGGTGCTGGATATGCACCCTTTACAGAAAATTGGTAGTTTATGAATTAAATTCTATAATCAAACTTACCACTGAATTAAATGAAATGCAATGATTCCAAAGTGTAAGCTTATCTTCTTTAGGTTTAAAATATAACCATAAATATGTTAGAATTCTGTCTTTTTTGAGCACCCTAGCATTCAGTGGCATCATTCCTTGAGAATCTAAGCCTTAATTTAGATGATGCATATCTTAGACTGATCCCAGAACAGACCCTGAGACAAGAATGTGGGTACATGTTGTTTATTTGGGCGGCAATCTTGGTAAGGCTGGGAGGTGGGTGGGGGAATAGGCGGTGAGGGGCAGGCAGAGAAATGAAGAATCATCACTGTGAATACCTAGCTCCATCCATTTAGGGAAGATGGGGAAGATTACAGTGCTGATAGACAAAGAGGCCAGAGTCCCATCCATCCGCTCTGGCCCTCGTTGCCTGAGGTCTTGTCATTGCCATCTGTTTTGATATATGGTATTTTGTCCACCCTATGCTGGATTTTCCTTAGTGGAACAAAGGAATGCTCAAATTAATGACTATTATTCCTCCACCTCTATTGCCAGAGCTACATAATAACACCTAAACTGTAAGACAGTTTGGGGCTCTTTTAGTGCTTTTATTATTTCATGATGACCCTTGCCGAAAGTTTCCTTAGCGAGGGCCTCCCCTGGTGGCGCAGCAGTTGAGTGCTAGGCTGTGAAGCTGTCCACAGACTCTGCAGCTCCAGTAGGATCCCCAGCCACAGGCGAGGGTCCCACATGGTGCGCAGAAACATCAATTCCAAAGAGCACCTGCACCCCTGTGTTTATAGCAGCACTATTTACAATAGCTAAGCTATGGAAACAACACAAATGCCCAAAAATAGATGACTGGATCAAGAAGATGTGGTACATATACACCATGGAATATTACTCAGCATTCAAAAAAGATAAACACATGCAATTTGCAGCAACATGGATGGCGCTGGAAGGGATCATGCTCAGCGAAATAAGCCAGAAAGAAAAAGAAAAATACCGGATGGTCTCACTCATAGTAGGAATCTAGAAAACCTAAATAAAGGACCAGGAAAAAGAATAACTATAAGAAAGAAAAAATCAAAATCAACAAACAACTGTGAACCAGAGACATACAATGGGGGGTGAAGGGCGGGGAAAGGAGGGATTGGGGTCAAAATAAGGGGGTTGCAATTGCATGGAGAATATAAAAATAAAATTTAAAAAAAGTTTTCTTAGCAATAGGAAGGGCAGAAAATACAATCAAAGATCAATTAATTCAAAGCTTGTAATGATTTCTCTGTACCAGAAAAAGCATTTCAAACCAAAAAGCTTTATTCAACAAGGATAAATATCTGTCCTCTATTTTTCAAGTGCAGAATCCATTGCACAACAGAAGAGATGGAGTGCAGATGGAAAAGCATTTTTGGATTTGAGTGACCACAGCCTTGGCAAAGACTGCTCTGCAGAAGTCAAAGTGTTAGCACATTTTAGGAGGAGGACAGTCCTACTTAGGGAAAAAAAATGTCCAGATGGATTTATCTTGTTCAGAACTTGTTGAAAGTTAGGGAAGTAGCATAGCACCTTTTGAAAGACATTTTAACAAAATGAGTTTGAGCAATCTAAAAAGCAGTACACATAAGGAATGACTGAGAAAATAATATTCTCTGAAATGCAGTATTCATGAGAGGAGAAATTCAATTACTGGAAGGGCGGCCATGTACAAACTGTGTTGATGGGCTCTATGCCCCTTCAGAAGGCAAAGCCAAGACAGACTAACAACGAACAAGTGGACAGGACAGCAAGTGTGCATTCACTGCAAAGGACACTCTGACTCCCAGGTCCATACTCCATCCAAAGAAGGAGGTCCCTGAAGCTCCCAAATCTCTGGTTCTGTCCTTATTGCAAACCAATGTAAGCTTGTGTGTGTTGGGGGTGGGGTGGGTAGGTGGGCTATATATTTATTTATTTTACATTGTTCATTTTTGCACTCTATTTGATTTTTCCCCTCAGGTGTAATCCCCATAAAGCTCTCACCACCACATCACCCATGAATTGTCACCTTAGTGTCTTGTGCTCTTCCTTCCTCTATTTTGATCCTTCTCCCTCCTACCAAAGGACATAAAAACACTGATTCAAAGGGAAACCTGCACCCCTATGTTTATAGCAGCACTATTTACAATAGCTAAGCTTTGGAAACAACCTAAATGCCCAAAAATAGATGACTGGATCAAGAAGATGTGGTACATATACACATTGGAATATTACTCAGCAATCAAAAAAAGATAAACACATGCCATTCTCAGTGACATGGTTGGAGCTGGAAGGGATTATTCTCAGTGAATTAAGTCAGAAAGGAAAAAAAAAAGTATTGAATGGTTTCACTAATGGAAGGATGATAAGGAGACTGAATAAAGGGTCAGAAAAAAAAAAGACAAAGCTAACAAACAAATTATAAATCTGAGACAATGTCAACTTTTTTAAAGATGGGATCTCAGAAAAGTTGATTCTTCACCATGTTTTTTGTTTGGTTTTGTATTGTTTCATAGAGGGAGAGGAAGCTAGTGGCAGTCTCTGCCAAAAGAAACAGCAATTTCCTTGAAATATATACTCTATACTTAGTATTAATATTTCACATTCACAAGCAATCTTTCCAGAAGAACTGGTAGCTTTTTTGTTACATGTACATCACATTCCCAGCATGAAATTGGAGGATGTGATGGTGGCTTAGGGCTGCTGAACTGAAATGGGAGTGGCTTGGTTGATACTGCTCGTGTGACCCAGTTCTTCCTAGTTTGTCCTGGTGCTGTCTTCTCTCTCTTACCCTGGGTCCTAGCAGCCTCTGGTAAGGAACCAGCATGGAAAGCAGCTGGAAATAGTGTCCTAGTTTCCTGAATGGCAACGTGACAGATTGTGACTGTGCCAATGCTCTTGTTGGGTAGCCTGAGCAGCTACAGCCTTCCCTGGGAGTCATGCAGGGTAACATGACAGTGACCACCCAGAGCTCAGGGGCACAGAGTGTCATAGCAGGCATATGTTTACACAAGTAACACGGTCTGGGCACTTCAAATTTCACTGGCTCAGACCAAATGATATTTTAATCCTCAGGGAAAGGTGGGCTGAGGACAAAGTAAAAGCTACATGGACTCCAGGGTGATATGGTGTTGGGTTGTGGGGAAGAAGAATGGGGATGTCAAAGACTGGAGAGGGGAGGAGCGTGTTCTAGAGTTCTCTTTGGGGGCTCTAGTTGTGCAATACCAGAGGCAAGAGAAAACATAAAGAAAAGGAAAATGATTCAGCACAATTGGGCATAGGTAGCAGGGGCAGGGTAAGGAAATTGAAGTCAGAAGAAAGAAGGTAGGCAGACGTTGAGGGGTCCAATGAGCCCTTCAAGGACTCAGGCATGAGCGTGTGGGCGTGAAGCCTGATCCTCAGGCCTAAGGAGTTTGGCTTTGTCCTCCCTTCCTTGGCTCAGTTTGGGAATTTTACTTATAAATCAAGGTCCTTTTAATTTTTCTTTCTATAGTGAGTTATTTTATGTCCATCTCTGTAGACAGTATATGTGCATGGGTGTGAGTGTGTGTGTGTTTGTGTGTTGGGGGTGTGAAGTGAATGGGGAGACCCTTGGAGTAAAAGTCTAAGAAAGAAATTGGGGGTCAGGAGACAGTACACCAATATCACACCATCACATTTTTTTTTCTCCCTGCTAAATCTTTTAGTTTCAACAAAAGTTCTTAGCAATTTTTTAGAGCCTCCCCCATGAGGATGAGAAGGGCCCTCAGTGTCAAACCTTTCTCCTTTATTTGACATAAAGAAAGCAGCAGACATGAGTGAGCATGGTCCTCTGGTTTTGTGAGGGCCAGACTAGGGAGGATGGGAGCTGGCTGGGCTACTTACCTTCCTCTGCATCAAGAATGAGGGGTCGGGCCTCCCTGGTGGCGCAGCGGTTGAGCACTGGGTTGTGAGGCTGCCCTCAGCCTCTGCAGCGCTGGGTCGATCCCTGGCCGCTGGGTGGGGGTCTCACATGGCGCACAGACCTCTCCTGCTGCCCACTGCTCCCCTCAGCAGTGTACTTCGTCAGTCTGCCTGTTCTGCTCTCTGCTCTGGCTCTGGTGAATTTTCTCACGCTCCCGCGCTTCTGACTGTACCCAGTGCTTGCATGAAAAAATAAATAAAATAAATCTTTAAAAAAAAAAAAAGAATGAGGGGTCAAGGATGTCCCCTGCAGCAACCCCTGTCCTGGAAAAATTAGAAACTGACTCCACTGTCCAACCTGCTCAGGGGAAGTGTCTCCAGGTTTCTGAATAGGGAGACCTTCTGAGACAAGTCTTTATGGGCGTGACAGGGAACAAACCTGAATTTCTGGTTCTAGTCATCTAGAATATTTCCCATAATGCTTGCTTTCCCACAGGTGTCCTGACACATTATAGCAAAGCCATTGAGCCAAGGAGCAACCCAGGTCAGAGTGTGAGCCTTCGGACCTTAGATGAATTGCGCTTATTGACAATATGTGAAACAACCAACCTGACACAAGAATTTTGGGGGCTTCAATAGCCAAGTTCCAAAGAGAAATTTTAGAGAGAAGATGGCAGTTGAGCTGCTGACTTGGGCCAGGCTTCCACTGTAAACAAAAGGCAATTCTCACACTGGAGCTTAACATTCTGACACCCTTTCCACACCCTCCCTATTCCGAGCTTAGGTCTTTTAAAATGATTTTTTAAGTGTGAAATATTTGACACATACAATTACAACATAAGCATGCATGTTGTAAAGCATAAAAATAAAATTAAAACCACATGCTCGCCACTCAGTGTAAGAAATAAGTCATTTCCAACATCCTTCCCCATGGTCCACCTGGACCCAGTTGCTGCCTCCTTCAGAGATAGTTGAGGTCATGGTTAACTGCCGCTTCTCCTGTCAATGACATTTGGGTTGTTTCCAGGGCTTTTGTTAGTAATAGAATAGTGCTGGAACATTCTTGAGCTTCTGTTCTGGTGCAGATGGACTCGTTTCACCAGCAGAGACAAGCAGTTCTAAAATTGCCCAATGGCAGAGTATGTGCAACTTCACTGTATAGGATAAGGATAAATCATCTTAATTTATAGTCTGACCAGCAATTTATAACTGTGTTATGCTGCTCCATGGCCCTTACAAATATTGGGGGAGATTAAATATCTTAATCTCCCCCAATAATCTCCCCCAATGTGCATGTATGCAATGAAGTTATTTTTGTATTTTTCTAGCATGAGGTTGAACTAATGAACCAATGTTTCTTGACTATTTGTGTTTCCTCATGTGTGAAATGCCTATCTGTGTCTTTGCCATCTATCCCCCCTGGGGCCACTTTCTCTTTATACTGGTTATTGGTGTGGCACTTTTTTTTTTTAACTTTCCTTGTGAGGTCTTGTGATGAAGAAGAAAAGCATTCAGTCTTAATGAAGTTGAATGCTTGACTATTCCCCTTGTGGTTCTTGTCTTTGAATTTTATAGAGGAAATCCTTCCTGATTTGAAAGTCCCAAAGAGATACTCTTACATGTACTTTGAAAAGCAAAACATTTCAGTCTTTTAAGTTGAAGTCTTTATTTCACTAAGTCAGTCTTTATTCCAAGGGGCTGACTAGTGTGAGGCAGGTGCACATACTTGCTCTCCATATGGACATGCAATTGTCCCAGATGGTTTGTTGAATATAAATGTGGATCTGGGTTTTAGTTCTCCTTTCTGCTCTACTGGTTAATTTATTTCTCTCTAAACTGAAGTCTTATTCTAATTACTATAGTTTTATAACATTTTGGTTTCTGGAAAGGAAACTGTCCCCACTACCTTCATCTTCAAAGAGCAAGCCCTACCACTTGCAGCTGTTAAAACAGAAGGTCTAGACCTCCTGTGAATATTAGATTTCCTAAATCAACTGATGGCTTTAGCACCTGTTCATCTCCTGGGACTCCTCACTCATTTATAGCATCAAAGTATTTTCCCTCACTGCCATGTGTTTTAAAATATTTTTTCAGCATTTTTGCAAATTTTATTGTGGATAATTTTATTGTGGATTGGCAGAAACCTCAACTGATTCTTAATTTCCCATCACCAGAAGAAACAGATGTTCTTGAGAATGTTCTTCTGGGTGAAACGCAATTGCTTCTGTTGCTATTGTCCTGAATTTGTGACACATGGTATGATAAATGTTTAACAAATTCATGTTGACTTTAACAATGCTGTCAAATGGTGAAGTTCTTAGAGATAATCCTGAACATTTCTGGCAGTAATCTTTGTTTTTGTTTTTTTAATCACTCCCTATCTCAGGGTCAGCCCAGACTTGAGGGACAGTAGATGATTTATGTAGGAATAAGTGAGAGCCACTGGGGGCACTGCCTTAGGGAGAGAAAATGACTGTTGTACCTCTTGTGTTTTGTCATACCTTTCCCAGAAATACATCCACCTGAGTTCGAAGCTGCTTAGACCCCTTCATGGCTCACAGTTCCAGGAACCTGCATGTGGATCTGCCAAAAATTGGGGTGACCCATATCAGAGACCCAGTCTCCAAAGATCATTGAATGTAGGTCATCCAATGTAGGAACTCATCAGTGATCACAGCAGCTTGCTCAGCACCAGTGGAGATGTGCTATGGTCAGTCTGTAGCCCAAGAGGCACCTCAAACTCATGCCTTTAGAACTGATCAACAATGACCAGAACTTCTGAATTCGGATACAACACCAAGCCACATGCTGATATTGTTTTAGACCCCTATTACTTCTTTTTTTTTTTAAGATTTATTTATTTATACAAGAACCAGGGTACAGACCAGACATGTGGGAAAGGGAGAGGATTCACCAGAGGCAGAGAGGGGAACAGAACAGGCAAACTGACGAAATACACTGCTGAGGGGAGCAGCAGGCAAGACAGGAGAGGTCGGCATCACCATGTGGGTCCCTCACCAATTGGCGGGGATTGACCCGGGGGTGCAGAAGCTGCAGGCAGCTTCACAATGTGGTGCTCAACCGCCTATGCCACCAGGGGAGGCCTTGACCCCTGTTACTTCTTTCTAGACACAGAGAGCTGGTTTCAAATAGATAAGTGTTAAGCTTTGGAAACAACTCAAATGCCCAAAAATAGATGACTGGATCAAGAAGATGTGGTACATATATACCATGGAATATTACTCAGCATTCAAAAAAGATAAACACATGCAATTTGAAGCAACATGGATGGAGCTAGAAGGGATCATGCTCAGTGAAATAAGCCAGAAAGAAAAAGAAAAATACCGGATGGTCTCACTCATAGCAGGAATCTAGAAAACCTAAATAAGGGACCAGAAGAAAGAATAACTGTAAGAAAGAAAAAATCAAAATCAACAACTATGAACCAGAGACACACTATGGGGGCGGGGCAGAGAAAGGGGGGATTGGAGTCAAAATAAAGGGTTTGCAATTGTATGGGGAATATAAAAATAAAATTAAAAAAATAATAATAATAAAAAAATAAAAACCCTGGCAGGGTCATCAAGTGCCCAGACAGGGCTACGCTGCACAGTTTGCTGTACCCTTCACATAAACCTCACCCCAGACTTCCTAAGGCCCTGGGAGCTAGCTGTTTGTGGGCGTGTCCATCTTATTGAAAGCTTTTGTAAGAAAATGTGCTTTAAATAGTTGCATGGTTTCCCATCCTGGAAATATTCACCTGCCAAACTCATGTAAAATTCCCGAAGACATTTTAAGATTACCTTTAACTGATTGATTAAGGACAATTAATAATAATGGATATCTTTGGCCTATAGTCTTTCTCATCCATGTTGGAAGCATTCAACTCTCAAAAAGAAACCCTGCCACATGGGTATTATGACAAAAGTAAAATTAGAATACTCTTCTGAAAATCTATAAACCCCCCTAAGATATTTTTTAGTTCCCTGTAATTGGTGGCTTGAGGACATTATTAATAGTGGGTATAATTTCAAGGCCAACCCTTTCATCAGGATGGGATCTTGTGTGTCCATTAAATTAACAGAGTTTCAGCAGAATTGACACATGTCCAAGGATAAATTTAAATTATTTTCCCTTGAGATCTAGATATCCAAAGGATCTTGCTTTTATGCACCTGGTTCTTTGTCATGCCAGTGTAAACAATTGTGCCATCTTAATAAAAAAAATGCTGCTATGTATTTCACATTCTCATTAACCTTTTCCTTTGCCTCAAGGTGTCTATATAAACTGATAGAAGTCAACGGGGAAATAAAACAGTTTGTATCTTTGTTCTTATCAGATGAGGGCACTCCTCTAGTCTAGTTATTATAGACTCCTGACTCCCTAGCAAGAGTCTAAGGCCTGAATTTTACTAGAAATGTACTAATGTACTTTAGAACATTTAGTGAGTTTACTGAGAGTAGGAAGTCTACACTGGCCAGATTCCTTCTGGCACATGACGAGGAGGATCAGAGATTATTAAGTTCTACAGAATTCAGACGTGCTGATTTAGCACCTTTTCAATGTGCTTTTGCACATCTTTGACTTCAGACAATGAGTTCCTGTTAGACTTCTCTGCCAAAATCAATATCATACTTCTGCTGTCTTACATTGCTCAATCTGAAGGCAACTTCCATCCTGTTCCTTCGAATGTCACTTTACCTTTCTCCTTTCACTGTTCATTAATGAGTCAACAAAATAAAAATTGTCAGGCTTTGTTTGGGGAGAAAGGGTTGTGTATGTACTATCCCAGGAGAAAAATGACAATGTGCCTTTATTTAGTTTCCATTATTATGTAGTATATTTATATGGAAAGCAACTATAAAAAGTACATAGGTATTCCTGTCTGTATGTGCTCATCATATTGGGCTAGTTCTTCTGTTTTTTTTTTTTAAGTTTTTTTTTAGATTTTTTATTTTTTATTTTTTTTTAATTTATACAATAGCTGGGGTACAGGCCAGAGGTGTGGGAGGGTGAGAAGATTCACCAAAGACAGAGTGGGGAGCAGAACAGGCAGACAGAACACACTGCTGAGGGGAGCAGTGGTTGTGACAGGATTGGTCTGCCTCGCTATGTGGGAATCTCCCTGGTCATCTGGGAAGGGAATCGAACCCACACTGCAGAGGCTGCTTACAGCTTCACAGTGCTGGGCTCAACCTGCTGCACCACCAGGGAGGCCCCTGGACTAGTTCTTTTAAAAGAGACAAACCCAAGCCTGCAATCCAGAAACCTGTCTTCTCATTTATGACCCTCCTTATCTTGAGATTTCAGCCTAGTTCTGGCATTCCCTGGTTCCTGTTGCTATATCTACCCCATTTGAATTGCATTCCTTACCATCCCCCACTCTTGCTTAGAAACACCACACAGAATCTATTGGACTAGTTTTGGTCCTTAAGCCAAATTTACCCAGCCCATCCTGTCTCTACTTAATAGAGTAGCTCAGTGGTCTGTCATTAATTGATAGGAAGAATTGGTCACATGTGACCGACTAGGCAGCACTCCAAATTCTAGCCCTTTCTATTTTCACAGTCACTCAATTTTTTTTATTATTTTTAATGAAGTACCATTGTTTTATATCCTTGTTAGTATTTTGACAGTTCATGATTTCCCCCCTCAGGTGTCATCACCATAGGACTCTTATCACAGAAACGCACATAGTTCTCAACTATAGCTCATTGTACTCTCCCTCTTAGTCCTCCATTACCCCCACTCTATTCTCACTCCTCTCCCTCCTCCTCTGGATGTTTCATATCTGTGGTCAGCTTTCAAGTGTTGGTTTTAATATTTGTCTTCACCTGAACCTTTGGTTTCTCTATATTCCACACATAGGTGACACCATCTGGTATTTGTCCTTTTCCTTCTGGCTTATTTTATGTAGCATAATCTTCCAGCTCCATCTATGTTTCTGAAAATAACATGAGTTTACCTTTTGATAACTGATTAGTATTCCACTGTGTATATAACATCTTCTTCATTCACTCATGATTTTGGCACTTGGATTGTTTCCACAGGTTGGATATTGTAAATAGCACTGCAATGAAATTTGGAGTTCTTTAGAATTCATGATTTTGTGTATCTTTAGGTAGATATGTAGGAGTGGAATTGCTGGGTCATTGGGCAGATATTCAGTCTTTTGAGAAACCTCCAAACTGTTTTCCAGAGGGGCCGGACCAGTCAACATTCCCAACAACAGTGTATAAGAAGGTTCCTTTTTCTCCACACCCTCACCAGCACTTCTTGTTTATGGTCTTTTTGATATAGGCCATTAACACTGGTGTGAGGTGGTGTCTCATTGTGGTTTTGATTTGCATTTCCCTGATGATAAGTGATGATGAACATTTTTTCATATGCCTGTTAGTCATCTGCATATCTCAATTTATTGAGTGTCTTCTTTATTCCAGACTTCATACTGAGAGGAAAAAATGGGAGATGTAGAAACAGAGACTGACAAATGTATTTCTGATACATCTTATAGTTTAAGGTGGTAAAATATCATTTAACAAATCAAATACCCTATATTTTTATAATTTGATAGGCCAGTTCTATTTTTAAAAAATATGTTTTCCTCTTTATTTAATGCAGCTTATGCACTGGACCCAATGTGTACACAGTTTGCTGTCCAGGGTTTGTATTATTTTGTGGCCAAACATCATACCATGAAATGTAAAACCACATGCTAGAGAAGGCTGATGCAATATCGCAACAGGGTGGCCTTGGATGACACATCCATTTAGTTTTTCACATTATGCCTTTTTTTGTTTTTTTTTTTTATTAAGGTAACTGTGTATGATTCAGAAATCTAGATTCTACCTCCTCACCACCAAGGCGCCTATTCTTTTCTTTAGTGCTGAGGTGGTCTGTGGATGCTTCTGACATTCACAAGTAACTCTGGTCTCTAGAATCTGGCCATTGCATCTTTATTTCACACTTCTACTCAGGGGTAGATTTAGCCCTTGATAGTTCCCTTTTCTCTCTATTCATGGAGTGTAGTCAATCTCTCATTTCAAAGTGTGCAATCCTTCCCAATAAAGAATAATGTAAAAGGAATCCTTTCCTCTTCTTCTCTTTGAATATGATTTTGTGGTGCCAATTTACATATACATTTCATTTAAAAAACTGTGAAACTCATTAGTCTCCTGACTGTTAAGGGCCTTCCCTCTCTACTTGAGTCCCTTGATGCTGTTCACAGAATGAATTCTACCAGAAGTTTCTTCATCCTCCAGACACAGATCAAGGCCTCTCTCTCTACTCTCCTGAAGAAGGACTAACCCTTATACTCATGATATCTCTTGACATCTAATTGAGTTACGTGGTGTGCTGCTTGTTACAGAGGGAAGCCATGGAGGATTTCTTTCAAAGATACCAAGGAAGGGCCTCACTGGTGGCGCAGCGGTTGAGTGCTGGGTTGCAAAGCTGCCTGCAGCCTCTGCAGTGCTGGTTCTATCCCTACCCACTGGGCGAGGGTCCCACATGGCACGCAGACCTCTCTTGCCGCCCTCTGCTCCCCTCAGCAGTGTACTTTGGTCCTTCTCTCTGTTCTGCTCCCTGCTCTGGCTCTGGTGAATTCTCTCACCCTCCCGTGCTTCTGTACCCAGTGCTTGTATAGATAAATAAATAAATCTTTAAAAAAAAAAAAAAAGATACCAAGGAAATACCTGACTCATCACATTCCTGAAGGCAGGGAGTTTACTCATGGATAGTATATTGATGTCTTTTTCATAGCAAGATCGGGAACCTGGTCCTGCTTTTTGATTTCCAGCACCCTTGTATGCAAGGCCATCTTTTGTGTTTTCCCTCCCTCCCTTGTTTTGATTTTAAAATTCCTTAAGAAGATAAAGCATTTTTCATAGGTCAGGTTCCCAAGAAGCAGAGCCTGAGGCAAGAATTCTTATGCAAATTATTTATTTAAAAAAAAATAAGGAGAAAAGACAAGAGAGAAATGGGACAGGACAGGAAAAATCCAGGAAAAGATTCAGTTTAGTCTGGAATCTACTTTCAGCCTGAGCCCCTATGGTGAGTTCTAGAACATGAACAGGGTCATTTCAACTCAAGGCAGAACACCAACCAGCCTTTTGTATTCCTGTATCATAGTTATTAGCTGTGTAACCTTCCAGATATTGCAGAACACTGGAAACATTGACCAAAGGAAGTTCTCTGGAAGACTACACAGCTGTGAATTGTTATCAATACACCCAGAATTTGGCAGTGAGTACATTGTTCTAATAAAGGGATCTGAATGTCTTAGTCCAGTTGTTAGTGTACAGAACTGATATCCTGTACCCCCACACCTGCATGGTCTAAATGGGTTTTGCTATGCACTTATGAAGACAAAGCATACTCTTAGTGTCAGAAAACTTTTATAGGATTAGTGTGCATAGTGGGAGAAGAGAAGAAGGGATATTACTTTCCCAACAAAACAGCCAAAGTTACCCATCCCCTCATGGGTAAATGGCCAGCTAAACAGGGTTGGCCCAAAGTGGAGTCACTGAGGCCTAAACACTTGTCACAAATCTAAGACAACTTCTGGTGGGTACCCAGAGGAAAGGGGCAGAAGGGGCCAGGCAAGTGTGGGGCAAAAAGAGCAAAATCAAATTACAAATCCAGTTAAAGTCTACCATTGTCAACCTCCCCATGGGTCTCTCACCCACATCTTTTTCAAGTGTCTCCACATGTCTTGATTCCACTATCTCCTGCCACCCCCCAAGTACCTGGTGCATGGGCATGGCTGAGAAGCAAGTGGGACTTCACATATGCCTCCTCCAAGTCTTTCCAGTCTTCTCTCAGCTCCACCCTTCCTTAGGTGGGGCAGGGAACTTGTAACCTCCCTTTTTAATGGAGATCACACTGTTCCATGTTCAGACTGCTGAAACAAAATACCACAGAGCAGTTGGCTTATAAACAACATAAATTTATTTCTCACAGTTTTAGAGGCTGAAAATTCAAGGTCAAGGTCAAGTTGCCGTTGTGGTTGTGTTCTTGTGAGAATCATATTCCTAGGTCACAGACAGGTGTCATTTCACTGTGTTCTCACATGGTGGAAGGGGCTACAGAGCTCTGTGTGGGGTCTCATGTCTGTTCCTCTTTCATGACCTCAGCACCTCCCAAAGGACATACCTCATAATACCGTCATGTTGAGCATTAGAACCCCAACGTGTGAGTTTTGGGTAGCACAAACATTCAGATCATAGCAGTGGGTTTGTAAAGGATGGGGTGCCAATTAATGTCTGAAGAACCATGGTTTTTCCTTTATTTATTTTTTTTATTGTCTGAGAACTCTGTACATATGACATTCCATATAGAGTAAGTAAATAAACAGCCCATGAGATGAGTTGATGACCCCATGATACCCCCATGGTACTGATGAGACCTCAGGCACCAAGGGACTCTAGAGGTCCTTGATTTTGGTGCAGGAAAGAATTCATGTGGGAATATGTGGATGAGATGGAAATGAAGCCATTATTACAAACAATAGTACATTCAAGAAAGAGGGTGCAGCACAGTAAAGGAAGAATCATGTCTTGTGTATTGAAGCTGTTGGTATGCTTTTAGTACAGAACTTACAGATGGATTATTGAACTGGTTCTGGTCAGTTTTTTGTTTGTTTGTTTGTTTAGCAAAATTGTTGAGTCATAACAGCACCCCAGAGGTTAAATAAGATAGAGGTATCTAAACAAGTAGGATTTGGGTCATCTTGTCCCAAAATGTGCACAGACATTCTTTTCCAGTTAGCAGATGGGGAAGGAAGTGTGTTGCAGTTTTCCCCATTCTCCCTTCAGAGTTTTCAGGCCCTTTTATACTTATTTAACCTCTTACTTACCAACTATGAGAACAGCAATGTTCTATCCTTGAGTCCTGTCACCTGTCTCTGTCCTCAGTCCCTTCCTACGATATGTCCCTGAGGGATCTTTCATCCTCTTTATAACTTCAAGAGGTAAAAGGACAGCAGTCTCAATTTGTGACTACTTCCCGCTGAGCATGTGGATAGTCCCTGCCCACAGGTGTGAGGAGTCTCAGCTGTCTTAGCCTGAGAAAGAGAGACAGGACTATGAGTTTGGGACAGGTTGAAACCCCTTTAATACCATCATTTTTACATGCAGTTTTTGGATGTTTGATGCCAAGAGTTTGAACAGACAAGACCTCACCATTAGGGAGGAGGAGAGCAAGCACATGGACCCCTGTGACTGAGAATATCTAAGATGACCATTCTGTAAGCCCATCCCATAGATTTGAAGCTCCTTGAATTTTTCATTCTTTTGGAACAAAAGGAGCTAAATAATCTAAGCAGCAAGGGTCAAAGATCAAACAAAGTAAGTGTACTCTACGAATAGTAGCCACAGGACTGAAAGAGTCCATTAATCTCTCCAAATCAATTAGAAAAAGCTTTGTTTATAACAGGTGTCCAGGGCCAGGAAGCAGTTTCTTTAAGGTGCCCCACCTCTCGGAAGTCACTTCTTTGTGTTTTTAGTTTCCAGGTGGCCCTGGAGCTCAGGTCAAGGTTGTTGCTATTACTCATCTGTTGCCTCAGAGAGAAAAATTTAATAAGATTTTTTTTTGTCTTTGTGTTCTTTAAGGTCTGAGAAAAATTTAACCACTTAGCATCCATTACAGAACACACACATGACATTTACTTTAAAAATGAATAAGTTGAATGACCATTTCATTTGAAGGGAAGTGACTCAGTAGCTATATCTCCAGTGCAGCTTCACGGCTGGTGGTGTGAGAGGTGGAGTGGGAGGGGCAGTGGAAAAGCAACAGGTAGAGAGCTGGTGGTGTCACACAAGAAGAAACTGGCCACCTGCAGACATGTCCACCGTGAGATTTTTTTTCCAGATCACGCCCAGCCAGTTTGGTCTCTTCACATCAAAAGACATTAAAACACTTCATCCATGTCCAGGATCAGAGTAAATATCATAGCAAAAGTTCAAGGGCCCTTGGGTTTGAGAAGTGGCTTCAGTTTCAAGCAAACTGAGAGTCTATTCCAGAAATATCCACAGGCAGCTGGCATTTTGAAGGGCATTAGGAGTAAGTAGAGCACTGGAGAAGTTGGTTGAAAATAATTTTTTTTCTTTTTTTTTTTAAGATTTATTTATTTATACATACAAGCACTGGGTAGAGTCAGAGCATTGGAGGGTGAGAGAATTCACCAGAGCCAGAGAAGGGAGCAGAGCAGGCAGAAAGGCCGAAGTACACTGCTGAGGGGAGCAGCAGGCGGCAGGAGAGGTCTGCACGCCATGTGGGACCCTTCTCCGGTGGCCGGGGAACAGCCGGGGATTGAACCGGAGCTGCAGAGTCTGAGGGCAGGTTTGCAACCCAGCGCTCAACCGCTGCACCACTGGGGAGGCCCAATAATTTTTTTTTCTTAAAATGAATGTTGACCAGAGTCCTAGTGAAGGGATAAGACCTGTTTTGCAATAATAACAAGGGCCTTAAATGATGCAGCAACAAAGTATATGTCTCTTTCTGTCCCACCACTGAGCCCTTCCATATTCTTTATTTTCCCTCTAGACTAACAAACATTTTCTTCCATTCAGAAGGAAAAGAGCATCACTAGAAGATAACACCTGAATCACTGGCCACCAGGTCACGGAGAAAGCAAGCTGGCATCAACCAAACCTCTAGACACTTGTGTGGCCAGGATGGACATGCTGACCCTTGCCTACTCCCCCTTCTACACTTTGTAATTCTTAAAAAATACCCCTGCCCTCTGCTAAAGAGCAGCATGGTGATCTTTCAGACAAGAGCCTGCTCCTCTCCTCAATTTCTCCACAAATTAAACTACTTTCCTTCTCCTCCAACTCTGTTTCCTTGCATTGGCTAAGGGAAATGGAGACTGGCTGGCATTCTGGTATCAGGAAAATGATGGCCCAGATCAGGTTGGGCCAAGAAATACAGACAAGAAAGAGCAGTACCACAAACCGGGAAAGGTGGGACAAATGAGCACAGGGAGACGTCTGTTGCCCATGAAGAACCAAATGCTCACAACAGAAGGTATAGTCTTCTAGTTCATCTGTATATTTGTGTTTAAATTAATTGTATAGCAAAAAGAACATGACTCATTTCCTTAAATCAGACACTGTCAAATGAAAGAATCAATTTCCAGAAGTTTCTGTTATTTTTTTCAAGAGAAAGGACATGACATCAAATATAAACTTTGATTGTGTCCCAATTTCAGGAACATAAAGAATCTGAAGGGAAGGGTGTGTTTGGAGCTCAGAGAAAACACAATCATTTTCTTGCTGTTGTCCATCCTCTATAATGCTCTATTACAGGTTTTATGTTTTCAAAATATTCTAAGAAGAATATGTGACTTGTTTTTTCCTACCCTGGGTATTTTCATAAGGGCCTGAGTGGCTAGACTGGACAAAAACAGGTAAGCAGAAGTCCTTGCAGAATCTCATGTTTTCGAGGCCTAGTAACGTCTGGGCTTTTGTCCAATTAGGAGGGGACAATGGTGATGTTCGTGTTTGGGCTCTTCATGCAGGCGCCAGGAAACTGGGTTGTGGAAAAGAGCTCGGAGTCATAGGGCTACGAATCCTGCCCAGGCGGTGTGTCTCTCTAGGTCTTCAGTTTCCAGGAAAAGACCTCCTAAGGGCCTGGATGTCTGTGCCTCTAGCAGTTATCCTCATCACGACTGTACATGAATCAGTGCAATTCATGGACTGCAGCACTGAATATGTATTTCCTTAGAAACCCCGGATGCAACTATAATAACCAGATATGGGTCTGTTCTATTTGGGAGGTTACATGTTCTTACAAGACTGAAAATCAGAGGACAACTAAACTACAAGAAATTGAGCTACTGGCCTGCACTGCTGCTGTAGACGCAGATTCCCAAGGTGGATGGTGTCTGCCAGCTACTGCCCATTAGGATGGGCAGCTCTTTATCAGTTTGGTGTCAACAACTTAAGGACAAGTGGTAAGAATCAGAGCTTGGTTTTGTGAGAAAATGGATAAATGGCATATTTTGATGAAAAATCATATGCCAGGAAATAATCCCTGATATTTAAGCATGTTGACTTTGTAGGATACCTTCAAAATGACAGATGTCCAAGGCCTCCCTGGTGGTGCAAGGGGTTAAGCACCACACTATGAAGCAATCCACAGCCTCTGCAGCATGATTTGGATCCTCGGCCGGCCAGGGAGAAATCCGCATGGCAAGGCAGACCTCTCCTGTCTTGTCCACTGCTCCCCTCAGTGGTGTATTTCAGTCAGTCTGCTTGTTCTGTTCCCCATTCTGTCTCTGGTGGATCCTCTCACCCCCCACATCTCTGGCCTATACCCCAGCTCCTGTATACATAAATAAATCTTTAAAATAAAAATGACAGACGTCCATCTTTTAGGAGAGACACATGTTTTGCTCAAATGCAGTTGCTAATGTGCTGCTTGTTACTGATGATTATCTGGTGGTGAAGAAATAAACCCAAAAAATCAGAGCCCTTTCAGTCCTTAAATTTTCTGTGAATTCTCAGGAATTACAAATCCACATTCCTTTTATTGAGCAACTACAGGGAATCTGCAAGCTACCAGAATACATTCTCTGACCATTTTTCTGCCAAGATTTTTCTGTAGTTTTCCTCAGATATGGGGGAGAACTGAAGAAAATTTCCATAATGGACCCACTAGAGCATCAAAACCAGAATATGCATACCTTAAAATATATTTTTTACATCTACTTTATAAGTCTTGGAATTCTCCATGAGGTAAAATGTAATTGAGCAACTGGCCACACTCAAGGGCTCCAATGTTAAACAGAGACTGAAGGAGCTCACTCTTTCTTGCTGAGCTAGAAAAAAGTGTGTGAGCAGAGGAGAGGGTGTCTTTTTCCCATCCTTTTCACAGAGGATATTGTTCATATCCTTTTCCTTCTGCTCATAATGGGGACGGGTTGTTTCAGGAAACGCGGCTCCTCATGCACGAAGTGCAGGATGCAATTCCATGGCCGTGCACACACGTCGTGGCCCTTCCTGTTCATCTCTGTGGCTTCATCACTGCTTCCCAACTTTCCTTGGGCCCCCCCAGAAACCTTTTGGTCCTACAAATAAGCAGGCCTTGCTTTGACTTTTGTTATTTTTTTTTTTAGAAAGAGTTAAGTCTGATTTTTTTGTCGTTCCACAGAAGATAAACATTTGTCCTCCAATGTGTTTCTAGTTGACTATGCTGCTCCACACCAGGGCAAAAAAAAAAAAAACCAAAAAACAGAAAGACTCAACTAATGTTGGCCATTGGTATACATTGGTATATTTTCTTTGGAAAAGTGTCTATTCAGTTCTACCCATTTTTTAAATTAGATTCCTTGGTTGTTTGTTATTGAATTAGATGAATTCTTTATTTACTTGGTGTATTAACTCCAATAAGGCATTTGACTGTCAAGTATTTTCTCCCATTCCATAGGTTTCCTTTCTAGTCTGTTGATTTTTGGTGTGTAGGGGAGATGTGCATAGTGTTTTCATTTGGTATAGTCCTATTTCTTGCATTTGCTTTCTGTGTTACATCCAAAAAAAAAAAAAAAAGAAAGAAAGAAAAAGAAAAGAAAGGAAGAAAAACAACTATTGCCAAAACTAACATCAAGGAGCTTTGTCCTCTTAGGTTTTCTTCAAGTTCTGCAATTTCAGCTACATTAAACATTCAATCCATTTTGAGTTTATTTTTGTAGTTGGTATAAGGTAAGTGACCAATTTCATTCTCCTCCATGTGGTTATCTATTTTTCCCAACGCCATTTCTTAAAGAGACTATCCTTTCCCCAGTCAGTATTTTTGGGTCCTTTGTCATGTATTTGTTGGTCATATATGTGTGTGTTTATTATATTTTGTTCCCTTGGTCTATGAGTTTGGTTTTTTGCTAGTGCTATACAAAGTGCATCTGTCATGGTGTCTTGTATTAAATGGGTCACTGGTTACCCCCTGCTACATAACTTAGAGCTTAATGTCCTAGAAGGCATCATGGTCAGAGCAAAGGAGGCTTGTGTGGACAAGTATAGCATGTATAGCTACTGGTCAGCATGAATGCTGTGATTTGCCATCTTCACTCCAGTTTCACCATCAGCCTCCACCATGTTCTGAAACCACAACTTTAAGTTGATCACCTGGACTTCATTTAGACTCCTGATACCGTCGTGTTTCTTTGAGCTAAAAACTGGTGGCATTCTCAATAGAAAGAGGATGTGGATGGCCATAACCTCTGTAAGAGCATAAAATCTGGTTTATAGGCAAACAAAACAGAAGGAGAGATAAAGAAGGCCCATTGTCTACTTGTTAAAACCCCTACATAAGTAGCTCTCATTATGCCTCACTTTTCCACATTACAGCATCCCCAGCAGCAAAACAAATGGACTTTCCAACTAGATTGTACCTTGTTTTGATTACTTAGAGAGGGATTACTTAAGACATGAAAAATAGCTTCCATACTAGTGTCAGTAATGAAAAATTCATGCAATGATGTCATTGTTACTTAGTTTTGAGCCCCAGTAGAATATTTAACGTTTGTCAGGATACCAGACAGTGCAGTTTCTCACCACAGGGACATCCAGATTTGTACCATAGATAATGCACCCATGATGCAAGGTAAAACAAACCAGATGATATGTATCAACAAAGGCAGTGTTCCTTTGTTACTTTGAATTCCCCACTTCTTTTAATGCTATTAGCTGCTCATGGCAGATCATTAATTATGAAAATGTGGGTAATAATGTTAGTATCTCTTGGGGTATTTGCCCAGCTTGCCACTGGAGCTTTAATCCTCCACTAAAATCTAGGGGGTGAGTCTCAACAGACTTGCATTTTCTTTTAGAATAAACTTCTGATCCAAGGCATGTCTTATTGGACCCCAAGTGGACCTTCACTCAGCTAGACTGATCAGGTTCTGAGAATTAGAAATTGAACTCAGGTTCCCAGTCAAACTGGGCAAGTCATTTGAATGAGGAAAATGGGTCATGTATTATACCCACCAAGATCTTAAAGATCACACAGAATCTGTGAGACGCAGAAATGCAAATCAAAACTACAATGAGATACCATCTTATACCAGTGAGAATGGCACATATTAAAAAACTAACAACAACAAATGTTGGTAAGGATGTGGAAAAAAAGGAACTATCCTGCACTGCTAGTGGGAGTGCAAAATGCGTGGAGATTCCTCAGTCTGTTAAAAATGGAGCTTCCCTATGCTCCAGCAATTCCACTCCTAGGTATTTACTCAAAGGACACAAAGACATTAATTCAAAAGGGCACCTGCACCCCACGTTTATAGCAGCACTATTTACAATAGCTAAGCTATGGAAACAACCCAAATGCCCCCAAATAGATGACTGGATCAAGAAGATGTGGTACATGTACACAATGGAATATTACTTAGCAATCAAAAAAGATAAACTTATGCCATTTGCAGCAACATGGATGGATCTGGAAGGGATCATGCTCAGTGAATTAAGCCAGAAAGAAAAAGAAAAATACCAGATTGTTTCACTCATAACAGGAATTTAGAAAACCTAAATAAGGGATCAGGAAAAATACTGTAATAAAGTAAAAATCAAAATCAACAAGCAACTATAAACCAGAGACACACTACAGTGGGGAAAAAGGGAGTAGGATCAAAACAAGGGTGGTAGGAATTTTACGGGGACTATAACCAAGATGAAAATGCATACCTTGTACAAAAATGAAAAATGATGTAAAAATATATAGAAAATAAAAATACAAAAAAAAAAAAAGGAAAGAAAGAAAGAGTTTCCTTTGCCCACCAACTCCAAAGCTGTATTTCCTATGAAAGAACCTGAATGATATGGCACATGAACCAACAACATCTGGCTGGTCACAGCTATAGGGTGGCCCACCATGGGCACCTCAAGAAACTGCCCAGTATCCACCAACCTCTCCTACTAGTAAACGCCAGGAACAAGCCTGGAAAACAATCATCTACTCTCTTAGCCAAGTAATTGGGAGATGTTGCCATGTGTGTTGTTGACACATTCTGTTGGGGGAACAGGATGCCCTGAACGAACTCCACAAATACAGCTTTTGTGGACTTCATCCCTATTCCAGACCAAAGAGATTAAAGACACCAAGAACTACAAATCCCATAATGTCATCATCAATAATGGGAGGATTGCTTGGAATTGAGGGTGGAATTAAGCAGCCAGGGTTGGTATATAACCAGACATGTGGGCCTTGGGGGGCTCCTGACTTTTTGCCAGCTTTCAGCATGCTATTGGGGTTCTAGTTCAGTGGAACCGGTAGGACACATTCACAAATTTATCTCCTTCTCTTTCCCCTTGAGTTATTCATTTCTTCATTTCCCCTTCTTTTGTAAATAAACCCTTTATTAACCTTTTTGTGTGTGCCTGAAGTTGAGTCTTATTATAAGTCCCCTTTAAGTGAGTGGGTGAGAACCCACAGTCAGGCAACCCATTTTTATTGAGGCTGCCCTGTAACAATTACGGATTTTTGTATTGTTCAGACAAGACCCAGAAGCTGTGGTCCATTTGGCAGCCCCATACTCATTGGACATTTGTAGATTCTTCTCTTTCATGTCGTACAGCTTACAATCCAGTGTGAGTTCTATCCCTGCTACTCCTTAGCTAGTCAGATTGGGTAGCATACGGGTCATTGAGAGAGGAAAGGAGAAGAGAGGGCTGGGGGGCAAGAGAAAAATAGAAAAGGAGAAGACTAAAGGAGACAATGTGTAGGACATAAGATCTGATTAATAAATGAGAATTCATTTTTACTCAGTCAACACATTTTATCATGTTCCTGCTATGAGCTTGGTACTATTCTGGGCCCTGGGAATGAACACAGCAGAGAATAGATTGAAGAAGTCCCATTTTCCAGGTGCTTCCACTCTAGTAGAGACAAATATTAATCCAATTGCTACTTATATGTGATGGGAAGGAAATTATTCTAAACTGGACTGTAGTGTTTATGTTGGGTGGACTCCTTGAGGAAGTAAAGCTTAGTACTGAGCTCTTAACATGTGCAAGATTAATTGGACCAGGGATGGGTAAGAGAACAGAAATTCTGTGTAAAAGCCCTGTAGCAGGAAACAGGGTGTTGTACCCCTGTACAGAAGAAGGAAGTTTTGGCTGGTGCAAAGACACATGTTGAAGATGAGTGAGGGAGCCCAGGCACTTGAGGAAGGTTGGTTCTATCCAGGCTTTCATCACATCGAGGATTTTGGCTTCTAGCTTAGAAATAGTAGGAAAATGGGAAACCACTGAACTGGGATGAAAGGTGGACCATGTCTTCTTTGCAATGTGTCTAAGGAACAATTGCAGCTTCAACTAGGAAGTGGTTGTGAATATGGACTGAAAGAAATTTAAATTATTTGGGAGACAAAAGTAAATGGATGTAGAAAGAGGACATGGGGAGTGGAGGGGAAGGAGGTGTCCAGGAAGGGCTGATGGTGGAAGGACTGCACCGAGTAACGCTAGAGATTGAACACATCTCTCCATCACTCCCTCCACCCACAGCTGACAGATGAAATGCTACCTCTCCTCCAGGGCCATATTTACTGAGGACAAAGTTAGGTAGATGCACCTTTTGCTATTATTTGAGACTTTAGTTCTGAACCTGAGCTCAGTGTGAACCAGGCATGTGTGAACTGCAGATCCTTTTCTGCCTTCGGAGAAACTGGAAGTAACCAAGTGACCCCTGGACCCTATCCTCGTGTTGAAGATCAACTAAATTGTGGCCATTGAAAAGTTTCCACTCCAATGCAAAAAAAAGCCAAGGAGCCTAAACCCAAACAATCCCATAGGAGAAGCTTCCTTGCTTTCTAGCTTCAAAATGGGGAGGGAGTTGGAAGGACACCCTGAAAATAATCCACCCACAAGACAGGCCTGTCTCTGAGGCTCTGAACAAAGGAAACAAGAGAGGACCACAAAGAGTGGACACATTCATGTGTCCTGAGGGGGCCTGTGTGTTAGTGCTCATTGGACGGCCAGTCTCCTCTCCAATCCCACAGTCCAGGACAGTCCTTCTCCACAGTCCTCCTTAGCCTGGTAGTGAAAACTTTTGGGAGAGGGTTTGAGTTCTCTCTCATGTTGGAGGCCAGCACCAACCCATTAAGACAACCACTTAGGTACCATCAAGAAGGGATTTGGAAACTTAAGAGTCAGCTCAAACATGAGTCTCTGCTTTTCAGCTCTGAAATAGGCCTAAGAGAGTGACATAACTTCGAGAAGATCCAGAGTTGAACATATCCTCTCAGCAGGTTTGATTCTGAGCCATAACATGTTCTTTCATTTTTCCCCAAGATTTGGAAGTTCTGATGAAGAGGCAGATACCAAACACTCAACACAGAAGGAACCTTAGATAACTATCTCTGTTACAGCTTCCAGATACTGAAGGTGAAGTCTCTTACCAGAACCGTGGTCACTGATCTCTCTTATGCTGACTGTTGTTTTCTTCTCCGACATGCCTGATATTTTGAACCACATGGCTTTTGCACATGCTGCTCTCTCTGCTGAAATGCTATTCCTCCTCTTTGAACTGTTAACCCCTTTTCAAAGTCCTGGCTCAGCCTAAACAGGCTATTCACAGAGAGACTTCTCTGGCCATCTGGTTGAAAGTGGCCTCTGCCCATCCCCCTCCCCCCATGCTCACACTTATCTTTCTTTCAGTTCTCTATTTTTATTGGCAGAGTGCTCATCACAATGACCAGCTGGTTTCTTCTTTGGTTTATTTACTTTCATAATTGGAGATTTTTTTTTTTAAACTCTCGCACAGAATATCAACCCCAAAAGGTGTGGATCTTGTCTGCCTGGCTCACTCTTTGCACACCTAACACTCAACACTCAGTGCCCAGTGTATGACTGTGGTTCACAGTATTTGTTGAGAAGAAAAGTGAACTGATAACACTAGTGAACAGGTGAAAGGCAGAACAAGGGAAAGATTGAAAGAAGGAATGAGAAAATCCCATTCTGCCTCCATCTATGCCATGATCCTAACATCAAGAAAGTTAGCAGCTACAAATGAAAACTGTTCTGTGTTGATAGAATTATGTTCAGGAGACTGTGGTCACCAAGCAAGAGCCTTAGCTTAACGTCCAAATGTGAGACAATCTCAAATGTCAGGCAGTCACAGCTCCCCAGTGAGAAGATAGTTTAAAAAGGTGTTTTTGACAATAGCTACTTAATTTTTGCGGTCATGAATAAAATAGTGAAGTGTACAATTGTAATATTTTATTTATGAATTGCATTGAACATACATGTTTTAAAGTCACGTATTATTTAAAATAGCAATGCCTGAGTACTATTTATGAAACTATTTGAAAAATGTTTTCTTTTTTGTGTGTGGTAAATATATATTTTTTTATTTTTTTTAAAAAAATAAATCTTTTCTTTTGATTTATTCATTTATACAAGCACTGGGTACAGTCAGAAGCGCGGGAGGGTGAGAGAATTCACCAGAGCCAGAGCGGGGAAGCAGAACAGCAGAAGGACCGAAATACACTGCTGAGGGGAGCAGCGGGTGCAGCAGGAGAGATCTGCACACCATGTGGGACCCTGGCCAGCGGCCGGGGATCTAACCAGCGCTGCGGAGGCTGCGGGCAGCTTCTCAGCCCAGTGCTCAACCGCTGCGCCACCGGGGGAGGCCCTATATATATTTTTAATTTATGTATTTTTTACATAATTGTTAATTTTTGCACAATGTATGCATTTTCATCTTGGTTATATTCTCCATACAATTCCAACCCCCCTTCTTTTGACCCTAACCCTTCCTCTCTTCCCCTCCCCCCATAGTGTGTCTTTGGTTTATAATTGCTTGTTTTCTTTTGAAATAAATGTAGATTCATAGGAAGGTGCTAAGAAATGTTTGGGGAAGTCCTATGCACACTTCCATCCTCACCCAATTGTAAAACTTAAACAACTGTGATATAGAGTTAGCTCCAGGAAACTTTCACAATCCACAGGGTTCATTCAAATTTACATGTACTCAAGGATGCATGTTTCATGAGTGCATGTCTGTGTGTGTGTGTCTAACTCTATCACATGTAGCTTCCTGTCATCACCATCAATCAAGATACTCAACTTTATCACCACCTCTGGGCTCCCTCACATACTCTCATTCTAAACCTTGACAACTATTGGTCTGTTCTCCTTTCCTATAATCATATTCTTTTAATAATGTTCTGTAAGTGGAATTATATAGTATGTGGTCTTGAGATTGGCTTTTTTTTCCACTCAGCATAATTTCCTTGAGGTCCATTAAGTTGTTACGTGCATCAGTAGTTTATCCCTCTTTTTGTTGAGTAGAGTTCTATGGTAGGGACTTAACCCCAGTTGGTTTAACCATTCATCCATTGAAGGGCATTTGGGCAATTTTTAGTTTGGGGCTACTATGAATCAAACAATTTCTCTGTGTACAAATTTTCATTTCTCGGGGACATATGCCCCAGCGTGCAATTGTTGGGCATTGTTGTAGGTTTATTTTTATTTCAGATTAACAGGAAATTATCTTTCCAACTCTTCAGAAGCATCTCTAGTTTTGGGGCCCTCATCTCCACAATATTGTCATTTGTTGTGATGCTTTTGTATAGCAACCTTTGAAGTTCTCGTTGTGTCCAACATGACTAGTTACACACATAACTTTGTCAACATTGCCCATGTATCTTCTTCCCTTGCAAAAATTCTTCTATATATATCGCAATACCACCAATAAAAGTCACCTTAGGTCAATGTGTATTAATCAGTGAAAATTTGTTTTATTTGAAGAAACAGACTTTGAGAATCCACTGTATTAAGGATTAACTTGATATTTGCCTAACTATATGGCAATTCTGGGGTTTCTGAGGGATACCTCAGACAAATGGAGTAATTCCAGAAGGCATACAGAAAGCAGCGGGCTGTGAGTTTACATTAAAAATGGCAGAGATATTGCCAACTCCCTCAAGGATGAGGACCTAGGTTAGATGAGCACTGATTACAGGAAGGGGGGTGGGGCTCAGGGGGATTGGTAACTGTTCTACAAAAGGGAAAAATACTTGAACATTCAGCAAGTAATTTGCAGCAATTTCCAGGGCCTCTTTGTGTGCTATAGACAGCCAAGGTCAAGTACAATCTAAATTATATCATTTTTCAATGCTGCAGGCTATCTTGTGTGTAGCTTCCATGAAATCCCAAGCCTCTGTTTAACTTTCAGTTAATTGAATTTTTTGTCCATTAGCCAGTGGTATTTACTCACAGGTAATTAAGCATAAAGTTATGAGTTTTGAGAAGTAGTCACTGCTTAGTGCAGTAAGTTGCCTTAATGAGTTCTTCCGAGGAGAGGAAATGACTTTACCATGCAAATGTACAAGTTTTTAATCTCCTGGCTGCATCCAGTCAGGGGAGCTTTATGGTGAACCCTGGGGATAGAGATGAGTACCTTGGAAATCCACACATTACTGAACCTTGTTCAGATTATTAAACAGCCTCTGGAGCCATCATTCCTCCTGAGTCTGTGGACTATATGCCTCTGGTCTAGGGACAGACTGATCTCTGCCCTTGACATGACCCAGGGTCCTCTCTTGCTATTTGCACCTTCTTTAAAGGTAGAAATTACTGGTTAAAATTACAGTTAAACCATAAGAATCCTGTTCAGGGGCCTCCTACGTGGTGCAAGGGGTTAAAACGTAGCACTATGAAGCTATCTGTAACCACTGCAGCATGAGTTCGATCTCCGGCAAGGGATGTGACCCACATGGCACAGCAGACCTCTCCTTTCTTGCCAGCTATTCCCCTCAGCAGTGGATTTCAGTCAGTCTACCTGTTCTGTTTCCCACTCTGTCTCTGGTGAATCTCTCACCTCCCATACCTCTATACCCGAGCTCTTGTATGTATAAATAAATAAGTTTTTAAAAAAATTTAAAACATAGAATTCTGTTAAAATGACTGTGCTCGTCCCTCCACCTGCCTGAGCAGGAAGGTCATAGAATAACTGTCGGCACTACTGAGTTCAACTGTGTCTTCACTGATTTCCTGCTGGATCTTTTCATGACGGGACAGAGTTTGCACTCCCCACTCACAACTCATTTAAGTCCACTTTCACAGCACACTACTACTTCACAGGTAGTGCAGGTACCTTATTACGGAGTGTCCCCAATTCCTCTCTCACCCTTTATGTTCATTCATAAACAGTACTCTTCATTTTACTTGTCCATTTACTATAACCATGCAACAGCATGCTGCCATTACCACTTTGAACAACAACCCTTAAAGGGATTTTGAAGTTCCAGCTACAGTTCTGAATTTGTCTATTTTTTCTTGCAACTCTGTCAGTTTTTCTCCTCACATGTTATATCAGATTTATAGGGAATACACATGCCAAGGACAGTTACGTCTTCTTGGAGAATTGGTCCCTAAATCATCACACAATGTCCTTCTTCATGGTATTTTCCCCTGTGCTTAAGTCTGGTTTCCCAAAATGAATATAGTTACTCCAGCTTTCTTTTTTTTTTTTTTTTTTTAAGATTTATGTATTATGCATACAAGAACTGGGGCACAGGCCAGAGGTGATGGGGGTAAGAGGATTCACCAGAGACAGAGCGGGGAACAGAACAGGCAGACTGACTGAAATACACTGCTGAGAGGAGCAACAGATGAGATAGGAGAGGTCTGCTGTGCCATGTGGGTAGCTCCCTGGCAGGCCAGGGATCGAACTCGTGCTGCAGAGGCTGCAGACAGCTTCACAGTGATGTTCTTAACCTCTTGAGCCACCAAGGTGGCCACCTACTCTAGCTTTCTATTAATTAGTTTTAGCACAGTGTAACTTTCTTCATCATCTTGTTTTTGACCTATTTGAGTCTTTATATTTAAAAAGGGTTTCTTATTGAATGGTGCCTTTAATACCCACAAGTGGTCACTATCTTTTCATTAATGTAGACTTTTCACTTCTAAGTGATTACTGAGACAGTTGCATAAATATTTGCATGTTTACCATGTTTCCTATTTTTGTTCTTTTTATATTTTTCCTGAATCTTCCTCTTTTTTTTACCTTCTTTATTTTTAATTTAGAATTTTATTTCTATTTTCTCTACTCTCTGAGCATACAAATTGTCCTTCTTTTAAAGGTATTTTTGCAATTTCCTAGAGTTTTCATTATACACCTATAACTAATTTATATCTACCTTCAAATAACAGTCTACCACTTTACGAGTAGGTTCAGGGAGCTGATTACGGTGCTCCTAATTACTTCCTTTAGCCTCTTACAGCGTTCCTACCATAATTCATTTATTCCTGTGGTAACAATACATTTTCACTATTATTATGTTGCACACGATTAAGACAAATGTATTTTATTTTATCTTCGTGATTCCTTTTCTGACACTCTTTTATTATGTAGATCCACGTTTGTGATGGTATCATTTTTCTCCTATCTGAAGAACTTCTTTTAACATTTCTTAAAGGACAGTTCTACTAACAATGGATTCCTTATTTTAGTTTATCTGAGAAAATATTTTTTCCCTCACTTCTGAAGGATAATTACACAGGTTGTGGATTTTCTGGCTTTTCTCTCTCTTTCTTTTTTTGTGTAGAAGACCTGGGGTGTAGGCCAGAGGTGCAAGGGGTAAGAGGATTCACCAGAGACAGAGTGGGGAGCAGAACAAGTGGATTTACTGAAATATACTGCTGAGGGGAGCAGCAGACAAGACAGGAGAGGTCTGCTGAGCCAGGCAGGTCAGCTCCCTGGCCAGGGATGGAATGCAGATCGTAGCAGTGACAGCGCTGAGACTTATCCCTTAAGCCAGCAGGCCCTCTCTTTCAATTTTTTAATATTCACTGTACTATCTTCTTGCTCACATGGTTTCTAAAGAGAGCTTTAATGCAATTCTTATCTTCCTTTCTCTGTAGGCATGGTGTTCTCCCTTCTGGTTTCTTTCTGATTTTTCCCTTATTTTTGATTTTCTGGAGTTTGAAACTGATATGACTGGGTAGAGATTTCTTTTATATTCTCTGAGCTTTCTGGATCTGTGGTTTGGTGTTTGTCATTAATTTCAGAAAAACCTCAGCCATAATTACTTCTAATATTTCTTCTAGTCTATTCTCTCTTCTTCTGGTAACACAGTCATACATATATGACATCTTTTGAATATGTTCCACAGGTCTTCGATGTTCTGGTCCTTTTTTTATCTCTTTGTTTTTCAATTGGGGAAGTTTCTACTGACACATCTTCAGGCTCCCTGATTCTCAGTTATTATGACAGGCATTCTTCATGCCAAAAATGTCTTTGATTTCTAGCAATTCTTTTGGAATTTTTTTTTGAGTTTTAATCTCTCTGTTTATCATCTGTTCTTACATATTTTTCACTTGTAACCATTAGATTCCTTAGCATTTTAATCATTTTATTTGAAATTCCTTGTTTCATAATTTCATAATCTGAGCCTTATCTGAAATTGATTCTGAAGTATGCTTTGTCTCTTTGGATTGTTTTTCTTTTTTCTCTTAATGTGTAATTTTTGTTGTTGTTGTTGGATGTCTGAGATGATGTATTGAATTCTGGGAACTAAGTTAAATAGGTCTTTAGTGTGAGAATTTATGTAAATCTGTCTAGGAATTGGTCTGTGTTTAGTGTGTGCTGTAACTACAGATGTCAGAAGCATCAAATTCTTCTGTCCTTGTTTTTGCCTCCCTGATATCTTTAACTTTACCTAAGACTCTTGCTTAAATAGAGTCTGCCTCATGCCGTTCTTTCAGACCTATCCTGCTGCTGTTGCACTGCAGCCTTTTGGTGTGGGGGTTAACTGTGGGGGCAGAAGAAGCATTGTGTCATTTTATGATCAGCTCTGGGTCTTTTTAGTGTGTCTGTGCCCCTGGGCTGTGACTTTGTTTATTTGCTCTTTTTTCCTTCCTGAAGTGAGATAGGAAGCCTAACTGGGATGAGTAAGGTCATTTCCCTCCCTCAGGTTTGCATAATGCTCTGGCAAAGTATTTCTCCCTGTTGGGTTGAATTGGCCTTTGTAATGGAGAAGGCTCTGGAGTATTTCTGGTGTATTTCCCTTCTCTCTGCCAGAAACAGGAGGCTATTTTTTTGGCTTTTCACTGTGAAAGTGTGGTGGGATTCCTGGTGTGAAACCCACAAACATTATGGGGGTTCACTAAGAGTGTTGTCCCTTGCAGGAGTTGCTTATTCTCGCTGGGCCACACTTAACCATCAGTACTCCATTAAAACTACTACTGAAATGTCCCAGAAGCTTTTGAGTCCAGGGCTTTCTGTGGCAGGCAAGAAGATCCTGAGGTAACTCTGGAGATACCAGAGTTTGGGGCAGTGGGTTTTCCCTGTAATCTTGACTCTTTAATGGGCCCAAGACTCAACATTGATTTTTTGTCCACTCAGCAATTTTTCTTGTAAGTGTAATGGGGCCCTGCAGTGTGTACTGCAGGACAAGACTGGCATTTTCCCAACTGCCACGTAAGCAGCGGGAACTGTTAGAAAAATGTGGTGGTTTACCCATCTGTGCCAAAAGTTGCTGCTTGTGGGCAGCCCCTCCCTCAGTGCCTGCCAGGTTGTATGGCCCAAACAGGAAGTATCAAGTAGGGTGGAGGACTCTAGGAGGGAATATAAAGCAGGGTAGGAGAGCCTTCAGGATCCCCCTGACTCCCAGGCTCATTGCACTTTGTACCTGGTCTCCAAAAGATGAAAGAAAAAAGAAGACTTAGTAGCTGACCTCTGTAGAGAGAAGCCAAAGAGTTTTGCAGCAACCAGGGGGCTGCACTTGTCTCTAGTCTTGCTGCCACTGTTACAGGGCAGCCCCGATACAAAAACAGGTTGCCTGACTGTGGGTCCTCACCTGCGCGCTTAAAAGGACTTATCAATACTCTACTGCAGGCACACACGAAAGGTTAATAAAAGGTTTATTTACAAGGGAAGGGCAAATAAGGAAATGTACAACTCAGGGAGAAAAGTGGGAGACCAAGTTTTAAATGCGTCCTACCTGATCCGCCGATCTGGAATCCCAAATGGCACTCTGGGAGCTGGCCGTGAGCCAGGAGGCGAGTGAGAGAGCGAGCCCCCCAGGCCCACATGTTTGGTTTTTATACCAAACCTGGTTGCTTAACTCCACCCTCAGGTCCCAGCCACCTTCCCTTTGGTGGTGATGGGATTTGTCTTTCCCAATGTCTTGATGGCTTTGGTCTGGAGTGGGGGTGGAGTCCACAAAGCCTGTATGGGATTAGCTCAGGACATCCTTTCCCCCTAACACACACTTTGGAACATACAAGCATATGAGATGTCTCCACATAGGTACTATACCATTGTAGTTTGCTATACTTTCAATTTAACTTTTTATTTATTCACCAACTATTTGACTTAAAAGCAAAAAGATGTACCTTGCTAGAAGAAAAGGCAGCAATTTGGGGAGAATTGGGCATGGTAAATGTCATATAGTTCTTGAAGTTTGGTAGTTATATTTGCTTGTATAAACATGAGCAATTTAAGGGATTTCAGATTAATTTTATTTTTAGTGTTATACCTCAGCTAGGTCAAGATTGATAAGCAAAGGGCCTCCTTTGGTGGCACAGGCAATTGAGCGTTGCTCTGTGAAGCTGGCCGCAGCCTCTGCAGTGCCGGTTCAATCCCGGCAGGCAGGCAAGGGTCCCACATGCAATGCAGACTTCTCCTGTCTCACCCGCTGCTCCCCTCAAGAGTGTATTTCAGTCAGTCTGCCTGTTCTGTTCCCCACTCTGCCTCTGGTGAATCCTCTCACCCTCTCACACCTCTGGTCTGTACCCCAGTTCTTGTATGAATAAATCTTAAAAAAAAAAAAGATTGATAAACATGGCCTCCCTGGTGGTACAGGTGGCTGAGCGCAGTGCTGTGGAGCTGTCCACAGCCTCTGCAGTGCAAGTTCAATCCCGGCCAGCTGGGGAGATACCCACATGGCATGGCAGACCTCTCCTGTCTTGCCTGCTGCTCCCCTCAGCAGTGTATTTCAGTCAGTCTGCCTGTTCTGTTCCCCGCTCGTCTCTGGTGAATCCTCTCACCCCCACCCCATGCCTCTGGCCTGTACTCCAGTTCTTGCATGCAGGAATAAAATAAATCTTTTAAAAAAAATTGATAAGCATTTGACAGGCTCAACTCTTGACATGATTCCTTATTCTTTTAGAATGTGTGTGGTGCCTATCAAATAAAATATATTGATATACTTGATATTTAGGCTTATAAAACAGAAGTACATTTATTGTGATTCTGTGGGTTCAAAAGACATTAATAATGACAAAATCTTATTTCCCTTTGCATCATTCAGTCACAGGAACATTTTAAAAATAGAGCCCCAGAATTGGATTTTGGGCCAGCAGGTGTAGACCGATGGAGTCATGTTCATCATATGCATTTATCCAGAGAGGTAAGCATGACTGGTAAGCATCTTAACTTATGTTATGTGTAGAATCCATCCCCAAGCCCCTAGGAGGAGGTCTTGAGACTACCCGATGTGTAGCATGTGCCAAGTGTGTAGCTCAGCTGCCTAGTATGTAGCATGTGCCAGGGGAAGTCCCCATCCTTGCATCATCTGTGCCCTCCCTGGGATTAGGCTGGAAGAACACAAGGACCTATAGTTCGCCACCTGTGAACTGGTGGTGGAAATTTTATGGGGAATACACAATGATGTAAAAAATATAAATTATATATATATAAATTTAAAAAAATAAAAAAAGAATTTAGTTATAGTTATTTACAGAGTACTGCAAATGCTAACAAACTGCCAGAGGCTGGCCCCTTCTATACCACGAACTATCAGGTAGGGGAACATTCCTATCCATCCACTTCTTGTATGGATGTTGACATTGATTGGGAAGAACTTTGGTAGAAGTTCCATCATAAAACAGATCACAGCTCATATTTAAATGACAATGATTTCATTTCTGGATAATTCATAAAAATAAATGACCCTTTGTCCAAAATTCCATCTATAGGAATATTGGTGATTTGGTAAACAGAGAATGTACTGAGGTTTACTGTTAAACAGTCACTTTCATCATTTTATGAAGGGGATCATGATGCATAAAAACAAGACATATTATCTTTGTGGACAATGGGAACCCCTCTTAAGTTTCCCTGCTGCTGACTCCAGGGCATTTTCTATAAAAACAAAGCCCTGGGGAAAAAAAAAAAAAGCCCTGGCCCTTCTGGGTGTGATTTCTCACTTTCATAAATTGCTTATTTGGTTTTTAAAGGTTATTCCTCTCAGGAGACTTGGTACCTCAGTTGAGTCTTCTCAAAAAAAATTTATTTTCCCATTTATAATGTGTTATCATCCCATGTATAATGTGCATTGTGCTCAGTTTGGTCCTACAGTGAGGAGCTCAAACCTGTGCATGGCTTCTTGAAGCCAGCGGAACAGAGCCCTGGAGACAAGTTCACAGTTACTGGACAAAGAGGAAAGGAAAAGCAGACTCTTGTCTGATGTCTGAGGGTGGGTGAACTGCTGAGTTGAAGTGAAATCCTGCAGCTGTCAGGGCAGGCATCAAGTCAAAAGAAATGCCAGCTCTCAACACCAGGACAGGCTGCATTAAGAGCCCTGACTAGAAAGACAGAAATCACATCAAATAAAATGTTGAGCTACTATAATCTTGATTGTGATCTTTCTAATAGAATGGTTATTATTTGCTACAACTGCAAATCCTATAGAGTCTGTGGCAATCAGGGAATGTATCAGGTCTGTGGCAATCAGGGAATGTATCAGGTCTTTCTTAGGGCAGCCATGTCAGAGATTCTTATTTTTTTCTTTCTTTCTTTCCAAATTTAAAATTAAGTAGATCCATCTTATCCATGTTTTGCTTTCCATATCAGTTACCAGATCAAGTATGTTCTGAAAATATTATGTACAATACAGTATTCTGAGAGAGAACTTTTATTACAGTGTATTATTAAAATTGTTCATTTTATTATTGTTAATCACTTACTGTGCCTACTTTATAAATTAAACTATAAGTGTATATGTATAAACAAAGGTATTTATATATACAACATATACATATCTATATTTATACAGATAGATATAGATATATATAGGATCCTTTTTTTTAAAGATTTATTTATTTATTTATACAAGAACCGGGGTACAGGCCAGATGCGCGGGAGGGTGAGAGGATTCACCAGAGACAGATCAGGGAACAGAACAGGCAGACTGACGAAATACACTGCTAAGGGGAGCAGCGGGCGCGACAGGAGAGGTCTGCCGTGCAGTGTGGGACCCTCATTGGCTGGCTGGGATGGAACCGCACTGCAGAGGCTGAGGACAACTTCACAGCACGGTGCTCAACTGCCTGCGTCACCAGGGGAGGCCCTAGATATATAGGATTCTATGGGCTTCAGGCATCCACTGGGATCTTGGAGGGTATCCCACACAAATAAGGGTGGGGGCTATTGTATCTCTGTAACATTCAATGCTAGAGTAAAGCCTAAGGATTATATGCCATAAAGCTAGCGATACTGTACTGATAATGAGATGTTAGGGCTCAGCACATAGAAATAGATAATTTAGTTGTTTCTGAAAGCCACACCGATGGTTGTGGACATTTCACCAAATCAAAACCCAGCTCTGTGCTGCTTATAACATGGAAAGAGTTGCTCGCTTAGCCATGTTAATAAACACTGATAAACAATGAGTTCAAGGCTAATATAATATAAACCTAACTTGCTATGTATTTGTTGGTGTTTTTGTTATTTTTGCTTTCAAGTAGATTGTGTAAAGGCATTGGCTCGCTTTTGTTGATTCTATAAAATACAGATTTGCAAAATCTGAGGCTTGGATAAAACAACAGGTAGCTCAGAGAGTTGTCTTTATCTGTTATCTTTCTGCGGCTGGATTGTTTCAAAATTCCAGTATCTGGTAAGACGACACAATACCTCATAAGATGTTTGCTTACAGTCACAGCACTGTGAGAAATTTCTTCGTACTGTTTTCTTCTGTCATACGTTTTAGAAGACACATTTTAAGGAGTCTGATTTTTTTTTTTTAATTGACAAGGAGGTAATTTTTAAGTTCTTAAGTTGTCTTTGAAGTCTTGGATGTTGGCAAAAAGAAAAAGAAAAATATATTTATAGGAAGGAAAAAGAGCAGTAAGCTTAAGGAGTCAGATGCTGAGTGATCTTCCACACATGTGATTTCAAGAGAGGAACTGTAAAGTTACATTTTGTTCTTTTTAAATTGTGGACTTTTACATCTTCATTGCAGTTGACACGTCAGCTAAATCCTCCTTTACTCTTTTTTTTTAATTTTAAATCTTTTTAACACTCACTAAAACTTCCTATTGTTTTCTGGCTATTGTCATCTAACGATTCATATTTGCTTTTAAGCAGTCAAAACAATCTTCTTTAGCTTTTCTTTGTTTTCTATTTTGTTAAAAACAAACATTACAGAGAGTCAGTGTCTTTGACAGCTGTTGAGTCCAGAATGACAAACTGTCCTCAGTCAAGTTTGACTGAATCTTCCAACAGAGGAGGAGCTAGAACAGGGACTGGAGAAGTAAGCAAACACACCTGTCCTTTCGCCAGATATTTTGTAGAATAAATTTTTACAAATTTCATCTCCTGTTCTAACTTCTCTTGTTGGGGTAAAATTAGAAATGACTGTACTGTATACTGGATAGAGTGGTTTCATGTTCATTTTCATTAGTTCTCATCACGTAATAAGCTTGGGCATAATTTCCCTGTTGTAGGCATGTAGTTGTTGCACTCACAGAATATGTCTCAATGTGTTTAGAGTTGCACAATCCAACCTGGAGGTTACTTGTGCTGTCACATTAGGTTTAAAAATAGATGCAATTCTATTATAAGTAGTCTTTTTCCTGGTCCCTTATTTAGGTTTTCTAAATTCCTGCTATGAGTGAGACCATCCGATATTTTTCTTTTTCTTTCTGGCTTATTTCACTGAGTATGATCCCTTTCAGGAAAAAGACTAATTATAATAAAGTAAAAATCAAAATCAACAAGCAACTATAAACCAGAGACAAACTGCGGGGCAGGGGCATAGGGAGTAGGATAAAAACAAGGGGGGGGGTGGGAATTGTATGGGGACTATAACCAAGATGAAAATGCATACATTGTGCAAAAATGAAAAATTATGTAAAAATATATAAAAATTAAAATTTTAAAAAATAGATGCAACTCACACATTGTAAATATGGTCTTAATATCACTTTGGTGAGTTTTCTCCCAAGAAACTGCTATAAAATGAAGCAGTTAGCAAGTGAACTGGCATCAGGGGTACAAGGATGCCCATGGGGGCTGCCTGACTTTGTTAGACATTGTCCTATGTTTGTTATAGACATCATAAGGAAAAAAGAGGGACTCCTACACAGGCATAGTGTGTGTGAAAGGGGGACCCTATTGCTGGAAATAAGACAATTTAGATAGAGGAAGGAAAAGCAATGGATTATTCAGTTGTATCTTAGTCCACATGCACAATAGTGCAAGTTTCCTGATTTAAATCACAATTTTAATAGATGTTTCCCCAACATACTGCAACAAGGTTCCTGAAAGGCCAAGATTTGTCCCAGAGAACAGTTCATTAACAAAGTCTGAAAGATAGACAAGTAATAGCCTTATTTACCAGCCTGTATTCTCGGAAAGGAGATGACAGGTCCCCTTGGATTCTGATTCCAGATCCCCCACAGCCTCCGATCAGAATGGTCTTTGTCTGAACTTAATCCCCCTGTCTATCCTGCCTCTGTGAAGGAACAGATGGCCACCACCTGTACAGGAGGATTTTTCCTATTGGAAAAAGTCACTGAACTATCCATCAGCCTTCTTTTCTCAAGGCTAAAATGACTCTGCTACCTTTGACTTCCTCCTTAGGTCTAACTTTCAAAGGATCTAAGGAGCTACATGCAACTTACAGAGCAAGGAAATCCTGATGTCAGCACAAAACAGGAGCCAGGAGCTGACTCTCCCAGGGGCTGGGCTAGTAGCATGAAAAGACAAAAGTGGTTAGAACGCTGAGACTTCGGGTCCCTGGCCCCTCCCCGAGAGCTATCATTTGGGCAGCCACCCAGCATTCATAGAATGAGCCAACGTTCAAAAAAGGAAGAAATTTAACTGTTCATAGTAGTTTCTGATTATTCTTTTGATTTCTGTTGTGTCCGTTGTGATTTCTCCTCTTTCATTTATGATCCTGTTTATTTGTGCTTTTTCCCTTTTTTCCTTTGTGAGCCTGGCTAGGGGATGGTCTATTTTGTTTATTTTTTCAAAGAACCAGCTCTTGGTTTCATTGATCTTTTGGATTGTTTTTTTAGTTTCAATTTCATTTATTTCTGCTTTGGTTTTTATTATTTCTTTTCTCCTACTGGTTTTGGGGTTTTTTTGTTGTTCTTTTTCTAGATCTTTGAGCTTCGAGATTAGGTTGTTTTTTGAGTGCTTTCTTGTTTCTTAATGTGAGCCTCTATTGCTATATGTTTTCCTCTTATTACTGCTTTTGCTGCATCCCATACATTTAGAAAATTGGTGTCCTCCTTGTCATTCAATTCAAAGAATTTTTTAATTTCTTCTTTGATCTCCTCATTAGTCCAGTGGTCTTCCAGTAGTGTGGTTTTCAATCTCCATGAGGTAGGAGATTTCCTTACCTTCTTTTTATGGTTTATTTCTAGTTTGATGCTTTCATGGTCAGAAAAGATGGTTGGTATGATTTCAATCTTGGTGAATCTGTTGATGTTTGTCTTGGATCCCAGTATGTGATTGATCCTGGAGAACGATCCATGTACGCTTGAGAAAAATGTGTACTCAGATTTTTTTGGGGTTTAGTGTTCTATAGATGTCTGTTAAGCCCAAGCACTTTAGATCCTTATTTAGAGCTTTAGTGTCTTTACTTATTTTTTGTCTCATTGATCTATCCATTGTTGATAGAGGTGTGTTGAAGTCTCCCACTACTTATGTGTTTTCTCTGATGTCTGTTTTCAAAGATGATAATAGTTGTCTGATATATTTTGGTGCTACTTCGTTTGGTGAATATATGTTAATGAGTGTTATTTCTTTTTGAAGTATTGTTCCCTTGATCATAACGTAGTGCCCATTGGGGTCTTTTTTTACTCTTTTGAGTTTGAAATCTATTTTATCTCATACGAGTATAGCTGTTCCTGCTTTCTTTTTTGGTCCATTTGCTTGTAGGATTGTTTTCATGTTCAACAATCTAGAGGAGACGGACAAATTCCTACAACTCTACAATCACCCAAAGCTAGATAAAGAAGAAATAGAACACCTAAACAGACCAATTACAAGTAGCGAAATTGAAATGGTAATCAAAAACCTTCCCAAAAACAAAAGCCCAGCACCTGACGGATTTACAAATGAATTCTATCAAACATTCAGAAATGAATTAGTGCCTGTCCTTTACAAACTCTTCCAAAAAATTGAGAAGGAAGGGATAATACCAAACACGTTTTATGAAGCCAACATTACACTTATACCAAAACCAAACAAGGACAACACAAAAAAAGAAAACTACAGGCCTATCTCCCTAATGAAAACTGATGCAAAAATCCTCAATAAAATTTTAGCTATCAGAATCCAACAATGTATCCATAAGATAATTCACCACGACCAAGTAGGATTCATTCCAGGAACACAAGGATGGTTCAACATCTGAGAATCAATCAACATTATACAACACATCAACAAAAAGAAATATAAAAATCATATGATAATATCAATAGATGCTGAGAAAGCTTTTAACAAAGTGCAACATCCATTCATGATAAAAGCCCTTGAAATTCTTGGGATACAAGGAACATACCTCAACATCATAAAGGCCATATATGATAAGCAACAGCCAGTATCATTCTAAATGGCAAAAAACTGAAAGCATTCCCATTAAGATCTGGGAAAAGACAAGGATGTCCACTCTCACCATTGCTTTTCAATATAATACTGGAAGTCCTAGCCAGAGCAATAAGACAAGAGAAAGACATACAAGGAATCCAAATAGGAAAAGAAGATGTCAAACTATAACTATTTGCAGATGATATTATAATATACATAGAGAACCCCAAAAACTCCACAGAAAAACTAATTCAACTAATCAATCAGTTCAGTAAATTGGCAGGATACAAAATAAACACGCAAAAGTCAGTAGCCTTCCTATACACAAACAATAAATCTGAAGAAGAAGAAATAAAAAAAAAAATCCCTTTTACTATCGAAACAAAAAAAATCAAATATTTGGGACTAAATCTAACAAAAGAGGTAAAGGACCTACAAAAAGAAAACTATAAAACACTGTTAAAAGAAATAGAAGAAGACACAAAGAAATGGAAAGATTTTAGATACAGATTCAATGCTATTCCAATAAAAATTTCAATGTCATTCTTCAAAGAAATAGAACAATTATTGATGAAATTCATATGGAATCACAAAAAACCCCAAATAGCTAAAGCTCTCCTGAAAAGAAAAGAAGGGAATGGAGGCATCACACTCCCAGACTTCAAACTTTACTACAAAGCCATAATCATCAAAACTGCATGGTATTGGAACAAGAACAGATACACAGACCACTGGAATCAAATAGAAAATCCAGAAATAAACCCACAGACTTATGGTCAACTAATCTTTGACAAAGGAGCAAAGACTATGCATTGGAGCAAAGAAAATTTGTTCAATAATTGGTGCTGGGAAAACTGGGTTGCTACATGCAAAAGAATGAAGCTTCACTACTACCTAACACCATGCACAAAAACCAACTCAAAATGGGTTAAAGAACTAGACATAAGACTGAAACCATAAAATATATAGAAGGAAATATAGGCGAAACACTACATGATATGCAAATCAAAGACATCTTTACAGACACATCACCCAAAGCAGTGATAGTGAAGGCATAGATAAACAGCTGGGACTACATCATATTAAAGAGCTTCTGCGCAGCAAAAGAGACAATAACAAAAACAAAGAGAAACGCCACCAACAGGGAGAAAATTTTTGCACACAACACTAATGATAAAGGACGGATCACGAAAATCTACAAAGAGCTGATGAGACTCAACAAAAACAAAGAAATATTCCAGTCAAAAAATGGGCAGAAGAGCTAAAAAGAAATTTCTCTGAAGAGGAAATGCAAGGGGCCAACAGGCATATGAAAAAATGTTCAATATCACTTGTAATGAGGGAAATGCAAATCAAAACTACCATGAAATACCATCTCACACCAGTGAGAACGGCACATATTAAAAAAAACTAGCAACAACAAATGTTGACAAGGTTGTGGAGAAAAAGGAACTATCCTGCACTGTTGGTGGGAGTGCAATCTGGTCCAACCACTAATGGAGAGCTGTGTGGAGATTTCTTGACCTACTAAACATAGAGCTTCCATATGATCCAGCAATTCCACTCCTAGGTATTTACCCAAAGGACACAGAAACATCAATTCCAAAGAGCACCTGCACACCTATGTTTATAGCAGCACTATTTACAATAGTTAAGCTTTGGAAACAACCCAAATGCCCAAAAATAGATGACTGGATCAAGAAGATGTGGTACATATACACCATGGAATATTGCTCAGCATTCAAAAAAGATAAACACATGCGATTTGCAGCAACATGGATAGCACTAGAAGGGATCATGCTCAGCGAAATAAGCCAAAAAGAAAAAGAAAAATACCGGATGGTCTCACTCATAGCAGGAATCTAGAAAACTTAAATAAGGGACCAGGAAAAAGAATAACTATAAGAAAGAAAATATCAAAATCAACAAATAACTATGAACAAGAGACACTCTATGGGGGTGGGGGCAAGGAGGGAGGGCTTGGGGTCAAAATAAGGGTGTTATAATTGTATGGGGAATATAAAAATAAAATTTAAATTAAAAATAAATTAAATAAATAAAAACAAAAAACAAAACAAACAAAACAAAAAACAAAGGAAGAAATTACTGGCTCCTCACAAATACTTTCTGTTCCCCTATTGAGCTCCCAAGTGTGAACTGCCTACATAGATGCTTTTGCAAAAAATTCCAGTTATTCCAAAGTCTGTTCCTTATTCTTTTCTATTTAGACACATTATAAACATTTTTAATCATGGCATTCAGTAAATAAGCTATTTTGGGGTGATGGAATAGTACATACTGTTGCATTGGGCTATGTATTAGAATATTTACACATGTACTCAGCAACCCTCAAGTGTATTTTGTCAAGAGGTGGGAACTGCCTACCCAACTTACATAGTTTACGTCTTAGGACATAATGTGAAGCAAATAGATGTTAAGGTGAAAGGTACATTTTATACATTTTCCCAAAAGAAACAGGAATGATTTCCCAGCACCATTTATTGAACAAACTTTCTTTGCTCCAATGCATAGTCTTTGCTCCTTTGTCAAAGATTAGTTGACCATAAATCTGTGGGTTTATTTCTGGATTTTCTATTCGATTCATTGGTCTGTATGTCTGTTCTTGTTCCAATACCATGCAGTTTTGATGATTATGGCTTTGTAGTAGAGTTTGAAGTCTGGGAGTGTGATGCCTCCATTCCCTTCTTTTTTTTTTTCAGGAGAGCTTTGGCTATTTGGGGTTTTTTGTGATTCCATATGAATTTCATCAATAATTGTTCTATTTCTTTGAAGAATGACATTGAAATTTTGATTGGAATAGCATTGAATCTGTAGATTGCTTTTGTAGGATGGCCATTTTAATAATGTTTATTCTTCCAATCCATGAGCAGGGGATGTCTTTCCATTTCTTTGTGTCTTCTTCTATTTCTTTTAACAGTGTTTATAGTTTTCTTTGTATAGGTCCTTTACCTCTTTTGTTAGATTTATTCCCAAATATTTGATTTTTTTTGTTTCAATAATAAAAGGGATGTTTTTTTTGATTTCTTCTTCTTCAGATTTATTGTTTGTGTATAGGAAGGCTACTGACTTTTGCGTGTTGATTTTGTATCCTGCCACTTTACTGAACTGATTGATTAGTTGAATTAGTTTTTCTGTGGAGTTTTTGGGGTTCTCTATGTATATTATCATATCATCTGCAAATAGAGATACCATGTTACACCAGTGAGAATGGCACATATTAAAAAAACTAGCAACAACAAATGTTGGAGAGGGTGTGGAGAAAAAGGAACTCTTCTGCACTGTTGGTGGGAGTGCAAACTGGTCCAACCACTATGGAGAGCTGTGTGGAGATTTCTGGACCTACTAAACATAGAGCTTCCATATGATCCAGCAATTCCACTCCTAGGTATTTACCCAAAGGACACAGAAACATCAATTCCAAAGAACACCTGCACCCCTATGTTTATAGCAGCACTGTTTACAATAGCTAAGCTTTGGAAACAGCCCAAATGCCCCCAAATAGATGACTGGATCAAGAAGATGTGGTACATATATACCATGGAATATTGCTCAGCATTCAAAAAAGATAAACACATGCAATTTGCAGCAACATGGATGGCGCTGGAAGGGATCATGCTCAGTGAAATAAGCCAAAAAGAAAAAGAAAAATACCGGATGGTCTCACTCATAGCAGGAATCTAGAAAACTTAAATAAGGGACCAGGAAAATGAACAACTATAAGAAAGTGAAAATCAAAATCAACAAAAAACTATGAACCAGAGACACTTTTTGGGGGGTGGGGGGCGGAGAGGGGAGGGATTGGGGTCAGAATGGGGGGTTGCAATTGTATGGGGAATATAAAAGTAAAATTTATTAAAAAAAAAAAAAGAAACAGGAATGATTGTTTGAATGGACTGAGCATGAAGTGGGATCTGTGGTTGGGCAGAGGCCTATGACTTTCTGCATACACAGGGTCACGTCATCATTTCCAGGCATACAAAAAGTTGCTAGAATTTCTGAGGGTACTTTTTCTTGGGCTGGGCTTCCCCAGAGGCTGATCCTTGTGTATTTGGGAGTCAATCCCAGGATGTGTCAGCAGGGGTGTGGGGAGATGAGACAACAGGAGGTGGGAGTCAAGTGAGTTTCACTAAGGGCAACTGGAGCTTCATCCCACTGGAGGTTTGGGGAGTGGAAAACATGCCACAGAGATACCCCACTTAGGGTCAATGAACCATAATATTTAACCACGATTCCCATGCATAATTAATTGAGGGCTTTCTCCAGGGACTTTAACTTCTGATCCTTCAAGCCTGCCCCTCACACAGGTGGCTCAGTTCAATAGCAGCCAAAGGAAACCATGAGGGGGCTCTGGGTCCCTGACAAAGGCAGCCATCCACGTGCATGGAAACTGCGATGACCTGGGCATGTGCACAGAAGCTGCTTGATGCTGCCACAGTCTCCCATGCTAAATGCCTCACTCCACCATACCTCAGAGCCAGGGGGTCTGAGATCATCCATTAAGGCCCTGTTGCATAAAAGTAGACATCAACTTTTCCCAGCAGCCTCTCTGGACCTTGCTGCATTGAAGACTTTTTTGCTGGGCCTCAGAACAGGTCTGGGGAAAGGAATGCTGTCAGCCTAAGAGAGACAAAATAGGAGACTGTCATAAGATGATATAGACATTCACTATTGCCAAGGCACATGTGAAGAACTACAGGTTCCCAGTTAAGGGACATGGATGCAAATGTGGACAGGGTGATTGGTCTCTGTGAACTCCTTAAAAGGAGACAATTCCTGGAAGGTGTTATCTTAAATTAATCACTCACAGAAGGATATTCTGTGCTTTTGGGTCCTGATATGTCTTGTATCTGCTGACTGTGCACTGTAATCCTCAGTTTCATATTTTTCTGTAATTGCATTTTTCTCCTCCTGGATATCTGTCATGACATTATGGGTGGAGAGGAGGTAGGGCAGAGGGGACTTGGGTCAGGGGCTGGGAGAGGAGTAGTAGGAGGATGGAAGAAAAAGCTAAGGTAATGGAAGTGCAGGACTTGGTATCTCAACCTAGGACTCTGAAACTGGTTTTCTGTGGCTTGTGGGAAGAGTACACTGTACAGAACTGTCACTTATTAGAAAATTGCCAGAACACTCACTGCTCATCCATCATTCAATAAATATTGTAAGAAGCACTTTCTATAGTTTATGGCTCTATGTTGTCCCAGGTTTGCAAAGTCACAGGGATCCTTCGATCAGAACTGCAGTACGTGAGTTATGATGCAGTTATGAGGGTCCATGGGCTGAATTCCACCATTCATCAGAAGAGATGGCCCATTCCTTTAAGGTGAAATTAGTTTAAATCAGGGAGATGGGGGAGGAAGACCAACCAATGATTTAATGTTGCATGAGAATTTAGTGACCACAGATAAACAAATGGTCAGAGAAGAGACAAGGCTGGTAGCTTTCTAGTGTTGGAGTCTGTGGGAGCGGCCGGAATGCACTGTCCAGATGCTTCTTTCAGGCACAGCCTTCATCCAGTGACTAATTAGTGTACAAAACTTCAGCCCCCTATGGCAACTTGAGACAGTTTAGAAGGATCTACCGTTGAGATTTTACACTGCCCAGCTCCAGCAACTTTGCTCAATTCTATGACCACCACCTTTCCTAAGTGTTGATCCTAAGATCCTAGTATCCCAAAACCCCAAATCCTAATAAACTTCCTCCACACATTCCCTCTTTAGGACCTTAACCTACAGCAACATCATTTCGAAACACAAATCTGATCTGATCGTGAGAAGCCCTGACCACTTCCTTTCTACAGTGCTGCCACTGAGACCCGGGAGGAATAAAGCTTCTCCTATCTCTAGAAAGCAGCAAAATATGCTCTTTCACTAAAAGATCACTTCTCATTGATGCTAAACTAGAACTGATAACCCTTTCACAAAGGATAATCTATATCCAACAAAGTATTATTCTTGGGGTAAAGTAAGTTCCTTAGAGAAACTCTTGAGGTGTAAAACATGACTGACTTTGTGATAAGGAACATTAGTGATGATACACATAAGGAAGGGGTGGTAATACTCATCTTGATCTAGTCTAAGTCTGACTTCTAGCATATTCTATTAGACACATGGCTTCACTTACTGAGCATGGCCCCAGGACCCCAGGTCCCAGCTGCCCTGGTGGGGACCCTGCCCTAAAGTCTGAGTAGCTGGTGGCTAACTCAGACACCTGAGGGGTTCACTTGGAAAGAGCATGGCTTGTTTCTTTACAGAATTTAAACAATGGTCCAGTGACAGGCTTAAACTTTGACCTCTCTCAAGCCCTTTGCTGAGGGAATTTCCGAGCATTAACTTCTGGTGGAGACCAAGGGAGTTTGCCTTCCACCATCCTGTGCATGCCTTCACTCTGACCTGGGCCTCCCTTAAGGAAATGAGTGGCTCCCACAGTCTAATTAATGGTGGGCCCCAGACAAGCAGCACCAGGCCCGAATCCTCCCTGCCTGAGCGAGTCTCACAGGCACAGCTCTCCTACAGGCCCTGGCATTTCTGTAAAGGTTAATTAGGCAGAAAATAGACTGGAGTGTTCCTCTCCACCCCCTGCCCGAGGGGGCCGTCCAGCTGCCCAGACAGCAGGACACTATCAGGGGACTAGGCCTTAGGAGCCACCACTGGGGGCTGGAGTTATCTGTTCCCCATACTCGAGAATGAATTTTGAGTCTGCTTAAAAGAAATATTTAAAAATAAAATCCTGCCCCATCTGTTCTACTGCTGTCAGACACCGGGTCCCTTGAGAAGTTACTCCCCTCCCACCGGAGCACTTCCTGGGTCACCTCTGATTCCCCAGCAAGGCCCCAGCACCTCTCTTCCCTCTGTTACCCCAACACTTCAGTGTGTTTTCCTTAAAGATAAGTAGTTTGACATGACTTCAAAAATTACCAAACAGCAAATTAAGGTGGATGCAGACCTATCATCTCACCTAGAGACCTTATTCAGAATTTAGCAGTTGTCCCAATAGAGCCCCTGAGCAAAGCTCAGAGCAGCCCCCCCATCTTCCTTTGACTCTCACCGCCTGGATGTTGTGAAGACAACAGGGCAGTTCAGTAAAGTGACCCTCAATTTGGTCAGGCTGTTTTTAAACTTTCATCTGGCTTCATCAGCAAAATCTCACTCCTTTAGCCAGAAGAATCTTTCCTTAGAAATTGTTTTATTTAGATTTCAAGACGCTACTTCTGTTTTGTGAGACAAATAGGAACATGGTCCTGGCAGGCTGCAGTGTGTCAATTCATCTTTGTTAAGGAAGAGATGAGAGATAATCCTCCTCCTCCCTCCCTCCCTCCAGGAAACTGCTGTTTTCAAGCTGTTCCAAGCTGCTGGGTCATGAGGCCTCAGGTCACCAGCAAGAGGTCCCAGGGCTCAGTTGCCAGTCCCAGCCATGGGGAGCTTTAGAATAAGGAAAGATGTATTGTTCCAAGTGGGAAAAGATCAGGCCTCTAGTAAATGGACCCAACAACCCCCAATGGAGCCCAGTCTAGAAGTGCAGCGCAGCAGGATCCCCAGGGCTGGTGCTCACATTCTGGTCACACCGCAGAGCCCTCCCCGAAAATAATGTGGCTTCTGCGGCAGTCAAGGATTCTGCACAATCTGGTGTGCATTGCTGCAGGGCAGGAGGAGAAGAACTATGACTTGGGATCAGCTGGAGCTTGTCATCTCCCCAGTGCTTCCACCTGTTCCTCTACTCTCGGGTGCATCTCCTCTCCTCTCAGATCCACTCAACTCAAGGCAACTCTACACTCAGTGCTCTGCACACTTCCTCACTGCACTAGGCTGGGCTACCTGTGGGCGAACACAGCAACGTCTTGGACCTCCCGTCCCAACTCAAGGCACATCCTTCTGCTGTCCTGTAGGTCCTGTCCCCTGGGACTCAGCAGTCTCACAAGGTAAGGAAGAAATGAGTTGATAAGCTAGGCATACCGCTGCCTTTCCCTTCCTGGTGATCTCTCCCACCAGCCAGGACCTGGCCTCAGGCTTTGAGCAGACACCCGGGCAGATGCCTCTTTGCCATCTTCACTTTGGGAGTGGAAAGAAGTAGGGAGCCCTGTTCTCTATGTAAGTCTTGGAAGGCTTCATGGAAGAGGAGACCTGTTTGGGGCTTAAAAAATAAGTGGACTATTACTCAGCAATCAAAAAGATAAACTCATGCCATTTGCAGCAAAGTGGATGGAGCGAGAAGGAATTAGGCTCAATGAAATAAGTCAGAAGGAAAAAGAAAAATATCAGATGGTTTCACTCATAACAAGGATATAGGGGAACCAAATAAAGCATCAGTGTAAAAAAATAATAACAATACAAAACACAACAAAACCAGATATTTGTAAAGGCAGGACAGGACACAGTGCAGGTTTTCTGATCCAGCAGACCAGGTAAAGGAGGAGTCAGAGTCCTCAGTGGTTTTGCAGGTTTCTTTATTGGGATTTACCTGGTACACAGCAGGTAAGGGTGCTGGGGGGCCGGGAGGCTGGCAGGCCTCCCAGCCCCCAGCAAGTCTTCATTCTATTTGGGCTCTCTGGCCTTGTCTCAGCTTCTGCTTCTCTTGCTTCTCTCTCGGCTTCTCTTTTGGCTTCTGCTGGCGTCCCCGTGAAGCTGCCCTTAAAAGCCCAGTCTCAGCTCAGGTGAATCCCATCTACCTATGCCCACACCCCATTCCAGGTGCCCGTCATCAGGCATGCATTCAGGACCTCAAGGATCCATCATCTATCCTTATGGCGGGAGGGCAGAAAAGCCTGACATTTTTCCTTACCCTATAGTCCACCCCCTCAGGGTTTTCTGCCATATAGTCTTCATATATACAATTTTCTTAGTAAACATAAACAGTGCAGCCATGGCCCACAAAAGCAAATACATCACAATATAACAAAATACAATGGAACACAAATAAGTCCAGGCAGGGCCCCATCCTAGTGCAAAAGACAATTATTGGTACCAGCAGATGATCCACCAAATCTGCTGCCGAAGGCACTGCTCATACGAGGGAGGGGAATCACTCACGGCATCTACTATATCACACCAGGAGCCGTCAGGCTTCCTGGCCTTCTCTGGCTGTAGTCTCGGCTACAAGCCACACACAGCATCCACCCCCAGGATGCACTAGCTCTGGGATTGGCAATTTTATTCTGTTGGGGGTAATCGCCAACCCTCAGGGTTTCTGTCTGCAGTCGCTCCAACACTCGGCCTTCATAGCCACCCATGCGACTCGCAGACCCCTGCACTCAGGCCAACCCACTGCACAAGCACATGGGTCGGGGATCCAAACTCTACATTTGGCTTGGGCTCCACCCCAAGCCACGTTCCCCACCTGTCCCTCAAGGACGGGTTCCTCAGCTCCTCACCCTCGCTCGACAACGAGCAGGGCATCACCCACAGGTGATTTTACGAGACTCACAGGGCTTCAGCATACACAGGCTGCTTAACAGCCACTCAGGGCTTCTCAACTTAGCATCAGCACCAGCTTTTGCCTTCTCAGTTGGCTTTTCTCCTCCACCTGGCTGCTGGGCATAACAGGCTGCTTTTGGCCATCAAGGCCCACTGGCCACCCCCAGATTCCCATCTCCTGGGGTTTACAAACAAAACTGTTTCATCCCCAGTGTCCCAAAACTTATCAACCTGTAAGGGCCTCCGCCTTCTGGTGGGATTGTCAGTCCAAGTTCATCGGTGTGAGTCCATCAGACCAAGTCCGTTGGCCTCTCCCTACATCAGCACTGGCGAGCTCCAAATCGTGGCCCTGTCTTCCCGACGATTCTTGCTGCCTCAGGGGTCATTGGCTGGTCTTTTCGGGTGTCGTTGGTTGGTCCTCACGGGCATCTCCCCCTCCAGCTGAGGTCTCATCCAGCAGCTCCCAGACGGTGTCCACCTTCTGTGCCGCCATGACGCCTCCAGCGTCGTCACAGGCAAACAGTCTGTTCTCCTTAGTCCCTCCAGATCTTTGGAGGGCTCCAATACCTGTATGCATGGATCTTGCTGACTTTCGCCAATTGTAAAGGCAGGACAGGACACAGTGCAGGTTTTCTGATCCAGCAGACCAGGTAAAGGAGGAGTCAGAGTCCTCAGTGGTTTTGCAGGTTTCTTTATTGGGATTTACCTGGTACACAGCAGGTAAGGGTGCTGGGGGGCCAGGAGGCTGGCAGGCCTCCCTCCTGGCCCCCAGCAAGTCTTCATTCTATTTGGGCTCTCTGGCCTTGTCTCAGCTTCTGCTTCTCTTGCTTCTCTCTCGGCTTCTCTTTTGGCTTCTGCTGGCGTCCCCGTGACGCCGCCCTTAAAAGCCCAGTCTCAGCCCAGATGAATCCCATCTACCTATGCCCACACCCTATTCCAGGTGCCCACCATCAGGCATGCATTCAGGACTGCAAGTATCCATCATCTATCCTGATGGCGGGAGGGCAGAAAAGCATGACATTTTTCCTTACCCTATAATATTATAAACCAGAGACATCCTGCAGGGGAGGAGGCGGGAGAGGGATCAGAGGGAGGGAGGGACAGAGGAGCACAGGGAACTGAGGTGATGGTGCACGGGTGCATTGGGGAAGGAAATTCTATGGGGACTACACCTGGAAGGGGGGTGTAAGGGCAGGAAGGACACAGTACAGGTTTTCTAAGATCCTTATGCAGACCGAGTAAAGAAGGAGTCCTAGAGAGTCCTCAGTGGGTTTTTGCAGGTCTTTTATTGGGGTTTACCAGGCATATGGCAGGAAGGGGTGCTGGGGGGCCAGGAGGCTGGCAGTCTTCCCAGCCCCCAGCAAATCCTCATTCTATCTGGGCTCTCTGGCGTTCTCTCTCTTCTCTGCTCTTCTGTTTGTTCTGCTGCTTCCCGGCTTCCCTTCTCTTTCGGCTTCTGCTGGCATCCCCGTGACGCCACCCTTAAAAGCCCAGTCTCAGCCCAGGTGAATCCCATCTACCTATGCCCACACCCTAATCCAGGTGCCCGCCATCAGGCATGCATTCAGGACCTCAAGGATCCATCATCTATCCTGATGGCGGGAGGGCAGAAAAGACTGATATTTTTCCTTACCCTACAGGGGGGAAGCAAAGATTGTTTAAAAATGAATAATGTTGTAAAAAATAAAAACAAATTAGAATAAAACAAGAAAATTTATTATGGAAAAAAGTGGGCTTGAGAAGGTGCTGAAGAGATAGGAAAGGGTTGCCATGGGACACCTTGTTTTGGGTCTACTCAGGAATGCCCTGGAGCCAACTATAGTTCTCTTTTTCCTCCTACATTGAGAAAATTGGGGCTCAGGTACAGGAACACTATGAATTTGAGGTGTAATTAACAAATTATTGCTACTTGCATTTCCGTACGAGCCTGTAGCAGCATCTTTGCAAGCAGAGAAGAAAGGCACGTGAAGATTCATCTTGCCCCATCCAGATGCTCCAGTCCTGGAGATGCCGGGCATAGCCATAGTGCGGTGTGTCCCTGTCCCACAGGGGCCCCCACGTAGGGAGGTGTAGGGCAAATGGAAGTAATCAGGCTTCTCCTCCTTCCCACCATTAGCATCTATGATCAACACCTGTGGTCTTACACGTGTGCCTGATGGCGGCACCTGGAGTATGGGTGTGGGCTGCATAAGTGGGAGCACCCGAGCCAGGGCCTGAGCCTACAAGGACAGCAGCAGAGGACGAGAGGGGGCAGAGGACCATGCGGCAGAGTGTGGTGGAGAGTGGTAGAGAGCAGCTATGGCTAAGAGAAGAGAGTATACAGGGATTCGCAGGGGGGCCCAAGTTGCTGTCTTCCTGCTGGCTTGTTTGCCCTAACCTGTGGGGGTGATGCCAAGGGCTCTAAGGTTCTCTTTCAAGCTGCCTGAACCGACGGTGAACCTACCCGGCCTGGGATGGCTGCAGAACAGGTGGCCACAAATGATGGGGGCCATTCCCCCAGAAGCAATGCTTCAACAGTGAGTTTGGGGGCTGGCAGGTAGCTATCTGACTTCCTCCCCTCTTGCGGGAGAATTCTAAGGTGTGTTATCTTCAGGGTCTCTCTGAGGGGCTCCACTCTGCGGCGTGGGGCCTCAGTTGTCCATGAAGGTAAGCAGTTCATTCTCCTAGCATGTTACATTCTCCTTCCCTGGCCCGCTATCCTCTGCCTCCTTGAGCTCCCTCGTGGGCACCCAAATATAGTGCTACCCCCAGTACCAACTTCAGGTTCCTCTTTTCAAAGGACACCACCAGGAGCTGCTTTGTCACGGCTTTTATTGGGACAAATGGTGAAGTCCGCTAAGGCCTGTAGACAAGATGATAGGTGTAGATCCATCTTAATTTGCTGTTTTGATCATTTTTGAAGTTATGTCAGAGAATGTCCTAAACACTACATTTAGCAGAATGGGGAGCCGAGGGCTGAGCAGGCCAGACAGACAAACAAAAGCAGAAATATACAATTTAAGCAGAGTTTACATTTGAAAAAATCCCTGGCTTAAAGGTATCTGTGAATCTTTCCTGCAGTTTTTCTATAAATAAACAATGCCAGTTATTTTTTGAAAGGATGTCTAAACCATCCAACTTTCACTTTTGGTTCTACCGTTTGTCCTCTTTACAGAAAGAATTTTGAAATAATAGCACCACTAATATGTAACGAGCAGGGACTTTTATACATGGCCCCTCCCACGTGTTTCCTGCAGGAGCTAGCTTGCTGGTGCGCAGCCTTCACACCAACGTGATCATTGTCCTCCTCATCCACCCAACATCTTTTTTTTTGAAAGGTTTATTTATTTTTATACAAGAGCTGGGGCATAGGCCAGAGGTGCAGTGGGAGGAGGTAAGAGGATTCACCAGAGACAGAGAGGAGAGCAGAAGAGGCAGATGACCGAAATACACTGCTGAGGGGAGGTCTGCCACGCCATGTGGGAATCTCCCTGACCAGCCTGGAATTGAACCCACTGCAGAGTCTGCGGATAGCTTCACAGCGCTGCGCTCAACCAGCTGCGCCATTGGGGAGGCCCTCCACCCAGCATCTTGTGCTGTTCACAGCTCTAGAACTGGCCTGGGTACCCAAGGAAGGACCAGTTAGAAGGCCAGGTCACTGACGCCCCTGCTCCTGCTGCCCCTCGTCCTGGTCTGACCCACTTTCCTCAGGCTGCCTGCCTGGTGGGGGCCTGGCCTTTGCTCCCCCTCAGGAGACCAGGGTCACTGTGAATGCTCCCATTGGGAGGTCAGGAGGCTCAGAAGGGTGAGGCTGAGTTTCACCTGATATGTGAATATGTGAGGAGGGTCCTGAGAGAGCCAAGCAGCACGGGGCTACAAGGAGATGAAAGAAAAGCTCTGCTGTAGGTGGTGACTTTGCCGTCTTCACCAGGGAGCACCTCTGGACACAGGAACACACAAGCTCCCTGTGAGTTTTATTAGCTCGCAAGTGTGTTCGAAATGGTCTTCCCCTCCCCAGCTGCTGCATGCGGGCCTGCTTTTTCCCTTCAGGGTCTCATAGATTGATTAAATACAACTCTCCCCCTGGTGTCCCAGACTTTGCACACAGAACATTCTAGCCCCTAACTTCCCTGTTGTGTGCAAACTCCCACCTGCACTCAATGTTTCCCGTCACTTCCACCTGTGCCCTGCTCAAAGCCTGCTGCCTTTTCCTTCTGGGATGCCTTCCTTCCTCCTGGACAATGCTGACTCCAGGATGCCCCGCCCTGAAGCTAGTGAGTCCCAAGACTGCCTGAGTCTGTCCTCCTTGGGAGCCTTTGACATGTTGTATGAACTTGACACACAGGTTGGCAGCCATTGGATAGACAGAGACTGGGCTGCAGAACCAAAATTGCAGAACTACCCCAGATAAGGCTAATTGAATCTCATGCATGGTGACTTGGAAAGCGCTCTCCCATGCACAGGCTCCTGGGCTGTCTGCAGCCCAAGGACCGCTGGCTCAAGACTGTGGGAGGTTTAACATTTGGATCTACCCATGCTGAAGGGGAAAATTCCAGTCTCACAGAATCAGTGACATCCAGCCCATGTTGTGCATATCATGCAATCTTGTCTGCTCCTTTCCCTCTAAGCAGATGTGGGTCATTCCAGGGTGGGAAATACCCAGCAAACATTCCAGAATGCAGAATGTCTGAGAACTCTCCCAGACCAGCTGTCCTCCCATGCTTTCTGGTCATGGCAGCTGGAAACTCACCCACTCTCTTCCTTCACAGGCACCCAGGCCTTCCCCAGGATGCAGAAGGCCCTGAGGAGGTCCTTTAAAATTGGGGCATGTTTGGCCCAGTAGATCAGCCATTTTAGAATTTTTATAAGATCTATTCAGAGTCACCATAAAGAACTCATGTGTATTTGAAGTATTGTTCAAATTAAACTTTAAAGGATGCCATACACTTTATAGGTTTACTTTGGCCTTTTTTCATTCTTAAATGCATTTGGAAGTTCTGAATGGAAGTAGTCAAGACCTTGATAATCCTCAGAAACGCTCTGAAATGTCCACACAGGTGTGTGTGCAAACACAGGTGCACGAGTACACCTAGCTCTCCTTGATGCATTTCAGGGTGTTATTACTCTTCCACTGAAAGATAAAGTAATAACAGCTTTTCCTCTTACTGCCTCATTTTAGTGTTAGTGAAAAAGGCTCCTGTTATTCCTTTCTGACAGAAAACCAAAAACCAAAACCAAGACATTCTTTTAAGTGCAAGAATGTTCAAATGATCTTCAGGCAAATACCCTAAGCACACAGCACACCCATTAAAGTGTTGTGCATTAGAACATGTGTTACTGTAAAGTGGAAGCTGAAGTACAGCAATTTGTTTCTCTGCTGTGTGAGGCAAGGTCTCAGGCAAGGGACAGAAGACTTCAAACAGGGTGTGCCTGCATGTCAGCCCTGGTCTTTGGAAGGAGGCTGGAGGCTTTATGGTAGCTCCCTGGCATGAGGGCGGGGGCTGGCACTGGGCTGCGGGTGTTCAGCTCAGACTGATTCTGGGATGTGAGCCCAGACCCCCTCCAGGAAAGAAGCAGGAGTATGTTCAGCAGGCCCCTTGACCACAGGCTCCTCAGACTAGCTTTGCAGCAGAGTCACCTTGTCTGAGGCAGCATGTCCTTGCTACAGCTAGTCACGAGATAAAGGCTTCCACTGGGGCCTCTGGGCCAGTGGATCTGAGGTGAAAAGTAACGTGAAGTTGACATTGTTGGTCATCAGGGATTGGCTATGCCCAATTACTCACTGAAAGAACAAACAGCAACAACAATAACAAAAGTTACCCATAACTTTTTTGCTCTTGGTGATAAAGATTGTCAGTACATCAGTGTATTTCCTTCCAGTTTTCTCATGGCTCTATGTACACAAATATTTTCTTTTGTTTCTTACAAGCTTGAAATGATATGCAGCATCCACAGATTCAAATCTTTCTTTTTCCCCTTAACATTCTAATGAGCATTTTCCCATGACAAGATGAAGATTTCTCATCATAGTTGAATTCTGATCCAAACAGCCAAGGAGAGAATGTTTGGCTTTTGCAAATTATTGCGACATATAGGTTTTGTGTCCTGGCCCTACTCTGTGTCTAGCATGGAGGTGGATCTATCCCAGTGGGAGACGCTGCCGTGTAAAGGGAAGAACAGGACACAGGGGTGGCACTGGAGTCCTGGCCATTCCTTGCCACTTTCTAGGTCAGTGAAAAAATTAGCTTGTATTTCTCTCTCTTTTTTTTTAAGATTTATTTATTTATGCATACAAGAACTGGGGTACAGGTCAGAGGTGTGGGGGGTGAGAGGAGTCCCCAGAAACAGAATGGGGAACAGAACAGATGGATCGACTGAAATACACTGCTGAGGGGAGCAGCAGGCAAGACAGGAGAGGTCTGCTGCACCATGTGGGTAGCTCCCTGGCTGGGAATTGAACTCATGCTGCAGAGTCTGAGATTAGCTTCATAGACTGTGTCTTAACCCCTTGCGCCACCAGGGAGGCCCTGAACTGGTATTTCTTTTTTTTTAATATTTTATATAATTCTTACATCATTTTTCATTTTTGCGTAATGTATGCATTATCATTTTGGTTATATTTCCCATACAATTGCACCCCCCCTTATTTTGACCCTTATTCTTTCTCTCCCTGCCCCCCCAACCTCATAGTGTGTCTCCGGTTTATAGTTGCTTGTTGATTTCAATTTTTACTTTGTATTAATTAGTCTTTTTCCTGGTCCTTATTTAGGTTTTCTGAATTCCTGCTATGAGTGAGACCATCTGGTATTTTTCTTTTTCTTTCTGGCTTATTTCGCTGAGCATGATCCCTTCTAGCTCCATCCATGTTGCTGCAAACTGCGTGTGTTTATCTTTTTTGATTGCTAAGTAATATTCCATTGTGTATATGCACCACATCTTCTTGATCCTGAGCTGGTATTTGTTACCTCAGTAACTTGACCCCTATGTATGGGGTCAGTTGTGTCTTTCCCAGCAGGAGGCAAGGTCACCTGCACTCCTGGGGTCCACCTCACTCAGAGCACATGTTATTTTTATATAGTACTTTGTTCTGGGGAAGACCTGAGTTACTCTGGAGGCTCGGTTTGGTCCTTGTCTCTAAGAACTAAGAGCTTGCTCATATCAATACACTGTGATAGAAAAGTGAGGGCTATTCCTTATGGAAAATAGTATGAAGGTGTCTCAAAACATTAAACATGGATCTGCCTTTTGACCCAGTCATTCCACTCCTAGACATTTATCCCCAAAATTCAAAAACACTAATTAGAAAGGAAACTTGCACTCCTATGTTTTTTTTTATTTTTTTAAGATTTATTTTATTTATATACAAGCACTGGGTACAGTCAGAAGCACGGGAGGGTGAGAGAATTCACCAGAGCCAGAGCGGGGAACAGAACAGGCAGACTGACGAAATGCACTGCTGAGGGGAGCAGCGGGCAGCAGGAGAGGTCTGTGTGCCATATCGGACCCTCGCTGGCGGCTGGGGATCGAACCGGCGCTGCAGAGGCTGCAGGCAGCTTCGCAGCCCAGCTCTCAATTGCTGCGCCGCCAGGGGAGGCCCCACTCCTATATCTATTACAGCACTATTTACTATTAATGCGCCACCAGGGGAGGCCCCACTCCTGTGTCTATTATAGCACTATTTACTATAGTTAAACCATGGAAATAACCTTAGTGCCCAGAACAGATGAATGCATCAAATAGATGTGGTATATACATACAGTGGAATACTTCTCAGTATTGGAAGTATTGGAAGGGATGATGCTAAGGGGAATAAGTCAAAAGAGAAAGGTAAATACAGGAAGTTGTCCCTAATCTGTGCAATATAAAGTAACTAAGCTAAGAATCGCATAAAGACAAGCTGAACAATTAACACTTGATAGCTGACTACAGATCTGAGATGACAAGGGGAGAGAGGGTAGAGGAGGGAAAAGGACAGGGAGGGAGGGAGACATAATGGTCTATAGTGGCGGAGTGTGGGTGAGTGCTGGTGGGTGCACTATGGTGGTAGTACTGGATAGGGATACTCCAATGTTACCTCAATTACATATACATTTTTTTTTAAGGGAAAGAAATGTTACTATCTCTCATCCCTAGTATTAGATGTCATCTGGCCAAATTCTTTATACATGATGAGAAAGCTGAGGTCCAAAAGGTGTGGGTGATGTGTTCATAGTCTCATAAATAGACAGATCTTAATCCTGGCAAATCTGTTTTCCTGGTGGCAGATAATAACTTGTACATGTGTATATTGCTTATTTACTAAAGGTTCTGTCATGCTTGAAAGCGTAGGCACATTACAATGTACCCCATAAAGTGCTAGCTGCATAGAAAGTCAAACAATTCATCCTAAGAAGGGGCTCAAAGAAGTTTGGCATCTGTTGGGATAAAAAGCAAAGCAGATTCTTTCCTGCAGGACTCATATGAGTTTTAATGTGCAACATATTCCATAAAGCTGTCAAGAGGAGGAGGTTCCACATCTGTTTTCCAAAATCATTTGATAGGTCATGTGCAAAACACAGTTTGGGAAACTTCTGTAATTGCACTGCCCTTTTACAGTTAAGTCCCACTAATTCAAACAGAATTGCTGAAAATACCATTTGAATGACAATTTGTTTCTAAAGGAAATCATCATTACTTTTAAGAATACACAAAGTGTTTTCAAGTTGGAAAGTCAAATGGGCTCATTTGATTAATAAAGATCCTTCATAATTAGAAACACTGTTGGTTTAATGAGAGTTGAGAGTAATTGCTAGTATCTTAAGTGGATTGAACATACTCTTAGCAATTACATTTTTTACTACTTGTGTTTGAGGCTGTAACTTGTCTCTGAAAAATCATTGTGTTATTCATAGAACCCTACCCTCACTACCCCCACCACCCCCAATTTTTTCTCAGCTTCTCTTGCCTCTAGATGCAGCCAAGGTACTATGTTTTAGAGAATGGAACTGACAAGAAATAACATGCAACTTCCTCATCTTCTCCTTCAAGCAAGCTGCTCCCCAGCATGTTGTCCTCTCGCTTCTCCTGACTGGAAAAGCAAATGTTCAGTGTGTGATGGCGATTCACCTCAGGCGACATTAGAAGGAACCTGGGTGTTCATGCTGCTAATTGTCTCCCAACACCCACTTGTACCTCTCGTCCTGCTGTGGCCCATGGCCTGTGAGCCAAAATGGTAAGTGTAACTTCCTGGTTGTGCACCTCAGAGGCAGAGGCGTGCCGCCTTCTTCCTGGTCTCCCAGCCCAGAAGTCAGGCACCATGGGGTGCGCCATCTTCATCCATGCTGATGAAAGCATAGCACAGGACAGTGGAGTAAGGCCATGCGGTGTCTAGTTTTTTTGGTGTCTAGTTTCTAGACTATCTGAGGACCAATGTTATCTTATGTCACTGGACCACCTGCACATTGTACTTCTATATAAGTGAAACAAACTTGTACTTCACTTAAGCACCTATTTTCTCTCTTTCAAAGCAACCAGATCTATATCTTAATGAATATACCCTCCTTTATCCTTCACACATCTTAAGATTATTTTTATGTGTCCTATCTGTATCCTTTGAGTCTGGCTTGTGGATATTAGTTAATATACTGGTTGCCAGAAAAAATTCCAGCTATTGTCACTGAAATCTTAACAATGGGGGCAGACTTTTTGCACTTCAACTCAAAGCATGTGTACACAGACATTCCTGAAGGCATATTCAGGTCTTCTTTGTATGGAGTATGCATTAAATCGTTGCAAATCATCTCTGTAAGCATGACCTCAATTGAATCTTGCCCTTCCCCATTCCTATTTGTTTTTAATTTTTTTTCCCCAAAGAGCTTTAAATGCTACAGACTTGAGCCAAACACTAATGAGGGTCCATTTGAATTTTTCTTCCTCTGTTTTATAGCCAACGTTTCATTCTTACTAACGAAAGCTGATGTGGTGTTTTCCTCTAATAACTGGTTCATATTCCTTGAGTTCCTTTCTTGGCTCATCAAAGTGAACTGGAGCTGCTGGACAGCTCATAAATTGCCTTGCCTTTTTATTTTATTCTTCCTTTATGTACACTATTTACCCAAAGCCAGTTTTCATCCTAATTGGCCCCCTGGATTTTTGTGTCTTTCAAATTAGAGGGATTTCTATTCCTCTTCTTTAAAGAGTACACAGCACAAAACATTATGAAGATGGAAGCATTTGGGGGTGAGGACTGTGTGTCCACAATTCTTGGTGGGACTCAGTGGTGTCCAGAAATGATGGCCTAATTCCCAACCCAATGGAGACTTGTTTATGAATAAGAGGACCAAAGAATCTAATTTCAGTAACAGGACTGCTCCCTCCCACATTCTCTTTGGTGGTGTAGCCACACACTGACTGTGCACAACTGGGCCATCTCTAGTAGAATATCTGGTCCATCTCTTGCATTTTCCCAGTATGCACCTCAACAAGGCACAATCAGATTTCCCCATAAGGCCTGTTCTGCTCTCAAAAGGTTTATGTCTGCCTGTCAGCTTTCTGCATGCTTTGTGTGCAGGACATAATGTTTAATGCACTGGTTTACCCCTTCAGATTTATAAATATTTCTCTGTTTATAAAAATCTTAAATTTTTTGAGCTGGCTTGCTTTTGTCACACTGCCCACCAGTGTGAACACAAGGCTGCATCTCCTAACCCTCCTGAAGACTGAGCATGTGCTCTCTCCACCCCGCCTCCCTGCTGCTAACAATGCTCTGCCTGGCAGCCCCAATCATTCACTTGGAGGGAGGATTGTTCACTTGGATTTGAGTTCTTGTTCAGAATACACTCCTTTGTCATCTCCACCCATGACAAACAAAGATTTATGAGCTCATTCTGAATCCTGAATGGTCATAGAGTTTTCTATGTGGCAGTTTGTCTTTCTTTCCTTCCCTGCGGCCCAAGGCCAGCAGCATACATCCCCTCCCCCAGCCACAGATCATCCTTCTTTAGTCCAAACAGGAGCATGAATCTGCGTGATCACAGATTCTTCACCCAATCCTGACATCCTACTCCCCTGTGGTATCCAATAGGATTCCCAGAATTTTCTGTAGCCAGACTGAAACAGAACTTATTTTTAAAGCAAAGGGCCTTGAGGGAGTATACCTTCTTGCGAGAACATTGTTCTTGAGAATGTCTCTTAGTATGCCTTGGTTTCTTTTATTTATTTTAAAAGGTTTTTATTATGTTACTGCAAATAAAAGCACATCTTTTGTCCAACAACACGCATCACATTTTCTTCATCAGTTATTTTTCGGGGAGTTTATGGCATTTCTAAGCCATAAGACATTGGCAAACACATTGAATGTGCTTTCCTCCAGTTTTGAGTGCCAACGTTGTGTACCCATGAGGTCTAGCCCAGATGCATGTGGGGTGCTTGGTGTTCACTGGATCTGTATTTATGTTGAAACTTAAACCCAAAGTTCAGGAACCATCCTCTGGCCTTCTCACAGTACTGACTCTCATTATAACCAGCTCCTTTGGTCTTGCTCCCACCTCTTTATTACTTTATTACTAGTACCCTCCTGGTTTGTGTTAAGTCTTGAGATGCTCTCCAACTACTCCTCTTAGTACTTAGCTAAGAATGTATCCCCAGTGTCAGTCGGTGAATATCACACTAAGGATCAATGGTAAAGGTCTATTCCTCAGTAGAAAGGCAGGAAGATCGTATTGATGAGCATAGTGGCCCAAGAGGGCCTGTCTACTGCTGAGTTATGACTGCTGACTCACAACAGCTCTTTGTCATCTCCTTGACCTCACTCATAAAGCGAGAGGCTGGAATATAGCAATCCCAGTTGTCCAGTAAAATGTGCATTAATGCACCACTGATGTACTTTGGCTGCAAGTTACCAGCTCGCCAACTGATATAAATTGTTTCATCATTTATTATAGGAGAGAGAGGTTAGCTATTAATCAATAGCAACAAGCAAAGGGCTATAAAGGATGTTGTTTGCAAATGTTGGTGAGATTGTGGAGAAAAAGGAACTCTCCTGCACTGCTGGTGGGAGTGCAAACTGGTCCAACCACTATGGAGAGCTGTGTGGAGATTTCTTGTCCTACTAAAGATAGAGTTTCCATATGATCCAGCAATTCCACTCCTAGGTATTTACCCAAAAGACACAGAAACATCAATTCCAAAGGGCACCTGAACCCCTATGTTTATTGCAGCACTAATTACAATAGCTAAGCTATGGAAACAACCCAAAGGCCCAAAAATAGATGACTGGATCAAGAAGATGTGGTACATATACACAATGGAATATTACTCAGAGATCAAAAAAGATAAACACATGCAATTTGCAGCAACATGAATGGAGCTAGAAGGGATCATGCTCAGTGAAATAAGTCAGAAAGAAAAAGAAAAATACCAGATGGTCTCACTCATAGCAGGAATTTAGAAAACCTAAATAAGGGACCAGGGAAAAGACTAATTAATAGAAAGTAAAAATCGAAATCAACAAGCAACTATAAACCAGAGACACACTTTGGGGGGAGAGGGGGTGGGGAGAGGAAGGATTAGGGTCAAAATAAGGGGCGGTGCAATTGTATGGGGAATATAACCAAAATGAAAATGCATACATTGTGCAAAAATGAAAAATGATGTAAGAATTATATAAAATAAAATATGAAAATTATAGGATGTTGTTTGGTCTTAACAAAAGGGATAGGTGAACTACACAGATGCTAAGTGAACATCAGTAGCCTGCTGCACCATGTCTTGTCTATTGGTTAGTGGGGAGGAAGGCTTACCACGTACATTGGGTGGTTTGAGAAGTAGTTCTCATCCCATTTTTTAATTTGAAAACAATCTCAACTATCCATATAGATTGCAAGTACAACATTAAGACCTTTTGTTCTGAGCCACTTGAGAGTATCAATGATGCCTGATCCACCTCTTACCTTCATAACTGCAATACAGCTATCTAAATTGGGAAAGTATCACTGACATGTTATACCCCTTTATCCTCAGACCTCAATGAAGTGTCTCCAGTTGTCCCAGCAGTCCTTTGTAGCAAAAGGTTCCAGATAAGAATCACAGGCTACATTTGGTTGCTACGTACCTTTAGTCATCTTCAATCTGTGACAGACATCTCCTTGGTCTTTGACTTGCTTGATCTTGACACTTTTGGAGAGGATAGCTCAGTTATAGTGTAGAATGACCTCCAGTTTGGGTTTGTCTGATTTGGGATTAGATTCAGAGGACTTATCATTGGCAGGAAAATTCCAGAGTGATCCTGCTTCTTATTGCATCCCATCAAGTGGTGGGCAGTTTTAACTTACCCCATAGCCAGTGTTAAAATATTGAGGAATTGGTGCCATCCTCTGAGCCATCTATCCATCCATCACACAGTGAAAGCATCCATTACCACATGCTGTTTATCACACATGTGGTAATACTGTGTGTTCTTCTTTGGGATCTTAAATAGGTAGTATCTGGCACGTGGATACGTTCTGTACTTGATCTTCTATCCCAAAGGTTTTAGGTTTATAAACATTATCCATGGTTTACAAGATCAGAAATAAGCATACTTGAAAATTTCCTGTTCTGTGAGTGCTAAGTTGTTTTAATAGAGGAAGAATAGTTTTAAAGGAGAATATACTGTCATTTTGTCAATACTTAGTTCATCCCTATTTGATACTCATTTGTAGCAGAAACATAGATAACCATTATGCTGTTCCATTCAGAAAAAAAAATGTGTCTTGGTTTTTAAATTTAGATGATTCTTCCCATGAGTGGAAACACTGAATCCAACTTAACTTTGAACTCTGAAATGGACAGAAATCAGCAGGAGACTCAGCCCTTGAATTAAATGTCAAAGAAAAACATTTCCAGCAGATCCAATGAAATACTCATTTATTGCCAAATGATAACCCCTAAGAAAAACACTGTCATTCACACTTTCATGAAATAAGATTTATGGGACTCCTCAGTTTCTGGCATTCAATTATCAAACTTGCAATTCTTTTGAGGATTTGGCTAAAATCTTGGAAAATTATACAATTGTTAATTTGAGAAGAGAGAACATTATTGATCTAAATGCCAGAGTGAAACACAGGAAATGAATAGTCTTTTAAGGGCAGGACTTCTATTACTAATACTATGATGAAGTAAGAAATACATTGTTGGGGGAAATTTAAATAAAAGTTGTATTCAACCACAATGTTGAGAAGGTTGGAAGTGAATCTGCCTTCTAAAAGTGACCCTTCCTGGCTATATCTCAGTCTATTATTCATAAAAGCAGGATTCTGGCCTAGCACAATGTCTGGCACATAGTGGTAATGCAATATAATTTTGATGAGTGAATACATTGATTAGCTTCAATTCTCAGGGTCCAATGTCAGCACAGTAAGTCACCAAGGGGCAAAGCCTCTTTTTTGAACATTTCCTTTCCTGTTCCTGCTTGCATACAGCAACTAAGTAAGCCAAGCACACACAGACCAATACTCATAATATATGGGTCACTTGTTTGTCATAGAAATACAGGAGGTTAACTGGACAAGGCTTCTGCACTTGAGGGATGCAGAGTTGGGTGGAGCACAACAGATCTATCAACATATATTTATTAATATACATAGGAGACCAAATTACAAGCATTGGTATAAATGGCCAAAGTGAAGGATAAAGTAGTGCTCAGAGAGAGAACTAATATCACCAGTTATGGATTCAAGACTCATTTCATGGAGCAAGTGACGTGGAAAGGTAAACTTGAAACTTTGAGACTATATTTGATATCCTGCCCTTGTTATTTGATCATTACTATATGCTCCCTGGGAGGTAGATTCTTGGCCTCCATAGATTTGAAGTTAATGTCCAGTGAAGTCTAGGAGACTTTTTCTCAGGCCCAGAGCTGCCCAGAGGCCCTTCCTGAACATAGTCTTCCAGTGGCTCTCTGGACTCCGAGACACCCCAAGACACTGCCTATAAATCTCCTTCTGCTTAAAGTTGAATTCTGTATCTTGCAAGAATTAAACCTTGACTTAAGTCCAAAAGGTAGGAAAACCAGCTTGTAATCATTTATCTCCAATTGTGTGACAGGCACTGTTCTCTCATCTATTATTTTATTAACTGTTCTATGAAGCTGCTATTATTACACCCATTTGAAAAAATGCAAAAACCAAAGCTCTGCTGGATTAGAACAATGATTTGTTCTGACGGGAAGAGGTAGCAGCAGAAAGTAGCTGCTGCTCAGACCCTGGCATTGTCATTCCGTCATTCTCTTTTGTGTGGCAGGTGTAGGGGGGCGGGTGAGCAAGAAGTTTTTTACCAAATGTCAGCAAATCACTAAATGCAGATGTGATACTGGATATTTTTAGAATTGCCTGGATTTGTCCTCTTCTTCATTCATTCTTCTGTCACCATATCAATGAATTTCAAGAGTTTGTTCTGAGTGGAGGCATGTGTCAAGCTCCGGGGCTGCAGTTGTGACCATAATTGAGCTGAGTGTCTGTGGTGAGACAGCAAGTACATGTTGTTAGAGGTGGAGCAAGTGCTATGAAGAAGGCCCAGAGGTGCCAAAGGAACAAGAGTTGGGATTGGGAGAGATCCCGGACATGGGCAGGAATTCATTCCCAGGAATGAGCTCTGGGAGCACTGGATAGCCTGCATCCCAGGCAGTGTAGGACTAGATGGAGCCTCTTATCTCAGCCCACCTTGCTCAGATGTGCTCTCCTTGTGCCCTTTGCAGCCTGGAGAAACAGCAAGAGCTGAAGTCATGGTAGTGCCATGATTGGACATAGTCCATACTGTCCTGAGTTTTGAGGTGCCCTCTGTGCCATGTCCTTCTTTCAGTCACACTAGTTATAAGTCAACTCTGAGCCTGTGTCAAATATAGATCTGGAGACAAAATGGGTGTCCCGTGTCTGCTTTCGGGGCAGCTGAGAGTTCTGAAACCATGTGGCTAAATGAATATGAGGTCACACAAGGACCACTCTTGACCCCAAATTGTCACTCTGTACAATTCAAGTTCATTGCCACCTGTCACAGACTCACAGGACTATCGATTGAGAGTCTGAATCAAAATAAAAGCCATTTCTTGCTGCATTTAATGACAATTTCAGTGTCCACATCGGCCTTGTTACCTGGTGAATATATGTGGTACCTCTCCTCAAGGCCACCAATCTAATGAGAGAAAGGATTTTTGTTGGTCTTGTTTTGTGGCATAGTCACAAGCCTCAGTAGCTCAGTGACTAGAACCACATGTTTCTTCTCACTCACAGGTCTTAAGGTTTGTGTGGGTTCCTTTCTTCTTGGTTGGGCTTATCTGGGTTCAGCCAAACTCACCTCCAGCTCAGGTTTTGGATCTGCTCTATTGGCCACACTCATGTTCCCAAGGACAAGGATTGGGGGAGGGGCTGCACGTGCTGTGATGGCAGGGGTTGCATGACCCCGTGGCAAGGGACTCGGGAACAGCATTCCCATCCACCACAGAACCACAGACACGTGTGGCTGATTGCAATGCCAAGTGGTGCTGATGAGGACTCAAGGTCCTAAGACCACAAAGGGGCAGTACCAGAGACTGTCACACATTACTCCTTAGATGTTTTGGAAAGCTAAGTCTTTTGTGTGTTCATGACGCAGGTCACCTGCAAGCTGCTACATAGGAAACCTTCTCAGCTATGGTTACTTCCATGGCATTTGAAGGAACCACTCGTTCGCCATTCTGATGGGCACAGTGGGAAGTGCTGATCATTGTAAAGAATATTAAATGTCAGCAGGGAAGCCTTTCATCATCTTTTATTCAGTTAATCTTAACTAAATATTATTTGTCAGACAAAATAAAAGCCATCTCTTTCCCATCTAAGACAAACATTCTCACTGTGGGCAACAGGGGGGAAAGAACCTGTCCTGCTCAGTTCAGGCGAAAAGAAGACTCCAAGTCTTTTCTGGCCCCATTTCTTAAACATACCAGTGTCCTCTATTTCAGTGCAAGTTCATTTAGAAGTATTGGAAGTGAACTTCCTTCTTAATGTTGCCCCCTACTTGGCTACCAGGGAGGGGGAAAGGATCTTGCACAACAAAGTGGTTTTGTCAGAGTCAATCCAAAGTTTCAAAGGATAAATGTGACCACAGAAGGAAGTTCCACTGGCCTTTCATTTCCGTTCACTTATGGTCCACTTACGTGCCAAGGATGCTGCTGAGTAATTAGGAATGCCTTAGGAAATCTTTGATAAGTGTGGATTCTTCCCACAGAGTTTAGAGCTCCAAGCAGAGTTAGACAACAAGTAAGTATTACTTACTTTCAAAGATCTCTGAATTTATCCCAAACACCTGGTCCTATGTAGTCCTCATGAAAAAGCTAGGTGGTAATTTTATTTTTTAATAAAAGTAGATGAGGGAATTAAGGGCTCAGAGGGCTGAGAACTGGTGAAAATGCCTTTTCTCAGGGAGGCAGGGATGATACTCATACTGAAAACCAGGGCAGCTGAAATGTAGGCTCCTCTATCCCTGTCAGAAGGGTGAGATACTCAGCCTAACACTTCCAGTGTGAACACTAACCTCACCAATGCAGTAAAGAGGACCGGACTAGAACCCTCACCTTTGAAATTATACTTCTAAACTCTGGAAGTGTGTGTGACAGGCTTACTAAGGACCCTCCAAGAGCCTTATATCCTAAACTATAAAGGTGTTAGTTTATTTTTTTTTTAAGATTTATTTACTCATGCATACAAGAACCAGGGCACAGGCCAGATGTGCGGGAGGTGAGAAGATTCACCAGAGACAGAGAAGGACCCCTATAGGTGTTACTTTATATGTCAAGAATCTTTGCAGATATGATTAAGGAGCTGAAAATGGGGGAGATGATGTTAGACTATCTGGATGGGCCCCTAATACAATCGTATGTACTCTTATAAGAGGGATGCAGAAGGAATTTTTTAAATATATTTTTTGCATCATTTTTCATTTTTGCACAATGTATGCATTTTCATCTTGGTTATAGTTCCCATACAATTCCCACCCCCCTTGTTTTGCTCCTACTCCCTCCTCCTCCCCCCGCCTCCCGGAGCATGTCTTTGGTTTATAGTTACTTGTTGATTTTGATTTTTACTTCTGAATCAAGAAGATGTGGTATATATACACAGTGGAATATTACTCAGAAGGAAATTTGAGTACATGAAGAGCAGGAGACTTTGTGACTACAGAAGCAACAAATGGAGTGATGCAAAAGTAAGTCAAAGAATGCTGGTAGCCACCAGAAACTGGAAGAGTCTTTGGATAGAACATGGTCCTGTCAACACCTTGATTTTGATCCACGAAACTAATTTTCAAATTTTGGCCTCCAGAACTGTGAGAATAAATTTCTTTTATTTTAAGCCACAAGATTTTTGACAATTTGCTGCAGCAACCACAGGAAATTAACACATGTGTGCTAACTGGATTCCAATATCCTTTCATTCAGCAAGCATTCATTAAAGATTTGATACATTCCATAAACTGAGGGTCAAAATGAATAAAGTGTAACTTCTTCCAGTTTCATCTCTGAACGGAGGGAGATGGGGTATGGGGTAGTGAGAGCAGACTGTATAAAAAGGGCTTGAGTTGATTTTCAAGTTTCCATAGCACCACTGTAGCAAGATAGAACCATCACTGGTGTTTGCATCAAAAGTCTGGGTATAAAACCCTGTTTTGCCACCCAGTATCTGTGTAACTTGGGAGAACCATTTAGTTTCTCTAAAGTAGAGTTATTGAGCCTCTCCTGGTGGAGCAGCAGTTGAGCGCTGGGTTGCAAAGCTGCCTGCAGCCTCTGCAGCACCAGTTCAATCCCCGGCCGCCGGCGAGTGTCCCATATGGCGCAGCAGACCTCTCCTGCTGCCCGCTGCTCCCCTCAGCAGCGTACTTCATCAGCACGCCTGTTCTGCTCTCCACTCTGGCTCTGGTGAATTCTCTCACCCTCCTGCACTTCTGACTGTACCCAGTGCTTGTATAAATAAATAAATATTTTTTAAAAATAGAGTTATTTCATCTGAAAATAAAGATAACACCTATTATCACAGTGTTTAAAATTATTGAACAAAAAAATGAGTCTAGATGGGAGCCTCGTTCAAACAGGGAAGGGTTTGAATGTCCAAACCCACAGAATATGACCAAAACTTTCACATGGTGTGGTTAGAGAGAGGAACAAATAAACCTTTTACACTTATGACATTGAACTGAAAATAAAAATTATTGATTTATTTTGTTTTCAAGTTCTTTTGTGGAATACAAAGTCTGGGGTGATGTCATACCTTTTGTCATTACATCTAAGTGTGAGAATTTACTAGTTGTTCTCCAATCAGGCAGCACACATCACAATGTACTTGAGATGAACCAGACCCTGAAAGATGATGAAATGATTGACGATAGGGGCAAAACGAAGACAACACTGCCCTCTGCAACATTGTAGGTGCTTGTGGTTATGACTGAGTCAGGCTCACTAGAATATCATGCTATAGACAAGAATGTTGATAGAACAGGTCCTTAAGAAGAAATCCAATTTTCTTATCACTTTGGTTGTCTGGAATGGCCAATGAAATCCACTTGGTTTGAATGCCATGAGCTAAGGGTCAAAGTGATAGCTGAAAGGACAATCAGGGCCCTAGCCCAGGCTAGAAGGATCCCCAATTGCATGGACAGGACAATAGACAGAGGAAGTGGAGAAAGTCCCATGTTCTTCTTGTAGATATTTTAGAGACTGAGACACCATGTGTGTTTCTAAGCCAAAGAGATCAACATTTCCCAGCAACAACCTACCTTAAAAATGCTCCTATCACATTGCAACTGTACAGAAGTCATCATGTCATGTATATGGAACCAAAACCCTTATGATTATGGTTCAGAAAAATATTTTCATATGCCACCTGCATCTCCAGCCTGGGTGATCATGTTTTTTGATTCGCATATAGTGTCCTGGGGTCATAGAAAATCTTACACAAGGTGAGAGGAAATTATCTAAATGCATGCAGGTCTTTGAGAGATGACATTTCTATATGATGGCATGTGCATGGACTATGCTTTCTACCCTGGGATCAATAGATGGCCTGGAGTTTTCTAGAATCATAATCTAGGCATCTGCAGTTGAGATCTGGAGTCATAGAAGATGTCATGGTTTCTCAAATACAGGTAACAGGATCTGAATGTCATTTACTTGAAAAAAATAGAGTCAAAGCTCCAGCAAAATGTTTAGGTCTCTGGATCTATACTGGACCCCAGGGAATCATACTTGGGAGATCAGGACAGGGTCTAAAGAGGAGAGAGGCTGATGGCAAGAATCATAAGCACACAAGAGTATTACCTCTGTCTATTTCAGAGACCCAAGTCCCCCAATGTGCAAACTGACTGAGATGCAGGCAGCCTTCTGGTGGATCAAAACAAGTTCTATATTAGGAAAATCAAACATGTTGCAAACATTGCCCCAACACCCTGTGACATGTCTGTGCCAGGTGTCATTAAGCAATCAATTGTCCTTGCTTCACCCAGTCACAGCCTCAGAAGCCTTCTTTTCTTTTAATATATTTTTAATTTTTATTTTAAAAGTAGCAAAAGGTTTATTTACAAGGGAAGGGGAATGAGGAAATGTACAACTCAGGGAGAAAAGAGGGAGATAAATTCTTAAATGTGCCCTGCCGTTCTGCCGACCTGGAATCCCAAATGACCTGCCAAGGCCAAACCTGCCTGGCCAAAAGCATGAGCCAAGAGTGCCCGACCCCACTAACATGGCTGGTTTTTATTTACAAACAGAGAAAATGGCTGCTTAACTCCGCCCTTAGGTCCTTGCCACTTCCCTTTGGGGATCCTGGGCCAGGATATGCAGCAATGTTATATTTTTTTTTCCAGCAAAGCTAACTTGTGTTCACATTTTCTCTCCCCTTGATACCAACACAGCATGAAAATAGTGGTAGTATTTTTTTTTTTTACTACTTATCACAGAAGCCTTCTTTTTTATTTAAATATTTTATTTTATATAATTTTTACATCTTTTTTCATCTTTGCACAATGTATGCATTCTCATTTTGGTCATATTCCCCATACAATTGCACACCCCCCCCCTTATTTTGACTCTAGTCCTTCCTTCCGACCCCCTTACGCCCTGTACTGTGTCTCTGGTTTATAATTGCTTGTTGATTTTGATTTTTACTTTGTATTGATTAGTCTTTTTCTTGGTCTCTTATTTAGGTTTTCTAAACTCCTGCTATGAGTGAGACCATCTAGTATTTTTCTTTTTCTTTTTTTCTTATTTCGCTGAGCATGATCCCTTCTAGCTCCATCCATGTTGCTGCAAACTGCACGTGTTTATCTTTTTTGATTGTTGAGTAATATTCCATCGTGTATATGTACCACATCTTCTTGATCCAGTCATCTATTTTTGGGCATTTGGGTTGCTTCCATAGCTTAGCTATTGTAAACAGTGCTGCTATAATCATAGGGGTGCAGGTGCCCTTTGGAATTACTGTTTCTGTGTCATTTGGATAAATACCTAGGAGTAGGATTGCTGGATCATATGGAAGCTCTATCTTTAGTAGGACAAGAAATCTCCACACAGCTCTCCATAGTTGGACCAGTTTGCACTCCCACTAGCAGTGCCGGAGAGTTCCTTTTTCTCTACAACCTCGCCAACATTTGTTGTTGCTAGTTTTTTTAATATGTGCCATTCTCACTGGTGTGAGATGGTATCTCATTGTTGTTTTGATTTGCATTTCCCTGATTACAAGTGATGTTGAATCAGAAGCCTTCTTAACACATAGCTTCAAGCAGCAGTACCCTTGGCATGGGGAGCTATCCATGGTGCTGCATCAGCCTCTGACCTTAGATTCACCCCTTCTGCTAACACTCCCCTCCTTTCTCTCTTGTCCTTTTTTCACTTCCAATCTCCCTTCTCCCTTCATTCTTTCCCTCTGTCTTTTATCTCTACCCCCTACCTCTGTCTCCTCATTCCCTACCTTTCTCTCCATTCCTGCTCTCTCACTAGTGCCCAGCTCCATGAAATTAGTCTGCTGCTGTCTACACTCCCATCCAATTTGGCCATTCCATGACTTCTAGGAGGAAGGGACTTGATAGCAGTTTCTATCAGGTGTGAGTGAGTGGATGCCCAAACCTGCATGCTACTCTCCATCAGGAAGCTCTCCCACCCTCGCCCCCACTTGCCCACTCATGATCCTTTCTTCCATGCATTCAATTATCAACTAGTTCCTGGCATCCACCTTGGTCTGCACCAGCCATTCCCTTTAACTACAGGAGACAACTTGACTTATTGAATTGCAAATTGGGCCTTTTCTATCCCCTTGCAAAATTGAATATGACTGCTGACTCTAGAATAAGTCCAAATTCTTTGATCTGTTTGTAACCTGACTCCTGCCTAATGTCAATTTTCCCAGGGGGTTGAAGAAACTCAGGGTCAAAGAGTCAATAGTTATTTCCACATTTATCAATATGAAAACCAATAGACTCCATAGTGTTGTGTTAAGTCACGCCAATCAGGTAGAATAGACTTTTTAAAAAACATTGATGAATACTAGAGAATATTTGAAACATCTTGAAATGTCAGAACCTTTACAAAACCAGTCATAAATGATGTGAATAAGAAGTTTCCTAAGAGTAGAATTTTAGAATAATAAAAAAAAATGACCCAGATGAAATGATTAGTGTTAGTAAAATAGGTTTTGAAGGAAATAAAATAAGAAGACTGAGAGGGGAATTTATCCTTATTAGTCAGAGGGTGCTTTTAAGCCTTTTTTATGAGTTTCAGACCTTGTTGACTGTTAGAAATGATCCCAAGTGCCACTCTCCATTTGCAGAGACTGCCATTGACAACACCCCTCCTTTGAAAATCTGGTGCCAACTGCTGCAGAACTCAAAGTTCAGGGTCCCTTCTCTATGGTTTCCCAGAGGCTGGGCATTTGAAAACCACAGCTGGGAGTCATTATCTCTCAAAAGAGAAGACTGTGAAATTGCTAGCCACCCCAATTGTTCTGAGATTGTTCTAACATTGACTTTGTGCATGTGAGAGAATAGCATTCTTTTCACGTGTTCTCAGGCTCAAATTCCTGTTCAGATAAGATGAATTTTCAAGCAGGCAGAAAAATGGACTGTTGGAGAGGGACATGGTAGAAGCCAGTCCTGCCTGTAAGGTGGGACAAAGATCCAGAACCAGGTCCCAAACACTGCGGCTCTCAGCTCTGGGACCTTCCTTCTTCCTCTGGGGATTGAGTGTCCTCATCAACAGGTAGGAGAAGGTTCTAAAAATAATTGTTTATGTCCTTTAATTTCCAAGAGATATAACAAATATGACAGGATAAAAATCAATAAGAAAATAGATGGGATAGAAAGAGTAGAGCAGATAATAAGCAGCAGATGAAAATGATGGCAATGTAGAAAACCACATGGAATACAGTTGACACTTTGCTGGAAGTGAACAAAAATCTGGATTTGAATTCCCAAGCAGTCTGTGCAGTGAGAAAAACCATGAAAAGTGAACAGTACACTGCAGTCACCCTTGAGTGCCCTAGCAATGCAACTGTAGGGCTGGGTTATTTCACACTGTCCATCTGGGATGCAGTTCAGGTGAGATGTGAGTGTGGCTGAGAGACCATGCAGGTCCTGTTGATTCTGGTGTTTTAATCCAAAGTCCTATAAAAAAGTAGTATATTAATGTTATACAGCTTTTATTAAAATCCCTGTGTGTTTGTGGGTCTACTATATGGTGCAACTAGGTGATATAAACATATCAGACCTGGTCTCCACCATTAGGGATTTAGAAATATGTTTGTGGAATCGGGACAATGTAGACTTGATTTTGTAATATTATTGCCATCTTAGGCTGACTCTTTCCAGAAGTGTTAGTGTTTGGTCTGAGTGGTTCCAGGAAACAAAAGAGGGAAAGTGTGTCAGGGAAGGAGGGCAATTACTTGTGTGATCCAGGAGGGAAGGGCAGTCATATGGCAAAGTGCAGGAGAAAAGAAAGGAGGTTTAAACAAGAGAGTATTATCCCACCCTGGGCATTTTTCTATCACAGAAAGGGTGATCCAGTCCTATTGTTAGTAATAATATCCATGAGTAAGAAAGAAGAAAAATCAAAATCAGTATGATGCATGGGGACCGCAGAGAAGAAAATATGAAGATAAATGTATCGGGTATGGTAGGAAGATTGAAGAGTGAATTTTGCAAGTGTCTACTGACTGGGATACTCAGCTGTCCATAGCATATGTGATCAGAGCCAGGACTTTATTCCTTGGCCCTAGAGAAGCTAATATTGAAATAAATGCTTTGAGATTATGTGTGCTAACATCGATTGTTGTTGTATTGGGTCAGGATGTGCTAATTCCTCTTTCTCATATCATCAGGGGAGAAACTGTAATTTTGGTGAGCATCTTGATGTGATTTATGTAAGTTGCTTTCACACTTTTCATGTCCCCAAGACCTACGCATCTTTACTCTGATTCCCTGAATGCCAACATTCTTTTTGACTATTGTTTGAATCAAAGATTTTGAGATGGAGATGCCCAGAGGGGAAGGAACACTATGTTCATTGAACATTTAGAGCAGGCATACAGACTAGTGACTGAGTATAGTCTGACTTTGGACTCTGGCTGTGTTTGCCAATTCCAGAATCTGGGCAATTATTTAGCCTTCCAAAGACTTTGTTTCTTCAACTATAAATTGGGAATAAACATCCTCATTCTCAGCCTAGGTTTGTTTTGACAATTAAGCCAAGAAGCACTTGATTTGCTACATAAAAGGGCTCAATAAATTACAATGGCATTCTCGTATATACATGAAGATTGCATAAATGTAATTAATACAAGTCATTGCCTTTTAGCATGATTAATTTACAGATAATAGAAGAACCACAAATAAACAGTCATAGTTGAGAAAGGAAAACAAACAAAATCACAAAACAAAAAAGCCTTGGATGGTTTTTTCATATACAGGTAAAGATATTTAACAACCATTGTAATGTTGTACAATACCCCCTTAGCTTCTTAGTGTAAGCATCTTTGACTCTTTCCATGATGCATTTTCTGGTGCCCAAAGCAGGCTCAGCTTGTAAGCTAAGAAGGTGGAAATCTTAGTTTAGTTGCTGCCCTAGAAGCAGAGCCAATGGAGACTGGACAATTGTCACCACTCCCTCCTCTCTCTAGTAGGACAACTTGGAGATGTGTCCTAAATTTTCACCCACAGGACTGAGACCCACATGCCCAGCATGGTCACCTGTTCACTAACACATCCTGTTCTGGCTTTCTTCCTTGCCCTGTCTCACATGCCCACTTCCCCACTGCAGGGGGTTCCTTTGGAACCAGCAAATTAATGACTTGCACTCAAATCTTTGTCACAGTGTATACTTTTGGGGTAATCAAAGCTAAAATAGATTATTTTTTAGAAAAAATATCCAGGCAAACACTGTACAACTGGATTAAGACAAATAAATACTTTTTCCACTCAAGTAGAATATAAGAATTTTTAGATAATAGTGTAATATGTAGTTTTAAGATCACGGCTCATCTGTAGCAGATTAACTGTTCCAATCCTTCATTTATAACATGATATTTCTGGAATATTAATCAACATAAGATATTGAGCAGAGTGGTTGACATAGAGTCATTCTTAAATATCTTTAAATCACCTGTATTAAGTTATAATTTGCATGTAATAAATGCATACATTTTAAGGCTATAGTTTGATGTTTTAACAAATACATAGCCCAAAATAAACAGTGCTTTAATAAAGCTAACATTTCCATAACTTCAGAAAGTCCTTTTGCTATTTGCAGCAACCTTCACTCCATTCCTGCCTCAAGCAAGCATTGAATTGCAATTTATCACTATATTCCAATAAACTTTTATTTAAAGATACGATTAGAGGTTGAATAGCAGTGATTTGAAAAAAAATTGATTATGCTCTATTATTTTCATCAAAATTATTTGTATTCATCACTTTTAAGAATAATAAAGAAAAAGATAAAGTCAACTTCAGAATTTATGTGTTTTCTCTTGACTCTCATATATAATGAGGTGAGATGTGGAATGTGAAGACAAATAAAAGTTGCAATTGATTTAAACTTTGTGATGTATCCTGCTATAATATTTCCAGAAACACAGATCCACACTCATTCACTAAATAAGAGAAAAAAACATTCAAATGTAACTTGATCTTCATTCCATTTCTTGAAATTTTAGCAGTCATATTGAATTAAGTGCAAATTTCAACATCTCATCTCTACAAACCCCAGGGAGCAAGGTCCAGGGTCCAGGAGGAATACCCAAGAGTTGTTTTCTGAGTCAATCAATTATATAACAAATGTTTTTACAATTTCCTATATGGACTAAGGGCGCTTGACACTCTGTAACAGACAGATAACTCTTCATGGAGAGTATATCCCCATGTGACAAATCTGTACTTAACTGAGCAAGGAGAAAACCAGCACCAGAGTGAAATGAAGGGACATGATAAAGGGTGTCACTTTAGAAGGTCTCTAAAGTTTAAGGGGATTCAGAATGACACGGAATGAGCTAGAATGGAACAGGTTAAAGAAAAGCATGGCAAGCAAACAAAATTCTTGAAGATGGAACATGCTTGGCATGTACAAACTTATAAGCAGGTGTGAGTACATAGCTAGAAGTAGGCAGGAGGAAGAGAGGGAGGCACATATCCTAGGAGAAGATTAGTATTGATCTGATATTCAGTGGGGAGAAATTAGTAAATTTAAGGCTGATTTCTGTGTGCTCTGAGTGCTATAGGGGAGATTAGATTGTGGGGGAGCAAGAAAAAGTGGGTACTTAGTCATCCAAATGAGATGATGATGTCTTGGGTCAATAGTATAGTTAGAGTGACTGACTTTATATTCAATTAGAGGTAAAATTAAAAGTATTTGCATCTAAATGGCCAACAGGCATATGAAAAAATGTTCAACAGCCCTTATAATCAGGGAAATTCAAATCAAAACCACAATGAGATATTATCTTACACCAGTAAGAATGGCACATATCAAAAAAACAAAACAAATAACAACAAATGTTGGCAAGGATGTGGTGAAAAAGGAACTCGCCTACATTGCTAGTGGGAAGGCAAACTGGTCCAAACACTATGGAAAGCTGTCTGGATGTTTCCCAGTCTACTAAAAATGGAGCTACCATATGACCCAGCAATTCCACTTTAGGGATCTACCCAAAGGACACAAAAATATTGATTCAAAAAATACTTGTGCCAGGACTCCCCTGGTGGCGCAGTGGTTGAGTGCTGGGCTGTGAAGCTGCCCGCAGCCTCTGCAGCGCCGGTTCGATACCTGGCCACCGGCGAGGGTCCCATATGGTGCGCAGACCTCTCCTGCTGCCCGCTGCTCCCCTCAGCAGTGTACCTCGGTCCTTCTGCCTGCACTGCTCCCCACTCTGGCTCTGGTGAATTCTCTCACCCTCCCACCCTTCTGACTGTACCCAGTGCTTGTATAAATACAAATAAATAAATAAATCTTAAAAAAAAAAAAAACTTGTGCCCTTATGTTTATTGCAGCACTATTTATAATAGGTAAAACCTGGAAACAAAGACCTCCCCTGGTGGCACAGGTGGTTGAGTGCAGTGCTGTGAAGCTGTCCTCAGCCTCAGCAGTGCCAGTTCCATCCCAGCCGGCCAGGGAGAATCCCATATGGTGCAGCTGACCTCTCCTGTCTTGCCCGCTGCTCCCCTCAGCACTGTATTTCAGTCACTCTGCCTGTTCTATTCCCCGCTCTGTCTCTGGTGAATCCTCTCACCCTCCCGCGCATCTGGCCTGTTCCCCGGTTCTTGTATGCATGAATAAATAAATCTTTAAAAAAAATAGATGACTGGATCAAGAAGATGTGGTATATATACACAATGGAATACTATTGTGTAATCAAAAAGATAAACTCTTGCAATTTGCATCAGTGTGGATGGAGCTAGAAGGAATTATGCTCAGTGAATAAGTCAGAAGGAAAAATAAAAATATCAGATGGTTTCACTTACAGGAGGAATATAGGGGAACCAAATAAGACATCAGTGGAAAAAATAATAACAGTACACAACATAATAAAAAAAAACAGACTTATAAATCAGAGACATACTGCAGGGGAGGAGGAGGGAGAGGGATCAGAGGGAGGGAGGAAGGAACACAGAGATACTGAGGTGATGGTGCACAGGTGCACTGGTGAAGGAAATTCTATGGGGACTACACCTAGTGGGGGGAAGCAAACATTGTTTAAAAATGAACAATGAGGGCCTCCCTGGTGGCACAAGGGGTTGAGACACAACCTATGAAGCTCTCTGTAGCCACTGCAGCACGAGTTTGATCCCCGGCCAGGAAGCAACCCACATGGCACAGCAGACTTCTCCTGACTCGCCCGCTGCTCCACTCAGTAGTGTATTTAAGCCAGTCTGCCTGTTCTGTTACCCACTCTGTCTCTGGTGAATCCTCTCACTCCCATACCTCTTGCCTGTAACCCTGTTCTTGTATGCATAAATAAATAAACAAATAAATATTTTTTAAATGAACAATGATGTAATATATATGTATATATAAAGTATTTGCATCTATATCTACACCTACATCTTTATATATAATGCATTTGATTGGTATCTAGGAAAAGGTAATGTCAGAGATATAGGTAAGGAATTCATCAATCTTTACATGATATTTAAAGCAATGTTCTGGATGAAGAATTATTCATCCAGAATAATTGCTGAGAAAGAAAGGAGGGTATTCACCATTTGGAAGACAAAGAAAGATAGGGAACATAATGGAGATGGGAAAGTTGGGGGCGGGAGCAAAATGAGGAGATGTGAATCATAGAAACCCCAAAAGAAAGTATTTCAAGAAATATTTAATAAATTAACTCCAGAAAGAATGTCTGTGCTTACTAACGACCACTACCATTGTTGATGAAGGGGTAAGAATCTGGTGGTTTGGCTTCAAGCTGCCTTAACAGAATTTACTTTAGTGAATTCCCTTGGTACCATTTTGTTCTCAACTGCCCACCCAGTGCTGTTCTGGTTTTCTGTTAGTACCACAGACAAATGGTTCTACTTCAACATTTGTTTATCCCCCACACACCCCTTTTTTTAGTCCACCCTTGTATCCTTGGAGCAATGAGATTTGGCATGGTTATAATCCAGAAATTTTTCCATTGGCTTCATGATCTCATGGTGTAGCATTTGAGTTTAGTTAAAGAAGCCTCAAGTCCCAGTTCGTGCACTTGTTGGGAGAAAAATTCCTAGGTCAGCCAATAGTCACTCCTGTTTCATTTTACATGTTTGCTCTTAAGAAAAAAAAATCTCTTACACAGCTCAGAAATATAGGAAGTCACAGGAGATTATTTTTTGGAAATAATTCTGGTTCAGATATATGGTATCATTCCAAAACCCTGGCATTGCCTTCCTCCTACATTTGTATTTCACTTCTCTAGCTCTAATCCCTTTGAGCATTTTCTCAAGATCCACTCAGGTTAAAAGATAAATGGTAGATAAACAAATTTTTTTTAAGACATGTCCAGAGTGACCATTAAGTAGATTGCCAAATCGGTCAAAGAATCCCCAGGTTAGAACCATCTTTGTTTCTTATGCTTTGTTACTATCTTTTGGGAGGAAGTACACTTTGCAATGTGCATAGAGTTAACTGCTGGCTTTATTAATGGTCTGTTAACTGGTGACACAAAGCACATGATGTCATCACGGAAGAATGCTAATCTCTAGCAAAACACACAGCCTCTCAATCTATGTCTGAGCAACTTGGAAACAATTTTGCCAATATGATTCAACTATAAAAAAATTTAACAAAAACATTCCCAGCAGTGGCCTCTGCCCTTCTACATATGGCTTTGCCTTTGCTTAGGAACGTGGGAGCTGCTTGGTTCCTCTGGAAGTTGGATGCAATTATAAAACCTTAAGTCAGACAATGAGGGTCGCAAGACAAATGTGTTTTCTCTCATGAACTCTCTCTTACTCTCCCCCTGAAATGTGGGGTGCTAAATGGCTGAATTTAAATACTCCTTTTACTGTTCTGATTGCTCTTGGCTGTCCACAATCATGTATCAAAGGGCAGATCAGAAGAGCAAGGCTCTTTTTCCTTATCCTAACAGTTTCCACCAAGATCATCTCAACCTTCATATTACTCAAGCTAATGGTCCATTCTACGGTTGCAGTTTCATTGGCCTCTCTGCAGCACTAGGAATTCTTATACACCAGATTACCCTTTGCACCTTTGGCTGCCACGTCACATTCTCCTTCCAGGTCCCCTTCTCTGCTTGCCTCTTCAACATTGGCTTCAAAGATCTTGCCCAAGCTGGCCTTTCTTCTCACACACACACCTTCAAAGTGATCCACTCTCATTATGCTCAGTGAAATAAGTCATAAAGAAAAAGAAAAATACAGGATGGTCTCACTCATAGCAGGAATTTAGAAAACCTAAATAAGGAACCGGGAAAAAGACTAATTAATACAAAGTAAAAATCAAGATCAACAAGCAACTATAAACCAGAGACATACCACAGGGGTGGGAGGAGGGAAGAGAAGAGGAAGGACTAGGGTCAAAATAAGGGGGTGCAATTATATGGGGAATATAACCAAAATGATAATGCATACATTATGCAAAAATGAAAAATGATGTAAGAATTATATAAAATAAAATATTAATATAAAAAAAGAAAGGAGGAGAAGGATCCATACAAAGAAAACTGTAAAAAAAATATTAATTTGTTGCTAATCTTAACAACTGTGTTTCTTCCAAATACTATTATAAAAGTAAAAAAAAATTGATGAAATTAAGAATGTATTGTTACTATAAGCAACTGTATGCTCACAATCTCGGAATTTCAACCAAGAAATAAAGATTGTATAAAATTAAAAAAAAAACAAGCAAACAAAACCAAAGTGATCCATTCTTGAGGTTTCCCTAATGGCCAGCCTAGGTATCTCCTTTCAAGTTGCATAAGAATGTTAGCTGAACACATTCATCCAGATTCTTCCATGTATTTTCTCATTTACTTACTCCAGCTAATTAATAACTGAAGATTCCTGCTTGCTAAGGCAGAGTGGGGACACAACCCCTTTTGTCACCCACTGAGTGGATGTTTTGCCACAGGTAGATCAAACTCAAAATGATCATGGTAGAGTTAGCATCTTGGACCTTAAAACAGCCCCCTACTTATGAATCATTCCCAGTAGTTAGGGCATGAAACAGAACAATGCACCCCTAACCCCTGGCAATTCTATTCTCTAGCACTTAAATCAGTTACCTTTTCCCATCTCATTTCCACCACCACCACCCCTGGGCTAAGTAACTCCCAACTCTTGTCTGAATTATGCTGACTACATTCTGTTTTATTCCTCTTTGTGACTTTCCATTTTCTTAGTATAAAGTTCATGGTCATGGATCTGTCCCTGTCTGCCTCCTAACCTCCCTATCATATCCCCTATCAGACTCCAAAGTGACCCACTGATGGCTTTCTGTAGTTGCAAACTTGTGTCCGACTCTCCTTCAGTCCTGGCCCCTTTACACATGGTGTTCCCTCCTCCTAGGGAGTTCTGTCCCCCACTCCACCCCTTCCAATTTCCCCATGCTAACTTCTGCCTTTCCTTCAGGTCTGGGAGCTCAATGACTCTCTCTCTAGGAGTACTTCAACTCCCCAAGGCTGAATCTGGGGCCGCCTCCATTGCCACACCCCAAACATGCCATAACATGGCACATGATTCTGTCAATGTCCACCGTCCTGCCCATGTAATAGCTGCCTTAATCCCCATCTAGCATGGTGCCTGCCATAGCATGTGTTCAGTAAGTACTTGCTGAGTTAATGAATGAGATTACTAGTCTTTAAGTGAAGCACATAGCAGGGTATCAAGGGACAAAAAGCTTTGTGTACTTGAAAGTGAGGGGAGTTTTGGAGGAATAAGAATGTCCTCAGTGATGGCTCTAAGAAGTAGAATAGAAGTGATATAGAGTAAGTCCTCCTGGTTCTTTTTCCTACCAGTTTTAGAAAAGATCAAATTATCTTTCAAGTTACTTGGGAAATTCCTGCGGATTATGTAAGGCAATCTAATAAAAGAATTCAGGGAAAACTGCAGAAAGTTGGCCTGCTGACCAAGCCACATTCACAAATGAGGATCTAAGATTATTTACTATTAATTGAGTCCTTAAATATGCTTGCTATTAGAAATGGTCTGCTTTTCTAGGAATCTGATATCTGAATAGATTGAACTGAAATTGGCAGGATTTAAACTGGAATAATACCTAGAACAAACTTAACTTACACATAATGACAAGTTGGGAAGAATTCATATATTTTAAATGTATATTTGCAAAATAGTTGTAAAATTCCTTTTAAATGTAACTATTATTATTTGGGGGCTTATTTTTTAATCTTGAACTTTTGTACTCTAATCTCTGCACCAAAACAAGTTCCTGGAATAAAGAAATAATAGTTATACCATGAGAAAAACTTTTCATTTTTATTTATTTATTTATTTATTTGTTTGTTTGTTTATTTATTTATTTATTTATGCTATTTGATCTGTCAGCCAGAATAAAAGTACCAGGGCATCGGGCCAAAAAGCAGGATTAAGGGAACCTCTCAGGAAATGAGCTTCCCATCTCAAATGGCAGCTGTGAAGAGGGTACTTGGGGTATTCCAGGAAGTAAACCTGCCAACAGGTCAGTCAGCAGTGAAGGGAGGCCTTCCCTAGGTAATTCTGAGCCTGACACCCAGAGAATGCATGACTTGCTTTACACAAGGAAGAGGTCCTTTGCAAAGCTGTCCCAAGGAAGCTTGTTCTATTGATGGGCTCTCTGTGACCAAACTAGTTTTCTAGATTCAGCCCTCATATAGTTTCCGTTTGGTTGCTCTTTTGCCCAATCCTAAGTCATACTTATGGCTAAACTACATTCCAAAGTTTCCAGTTTACATAATTAAAACAGTATCTAGAACAATCAATGTTTCATGAAATATGGAACTAAGAGTTTATGGATCTTCAATTTCACAAAGTAATTTTCATGCAAATCATCAAACTTTAATCTCCACAATCCTGTAAAGTATTTATATTATGACCATTTTAAAGGTGGAAAGAATGATTCTCAAGGAGATAACTTATCCAAGACCATTCAGCAGTTAAGTAAAGCAATAAAATAACTAGATAGCAGCATATGGAGTGTTAAATAACAAAGTAAAAGGCATTATTAGAGTTTCTCACACTTCCTTGGGTATTAAACACAAAACCCCTGATGACATCCACACTACAACATCCAGGTCAGGGCCCTGTCTTCACCTTCTTGAACTACTTGTATTACCAGTTGCAGTTGGTTATGCTCTAATCCTTGAGTCTTCTAACACTTGTCTTCTAGTCTTTTGATTCATTTTGACTTTTATTTTCTTTTCTCTCCATAATCAGCTTCTCTTTCATAACCACACTTGCTTTCCAGGTGATTGCTTCCAGGCACCTGACTTTGAAAACCATCTATACCCTAGCAACTTCCACAATTTTGTCTTTAGCCTGTACCAAGATTCACATATTTGTCTATCCAGATTCCCACATCCCACATGAATTGGATATCTAAACATAACATCTCCAAAACAGCTGTTATCTGCCCCCTCTACCTTTTATCTTCTCTTCCTTTACTGTCAACATCTCAGGCTTCCAGAAGCTAATCTCAAAAATCTCAGTGTAGAGTAAATGATTTTTCAGGCTTTTCTGCCCTCCCACCATTAAGATTGCCCTGCTTGATGGGGTACCTGTAGTTGTTACATTGTTGCAAACTGGCTTATTTATGTCTGTGGGCCATGGGAAGGGTATTGAGAGAGAGTCACCAAGAGAAGAAGCAGGAGAGAGGCACGAGAGAGAAGGGGAGAAAGAAATCCTGAGAAACCCAGAGTGAAGACTTGCTGGGAGCCTGGAGGCACCCTGGCCTCCTGGTCCCCAGTGCCCCTGCCTGCTGTGTACCTGTTTGCCACACTACATGTAAAGCTCAATAAAAGCCTGTTAAAGCCACTGACGGCTCCAAGACTCTTCTTGACTGGGTCTACTCAGATCATCAGAAAACCTGCTCAGTGGCCATCCTGCCCCCTACACTGAGGCATCCCTAACCCAGCAATTCCACTGTTAGATATTTCCCCAAGAAAATTGAAAGTATATATCTGCAAATGTCTTGTACAAGGATATTCATAATAGTCTTTTTCATAATAGTCCCAAAATACAAACCATCCAAATATCCATGAACAGGATATATTTAAGGAATTCTACTCAAATGAAATGAACTGCTGATACAACCATTGCATGCAATAGAGTGAAAGAATATCTACTATATGGTTTCATTTATATGAAATTGTTGAAGTGGAAATTAATCTTTTGGTAATAGAAATCAGACTCTGGTTTCCTTGGATTGGGGTGCTTAACGGGGACGCAACACAGAGACCCATCTGGATTGATATGAATGTTCTATATACCTTGTACAAAGTGAAGATTATACACAGGTGTATTGAACTCATACAACTCTTTGGCTCAAACACCAAAAAACTATATGTTTCATTTTATATACATTATATCACCCCCCAAAATAATTTTGGAAACCCGCCCCATTTTTATGAATGTCTCCAAATATGAGATTGAAGAGTATGTTGGATATTTCAGAGCATGCTGCCTTCATTGGCAAGCACATGTTTGGGCTGTGGGATGCACTCACCTAGGCGGCAGAGCTGTGTGGCCCCAATAGCAGGAGCCTTGGGTTAGATTCTATTTTTTATTTTTATTTTTTGCATCGAAGACCTAGGGCATAGGCCATTGGTTCAGGGTGGGGTGAGAGGATTCACCAGAAAGAGTGGGGAAGCAGAGCAGGCAGATTTGCTGAAATACTCTGCTGAGGGGAACAGAGGGCAAGACAGGACAGGTCCACTATGCCATATGTGAGTTAACTCCCTGGCCAGGGATTGAACTCTGGCCGTAGCAGTGACAGCACTGAGACTTAACCCTAGGCCACCAGGGAGGCCCCTGGGCTAGGTTCTAGATCAACATCCTAACCCGACCTTCCTGTTTACTTTGGGAAAGACTGCTTTCCAGCCTCTAAATATTCCCAGTTCATGGTAAGTGTATGGGTGAGAAGTAAACACCACTTCAGGGTTGCAAACTGTCTTCCATGCCTTTCAAACCCCAGGTGAGTGGTATTAAGCCTTTTTAGAGGAAATACCAAATGCAATTCCAAAATGGATGTAGCAATTTAACCAATCAAAATCCAGTGTTAGTTGTTGGCTCACAGAAATCCCAAAGTTGCCAATATGATTTATCTTAATTTTACAAGTGTTAAGTCCTGGAATATAAAGCCAAGGACAACCTTTTCTGAGGATGAGAAGCGTATGTTTCCTAATAGTGGGACCAACGTTTAAGACCTTTGGGGAGAAGTATGCACAGCTGCATGATTATCTAGGTATCCCCCTACTGAAAAAAGATAAGGAGACTGGAGATATAAATCCTAAATAAATAAATACCAAATCTGGATAATTCAAGTAGCTTACAAATCTATGGTTTGAATTCTGCTTGGGAAGTGAGATGTCCACCTGGAAATAGTATTGCTGTGTTTCTGTTGGCTCTCAGTCAAAGAAAATGAGAAGTGCATCAGCAGCGCCAGCAAATGCTGAGAGAATATGGTCCTCTTATCACGGAGCAACATACAAAATATAAAAAGACAGAGCTGGAAAGTTGTGAATCTGAGTTTGTCTTCCTTATTGGGGCCATCAGACCACTGATATGTTTCTAGCACCTTCAACCAGTGTAGGCTGTCAGTGTGGAGTTTTGAGACTCATTTCTCTAGTTATTTATAAAATAAACACAAGCTGTTGTAGGGTAAATAGTTTTCAGGCTTTTCTGCCCTCCACAGGTAGGATTGCCCTGCCTGATGGGGCACCTGCATTATGTTTCATTGTTATAAGCTATATTATTAACTTCTGTGGGCCATAGTAGCAGTATTGAGATAGTCACCAGAAGTGAAGCAGGAGAGAGAGGCAGGAGAGAAAAGGGGAGAAAGAAGAAGGCCAGAGAAGGCCAAAGTGAAGGCTTGCTGGGGGCTTGGAGGCCTGCTGCCTTCCTGGCCCCCAAAACCCCTGCCTGCCATGTACTTGGTTGCAGCACCACATATAAGAGCTCAATAAAAGCCTGAGAAAGTCACTGAGGGCTCCAGGACTCCTCCTTTACCCTGTCTGCTCAGATTCTAGAAACCTGCGCAGTGGCCTGTCCTGCCACTACAATTGACATTTGTCAGCAGGATAATTCAAAGCAAACGGGTATGGAACCCTCCAAAGATCTCAGGAGGGATTGAGGAGCAGACTGCCTTTGCCTGTGACAATGCTGGCCGTGCCATGGCAGCACAGATAGTGACCAGAGTCCAGGAGCTGTGGAAAGAGCTGAAGATGCTGCAGGAGCACAGGAGGTGGACAAGGTCCAGGAGCTGCAGGACCGGGATGAGACCTCAAGTGGAAGAGGAGACGGCCCGGGAGGACCAGACCATGACCCCTGAGGCAACAGAATCGTCGGGGAAGAAAGAACCACGAGTCGGAGCTTGCCAGTGCTGATGCAGGAAAAATCTGATGGACTTGGACTTACAATACTGCTCGAAGGCAGAGGAATTTTGGCAGGGTAATGTTCTGTTTGGGGGACCCTGGGGGAGGATGGTATTATTTGCACACCCCAAGATATGGGAATCTGGGGGTGGCTAGTGGGCCTTGATGGCCAAAAGCAGCCTGTGTACTGCCCAGTAGCCAGGCAGAGGAAAAAAGCCAACTTAGAAAGGCAAAAGCTGGTGCTGAGACTGGGAAGCCCTGAGCGGCTGTTAAGTAGCCTAAGTATGCTAAAGAAAGCCAGTGAGTCTCTTAAAATCACCTGTAGGCGATGCCCTGCTCATGGTTGAGTGAGGGTGAGGAGCTGAGGAACCCGTCCTTGGGGAACGGGTGAGGAACATGGCTTGTGGTGGAGCCCACAGCCAAAAAGGGACCCAGGAGAGGCCGCATGTGGAGGTTGTATCCACAGATCCCCAACCCATGTGCTTGTGCAGTGGGTTGGCCTGAGTGCAGGGGTCTGCATGTCGCACTGGTGGCTATGAAAGCCGAGTGTTGGAGTGATGGCAGACAGAAACCCTGAGGGTTGGGCGAGTACCCCCAAAGACAGAATCGCCAATCCAAGAGTGAGTGCATCCTGGGGGTTGATGTGGTGTATGGCTTGTGGCCGAGACCACAGCCAGAGAAGGCCAGGAAGCCTGCCGGCTCCTAGTGTGTGATGGCAGATGCCTGAGTGGTTCCCTGCTCTTGTATGAGCAGCACCTTTGGCAGCAGAAGTGATGGATCATCTTCTCGTGCCAATAATGGTCTTTTGCCACTAGGTTGGTGCCCTGCCTGGACTCAATTGTGTTGTTATATTGTGTCATTGCTATTTTCTTTAGTGAGCCATGGCAGCATTGTTTGTGTTTGTTAAGGGAAAATTGTATATATGTAGACTGTATCGCAAAAAAACCCTGAGGGGGTGGATTGTAGGGTAAACGGTTTTCAGGCTTTTCTGCCCTCTGCCATTAGGATTGCCCTGCCTGATGGGGCATGTGTATTTTGTCTCATTGTTAAAAGTTATGTTGTTTACTTCTGTTGGACATAGCAGGAGAGAAGCAGGAGAGAGAAGCAGGAGAGACAAGGGGAGAAAGAAGTCCAGAGTGAAGATTTGCTGGGGTCTTGGAGGCCTGCCACCATCCTGGCCCCCCAGAACCCTTGCCTGCCATGTACCTGGTTGCAGCACTACATGTAAGAGCTCAATAAAAGCCTGAGAAACCTACTGAGGGCTCCAGGACTCTCCTTTACCCTGTCTGCGTGGATCATCGAAACCCTGTTCTGACCCTTCCTGCCATATTTTTTTCTAATTTTAAGGTTAATTCATTGCATTAAGTTTGAGAAAAGAATAGCTCAAGATTAAAAACTATGACAAAACTTCATGAAAATCTTAATGCTTAGTGTTGACACGGGTTAACATTTCAAATGACTTTCATATACATGTATAATATATAACATTACAAAAATTTTGCCACATTATTATACTACTTTGTATCTTACTTCTCTCTATAAATACATCATAAGAACTTTCCCATGCCAATAAATGTTCTCATATTAGGTGATTTTTTTTTTTATTAGCAGAGAATTCCATAACCTTGTATCCAAAGTTATCTAACAAATCATCTGCTGTTAATGACTGGTGATAAACTTACCACAGAAATTTCATTTGATATTTTGAAATAAAGAGCTTTTTAAAAATTTTACCTATTTATTTTTTGCATAGAAGACCTGGGTACAGGCCAGAAGTGGGGGGGAAGGGTGAGAAGATTTACCAGAGACAGAATGAGGCAGATCTGCCGAAACACAATGCTAAGTGAGAAGAGCAGCAGGCAAGACATGAGAGAGGTCTGCTATACCATGTGTTAGCTCCCTGGCCAGGGATTGAACCTCAGGCCTTTGTGGTGGGCCTTTGTGGTGGTAGTGCTGAGAATTAACCCCTAGGCCACCAGGGAGGCCCAATAAAGAGCTTTTAAAAATAATCAACTGGGCCTCCCTGGTGGTGCAAGGGGTTAAGCACTGCACTATGAAGCAATCTGCAGCTCAGCAGCATGAGTTCGATCCCCGGCCGGACAGGGAGCAATCCACATGGCGAGGCAGACCTTTCTTGTCTCGCCTACTGCTCCCCTCAGCAGCGTATTTCAGTCTGTCTGCCTTGTTCACCACTCTGTCTCTGGTGAATCATCTCATCCCCCGCCCAACTGCATCTCTGCCCTGTACCCCAGCTCTTGCATGCATAAATAAATAAATCTTTTAAAAATGAATAAAAAAATAAATATAATCAACTTAGAGTGATACCTACTAATATTTTACAAATTCAAAACAGGAACTTCTGGTGAGAAGCCAAAATGGCAAGTGAGGAGTTTCATTGTTCGCTCTCTAGAAAATCATCAAACAGTTAGTGGGTCTAATGGGACTCAAAATTCCATGACTTAGGAAGAAACTGATACACCCTTTGGATACTGAAGATCAACATAGACTGTGACAGAAGAGACGGAAATGAGAGTCATGCTTCCCTGAACGGGAGGTAGGTGGAGAGATGCACCTGGAGGCTGTGCTCCAGGGTGGGGTGTCCCAGAGAGCAGCTCAACTAAGGGTCCTTGGGAGGAGAGAGCAAATGACATAGAAGTATACATTTTTAACTGAGGGGAAACATGTTCAGAGGAGCTTATGTACTCCCCACAGGCCTGGACCCCAGTAAAAAGAATAAAAACAATGGTTGAACTGTACTAACCCTCCCCCATCCTTGGGACTGGTTGTGAGTGCATGAAGCACATTGACAGTATTCAGACTACAGAGTCTCAGATCTGTAACCCAGAGAGGAATGATACTGACAGTGCCACAAAAACAAGTCACTCTGTCTCCCACCCCAGCACAGTTGTACTAGTGATGATAATCATCCAGACCCCTTCTACACCCTTAGACTAAGCAACTGCAAGATCAGGACTCAGGACCTATAGTAGCCAGCAAAGTTCAAAAAGCTAAAATCAAACAAAACCAAAGTGCTGACTGCTGGAAATGTAAAAGTAGCTCAACTCTCTAAGTCACTACTGCAGATGTTTTTAAAAAATAGTGAAATCTAAAGCAGCAAAATGGTCAGATGAAAATTATATCACATGTAACCTTAAGACTCAGGGGAATATGACATCACAGGATAGAACAACTCTCCAGAAACCAATCAGAAACACTAAGAGAAGTATATAGCAAAATAGACCTATATCAAGAAAAAAGAGCTCAAATAACCTTACACTTGAAGAAAAAAATAAAAACAATTGAAAAAAACAGGAAATAATAAAAGCTAGGGCTGAAATGAAATAGAAATCAAAAAGGAAATAAAAACAATGACATCAAAAGATGGTTTTTTGAGAAAATAAAACAAATATCAAGCTAGGTTCACAAAGGAAAAAAAAAACTAAGCATTAGAAAAAATAGAAATTACAACAAACATCAGAGATCTATAGAGAATCATAAGAGAATACTACAATATGAACATTATTCCCATACACTGGATAATCAGGAATGAATAAATTAATATTTATTATTATTATTATTTATTATTTATTTATTACTACACAGTTATTTAAAAGGATGAAATAGTGCCTGTGGGGACAAAATAGATGGGCCTTGAGGTGACTATGTTAAGAGAAATAAGTTACAAAATGAAAGACAGATATTGGATGGTTTCATGTTATCTGTGGAATATAAATAACCAAAAAATATATACTGACAGACATGGCAAAAATAACTATCATACTTGTTGAAAAATATGCTGGTTGCCAGAGGGAACAGAAAGACGATAAAAGGGTTTAGGGGAACAGAGGGGACAAAACTTTGGCAAGGGAGGTTTGGGAAAGGTGAGTGTAGCATGTGCACATATGGAGAAGTAAAATTGTACCTCTAAAGGTTTATGGACTTGTAAACAGCTGCCATTTAATAATAATACATATCAGTATCCCCTTGACTCTTGTACAATTGGATGATAGCAAAATCTCAAAGAGGACAGAGTGAATGCAAACATCTGAGTATTCTGCCTGTGATATTTAAGTGCCTAAAAAATTTCAGACACTCATCCTTCATAAATCATTATGGAAGGAGCTGCTGCTGATACCTGGTGGGTAAAGGCCAGGAACACTGCCTGCATGCTGCAGTGCCCAGGACAGCCCTCAACAACAAAACAGATTCTGGCCCAAAAGAACTACTATGCCGAAGTTGAGAAACTCTGATTTAAAATATTAAAAACAAATTTCAATTCAATTAACATTTTGATGACCAAAACTTGAATTTGTTTTTATCAAAAGTACAAATTGAGGGCCTCCCTTGGTGGTACAGTGGTTGAGTGCTGGGCTGCGAAGCTGCCCGCAGCCTCTACAGCACGGGTTCCATCCCCGGCGGCCGGCAAGGGTCCCACATGGTGCGCAGACCTCTCCTGTCATGCCCGCTGCTCCCTCAGCAGTGTATTTCGTCAGCCTCCCTGTTCTGTTCCCCACTCTGGCTCTGGTGAATTCTCTCACCCTCCTGCACTTCTGACTGTACCCAGTGATTGTATAAATAAATAAATCTTTTTTAAAAATTAATCAAAAAAAGTACAAATTGAAATAATGCTAAAAAGCTTTAAATTAAAATATATCTATTCCAAAAAAGAAAAATTTTCTCCCAAATAAAAAATATTGTACATTAAATTAAGAGAAAAATAAAAGTATATATATATATAAGTGAACATAAAAATTGTCAATAAAAATTTTAAAGATTTCTATAGAGTTTCCATCACCAATGTACCCCATGCACCATCACCTCAGTCCCCTGTGCTGCTCCCTCCCTCCCTTCAATCCCTCTCTCCTCCCTCATAATATGTCTCTGATTTACAATTGTCTGTTTTTGCTTTGTTGTGTTTTACACTGTCACCATTTCTCTACCCTGATGTCTTATTTAGTTCCCCTATATTGCTGCTATAATTGAAACAATCCGATATTTTTCTTTTTCCTTCTGGCTTATTTCACTGAGCATAGCTCCTTCTAACTCCATCCACGTTGCTGCAAATGGCATGAGTTTATCTTTTATGATTGCTGAATAATATTCCATTGTGTGTATGTGCCACATCATCTTGATCCAGTCATCTACTTTTGGGCATTTGGGTTGTTTCCAGTTTTTACCTATTATCAATAGTGCTGCAGTAAACATAGGGGTACAGGTGTTCTTTTGAATCAATGATTTTGTATCCTTTGGGTAGATCCCTAGGAGTGGAATTGCCAGATCATATGGTAGCTCCTTTTTTAGCAGACTGAGGAAACTTCAGACAGCTTTCCATAGTGGTTGGACCAGTTTGCACTCCCACTAGTTATGTAGGAGAGTTCCTTTTTTTCCACATCCTCGCCAACATTTGTTGTTGCTAGTTTTTGTAATATGTGCCATTCTTATGGTGTAAAGTACTGAGGGGGCGGGGGAAGCAAATATTGTTTTAAAATAAACAATGATGTAAAAAGTAAAAATTATAATAAAAATAAAATTGGTTAATATAAAAAAGTAAGATTTTTATAGTATTTCCTTTAAAATGAATATTTTTATAAAAATAAGGCTATTTGCAAGTTTTATCATTACTGTCTATCTTGATAGCAAAGCAGTTTTTCTCATGTCACACAGACACTGTGTTGGGGTAGGAATGACCACTGAGCAGGTTTTCTAGGATCCCATGCAGACCGGGTAAAGGAGGAATTTTGGAGCCCTCAGGGGTTTTGCAGGTCTTTTATTCTGGTTCACCAGGCATATGGCAGGCAGGGGTGCTGGGGGGCCGGGAGGCTGACAGGCCTCCCAACCCCCAGCAAGTCTTCACTCTTTCCGGGCTCTCTGGCGTTCTCTGCTTCTTTTTCTGCTTCTGCTGCTTCTTTCTTGGCTTCTCTTTTGGCTTCTGCTGGCATCCCCATGACACCACCCTTAAAAGCCCAGTCTCAGCCCAGGTGAATCCCATCTACCTATGCCTACACCGTATTCCAGGTGTCTGCCATCAGGCATGCATTCAGGACCGCAAGGATCCGTCATCTATCCTGATGGCGGGAGGGCAGAAAAGCCTGACATTTTTCCTTACCCTACGCACTGTATATACAAACTGAAGGTCATGATGTCTTATATTACACCTTTTTCTGGCTGCCAGGGGAAACTGCTGCAAGAGCCAATACTGCTGCAAGAACCACTCACTGGGACATGGTGAGCACTAGGACCATGGTTCTGGTGTTCCTAGGGCCCATGTCAGGTGCCAGAGCAGCCTGGTAACACAAGTGGAAGGGCTTACGTCCACCAGTTTCCAAAGGAGTGGCCATCCCCAACACTGACCAGAAGAAAGCCCCCACACTCTCCTCACATCTGGACACAGTCACACTTATTTTGCAGACACTGGCTGGGAGAAACATGGTTCAGGACCAAATGGTCTCAATCAGGAGTCTGATGAGCTGGGTTACAGGTTCCCCCACTCAGTGACTAAGTCATCCATTCTTCATTCTGTTAATTGCTTGGTGTGATTAGGAAAAGCAGGGCTGCCTAAGCAAGCTGCAAAAGACCCCTCTCACCACGATGTGAAGGACATAGTGCTCCAGATGGCATCCCCCAATCTATTCCGCCTTAAATACAAAGAAGAAACACCATACCTGATGCCAGACTCACTGTAGGGTAAGGAAAAATGTCAGGCTTTTCTGCCCTCCCGCCATCAGGATAGATGATGGATCCTTGTGGTCCTGAATGCATGCCTGATGGCGGGCACCTGGAGTAGGGTGTGGGCCTAGGTAGATGGGATTCACCTGGGCTGAGACTGGGCTTTTAAGGGCAGCATCACGGGGACACCAGCAGAAGCCAAGAATGAATGGAAGCTGAAAGAAGAAGAGCAGAGAGAATGCCAGAGAGCCTAGAGAGAGTGAAGATTTGCTGGGGGCTGGGAGAACTGCCAGCCTCCCAGCCCCCAAGCACCCCTGCCTGCCATGTACCCGCTAAATCCCAATAAAAGAGCTGCAAAAAACCACTGAGGACTCGCTCTTCCTTTACCCGGTCTGCTGGATCCTAGAAAACCTGCTCAGTGTCCTTCCTGACCTTACATTCACTTCTGCCGGGGAGCAGCAACTGTTGTCAGGTAAAAGGAGAGGAGTCAAAGGAAGGAAATTAAGTGTTGTTCCTGACAGAGGTGCTGGTGTAAAGGTGACAATTAACTAGACCAGAAACAGTGAAAAAGAAACTTGATTAAAGATGATTATTAAATATATAAAGATGGTGAGAGAAACTACAGGTTTCCAGACATTGACTGTGTGTGTGAAGATAAATATTGTCTGTGTTAATAAGTAAAAAAATACAATGTGGAAGATGACATGTAAAAGTCATGAAAAGAATTGTTCTGCAGGAAAATTAAGTTTAGACTGGTTCATGCTAGGGAAAATCTTAATGAGGACACAAACTCATTAACACAAGAGCACAAAGAGCATCTGAGTAAACAAGAGAATGAACTGCCCAAGGAAACATCAGAATAATGGACACAATTTTAAGGTTATTAAAAAAACCAACAAAGAAATTTAAGCCATCATAAATTAATTAGATATGACCAAATACCCAATTACTAACCTAAAAGAATTGCTTGAGAGACGTTGTAGGGAGCAGGAATGGACACTGAGCAGGTTTTCTAGGATCCAGCAGACCGGGTAAAGGAGGAGTCAGAGTCCTCAATGGTTTTTTGCAGGTCTTTTATTGGGATTACCAGGTACACAGCAGGCAGGGGTGCTGGGGGGCCGGGAGGCTGGCAGGCCTCCCATCCCCCAGCAGTCTTCACTATCTGGGCTCTCCGGCGTTCTCTGCTTCTCTCTCGGCTTCTGCTGCTACTAGCATCCCCGTGATGCCACCCTTAAAAGGCCGGTCTCTCAGCCCAGGTGTACCCACTTCAGGTGCCCGCCATCAGGCATGCATTCAGGACCACAGGGTTCCCTCATCTATACTAATGGTGGGAGGGCAGAAAAGCCTGATACCTTTTACCTACCCTACAGACGTGCAGAGAATGCATAGAAAAATCATCAAAAGATGAAAGTAATCAGATGACCATAGTCATGGAATGAAAATAAGATGGACGGTGGGCCTGAAACAGTGTTATGGGGGAGCTGTAAGTGTAAAAGGGACAGTGTCCAGTCAGGACAGATCACTGTCTACAGGTTCTTACCAATGTCTTGCACAATTGCAAGACCACTCAGGCTCAGGGAACAGCAACAATGGGGTTTACTTAACAACCATGGAAAACAGTGTTTCTAAGGGCACCAGTGGCCAGCTGGTCTCAGTCCAGAGTGTGCACAGTGTCCAGAAGTACCAAACAAAAGGCCACTCATCTGTGATGGCACCCACCTGTCAATGAGGATATGAACCAGGATCCAACTCACCATAGCTGGAAGTGCTCACAGGTGGGGCCACTGAGATAACAACAGTAGCCCACAGCAACACTCTGAAGGTTGGGATGTATAGCACGGCATGCTGGACCAGACAGCAACAGAGGCAGTAGTATTGGGAGGTGGTGCCAACAATCAGATACATGTTTAACCAGCTCTCAAAAGGTGATCTGACACACTGTTCTGGTCACCCGTCAACCACACTGGACAGTGGTGGTCAGTAGTACCAGTCACCACCAGTCACTAGGAGGTGGCAGAGGCAAAACACCAGCATTAACAGCTCTTTGTGAGCTGATGAGACTCAGCAACAACAAAGAAAATAATCCAGTCAAAAAATGGGCAGAAGAGCTAAAAAGAAACTTCTCTGAAGAGGAAATGCAAATGGCCAACAGACATATGAAAAAATGTTCAACATCACTTGTAATCAGGGAAATGCAAATCAAAACTACCATGAGATACCATCTCACACCAGTGAGAATGGCACATATTAAAAAAACTAGCAACAACAAATGTTGGCGAGGATGTGGAGAAAAAGGAACTCTTGTGCACTGTTGGTGGGAGTGCAAACTGGTCCAACCCTATGGAGAGCTGTGTGGAGATTTCTGGACCTACTAAACATAGAGCTTCCATATGATCCAGCAATTCCACTCCTAGGTATTTACCCAAAGGACACAGAAACATCAATTCCAAAGAGCACCTGCACTCCTATGTTTATAGCAGCACTGTTTACAATAGCTAAGCTTTGGAAACAACCCAAATGCCCAAAAATAGATGACTGGATCAAGAAGATGTGGTACATATATACCATGGAATATTACTCAGCATTCAAAAAAGATAAACACATGCAATTTGCAGCAACATGGATGGCACTGGAAGGGATCATGCTCAGCGAAATAAGCCAAAAAGAAAAAGAAAAATACCGAATGGTCTCACTCATAGCAGGAATCTAGAAAACTTAAATAAGGGACCAGGAAAATGAATATAAGAAAGTGAAAATCAAAATCAACAAAAAACTATGAACCAGAGACACTTTTTGGGGGGTTGGGGGCGGGAGGGGAAGGATTGGGGTCAGAATGGGGCGTTTGCAATTGTATGGGGGATATAAAAATAAAATTTAATATTTAAAAAAAAAAAAAAAACAGCTCTTTGTGAGTTGTTGGCCCACACCAGCAATAAACAGCTCTTTGAGACACCAGGCCCAGGGCATTGGTGTTCCTTTCAGGTGATGTCAGAGTCTCACTAAGTGGTGGTGGCCCCTCAGCGTCTGTGCAGCTCTTTGGCTTCTCTGCAAAACTTTTTGTCCTCTCCTCTTCAGAGATTGGCTGCTGGGTGCTTCTTTCTTCTTCAGAGTCAGGAACAGAGTCTTTCTTCATCCTCAGAGTTCAGGACTAGTATACATGAAAGTTTGTTCCCAGCCGGCTCCTGCCCTGCCTTATTTCCTCTTTGAGGTTCCCCCCACTATCGATCTGATTGGACCAGTTTCAATCTTATGGCTGATTGGACCATTTACCTCTAACCAGCTTATAGCTCGCACCTGATTGGTCCATTCTATCAATACAATTCAGGCACCAAATCCATGGTCTCCACTGCCTGCAGCTGGAGGGGGCTAGAGTGTTGGAGCTGGCCCCATGGGGCCTCTGGGGCTGCATGCCCTGGGTGGCATGGTAGGGGAACCTCTGCTGTCCACCATCACTGTGTGTTTCTGCCAGCATCCAGAGCCCCAGTGGGAGCCAATGATGGCACTCTGTGCCTCTTGCACTGCCCACAAGCAGCTTCTGGGATAAGGGGAGGGTCTCTGGTGTGTAAACATGGCTATTGTCTGGCCAGCCATCAAGCTTGCCCAGTGCCAGAGGAGGGGCTGCCCTCAGGCAGCAACTCTTGTGCAGGCATAAAACCGCCACTGCTTTTGTATGACCCCCACTGCCCAACCAGGGGCCAGAGAGAGCCAGTCCTGCCTCTCTTCCTGTGCTGTGCCAGGCTGTGGACTCAGGGAACCAATGCAGGGAATAAAGCAAGTATCCAAACATAGATTAGGAGAAACTATCTGCAGAACAAAAGCTAAAATGTGTTCCTGAAAATCTGATACAGAAATTCATCAAACTGAACCCCAGGCTGGGATTATTGAAAGTCCAGAAGGAGGAAAACAATAGTGCCATCCAGGCAGAGGTAGTGAACTTTAAGGAAAATCAGTCTGCCTGCAAATTCTCTACTTCAACACTCAGTTCCAGAAGGTTTCACAGCTACTGCCCATTGCATGTTTACAGAGTGCAAGGTGCTGTGCTGAATACCTGATATGTATTCTGTCGCTACACAGGGGCATTTGTGCCAGATAGTTTTTATTTTTGTCCTCCCCAGGTTCCACTCTCCACCCACCTCCCCCTGATTTCAGTCCCAAAGGAAGGAGTGTGCCGGTAAAAATAATAGGCTCTCAAATCAAAGGGCCCTGATGGGTAGCATCTGCTGAGGCCTGGAGTGAAGACTTCCACTCTGGACATTTTCAAGCTACCAATGTGATGGTGAGCTGGCTCCCAGTTCTTGCTCAGTGGGTCCAACTGGATTTATATGATGGGGAAGGTCAGGAGGGAGAGTGGTGAGTTATGTGTCCCCCCCCCCACCACCACCACCCCATTGCTCCCTGCTGGTTTTTCCCTTGACTCAAGTTTTCATCTCCTGTCAAATGGCCTGTCCACACAGTGCCTGCCTCTGGCAACAATAATCACTCTTACCCAACCTTAACTCAGGTCCTGGAGCAGTGAAAGGCATCTAGCCCACGTTTGTAAATAGTTCCTTATTAAACTCTCCTCAAATAACCAATCTAGCAGGCTATCTCTATCCTGCTAATGCCCTACAGGAGACACTATAATGGCTTCAGTTTACAGAACAGGAAACTGAAGAATGGAAACATTTATTGGCTTGCTTAATATTGTTCCTTATGTGAGAACGCTGTCCCACCAGGGAGCTGGACCCAGGGTCTGAGCTCTGAACCCCTTTGGGCTGCCTCATGATGGGGTTCTGTTTAGAGAACTTTGACCCAAAATATGCTACCCAGCAAATTGTCTTTTATGTATAGAAACAACAGGTAGGTCTTGTCAAACATAAAATGTTTAGGCTATAACCCCATTTTTAATGAACTTCTTGAGGACAAAATGAAGACAACCAGAAAGTGAAATATGAAAGGGGGCATTATTACAAGCACCAGTGAGGAAGTCAAGCCCATTTGCACTTTCAGTAAAACTAAATAATAAAGGAAAGTATGATGAAGGCCAGCAAATACAATGAAGGTGGCACTGGAAAATTAACACATTTTACCAACAAGTGATCAGAGGTAAGGATGGAGAGGGACAGGAGGTACAAACATGTTAGTTTCCTTATTTTTCTTTGGTAGAAGATATATAAATCGAGAGTAGTTAGAGACACTAAGCAGACACTATTTAGAGACACTAGGTATTCAATAAATACTTAGTGTCTCCTGGGTTCTGGGTAATTGCTAGATCTGAAGGATGCTGGTGAGCAGCAGCAGTATCAGCCCCAATGCTTGCTGCTAGCAAGAGAGACAGATATGAACAGGTCCCCTGAGCTGAGTGCTGCAAAGGAGAGATAGAGGCACAGAGAGTGGCCAGTGCAGGAAGCCATCCTTGGCAGGAGTTAAGAGATGCTTCCCTAAGGAAGTAACCGTGGAACTGGTACCTGAAGGATCACCAGCAACTGCTCAGTCATGCAAGGTTCCAGGCAAAGAACATGCTGCTCCAAGTGCAGTACAGTCCCAAGAATGCAAGACCATGAGTCAGCTGGAGGGGAGCAGGAGGGCAAGTCAGGGTGGAGGCTACTCCAGTAGGCATCAGCCACATGCAAAGCCCAGGACACAGCACGGATCTTGATCCATATTCTCTGGTCAACCTCTCCAGAACAACTGTGGTGGTTTTACAGGAGGTCAGGAAATTATTTGATACTGGACTTAGCGACTTACTTCTTTTTTTTAAATTAATTTATATATATATTATTTTTATACAAGAGTTGGGGTACAGGCCAGAGGCACGGGAGGGTGAGAGGATTCACCAGAGACAGAGCAGGGAGCAGATCAGGCAGATGGACTGAAATACATTGCTGAGGGGAGCAGTGGACACAGGAGAGGTCTGCTGCACATGTGGGAATCTCCCTGGCCGGGCGGGAATCAAACCCACACTGCAGAGGCTGCAGACAGCATCACAGTGCTGTGCTCGACCCGCTGTGCCACCGGGGAAGCCCATGACTTACTTCTTCTTCTTCTTCTTCTTCTTTTTTTTTTTTTTTTACTTAATTCTAATTAATACAAGTGACAGAAATGATGCTATGAGACTCCTTCGGCTGGGTCAGGAAGGACTCAACCTCTGTCTGGTTCTCTTATCAGCCCGCCCCTTCTCTTGTTCTCATGCTTATCCTTGGAAATCAGGCTTCCTGGGGCAAGGAGTCTAGGCTACAGGGAGAGACAATGCGTAGGTCTAACAGTGCAGGGCTGACATCAGCATCAACCCTAGACACAGGATTGAAGGAGCCCTTGTAGGTTTCTGGGCCTATCTGTCAAGTCCCACAGCTGAGACCCGAACACAGGACAGAGAGGAGCTGCTCTAAACTGTGCCTTGTCTGAATCCTTGACATGTAGAAACTCTCAGAAATAAGAGAATAACATTGTTTTGAATAATCTGTTTTAGAATAATTAATTTTATGGCAACAGTTAATAGAGCTTCTGAATTGTTTGAAGCAAATTTAGGTAAATTGCCTAAAGTTATAAAGGCCTAAAGAAATATACAAGTGAAAAAGCCCAGGAAAAGTCTCACAGTTGTGGCCTTTGTTTCTTTCACAATATGGAGTCAACAGATAATAAATATCTAAAGTTGATAAAATAAGAAAAGAAAACTTTTAATATATTCCATGAAAAGTAAACAAGCTACAAAGCAAAAAACAGCAAATATTGCAGAACACAAAAGAAAACTATAAATCAGAAATGATGTGATGCAGAAAACACAACTTGAAGACAATGAAAAGATACTGAATAAGGGGCCTCCCCGGTGGCGCAGCGGTTGAGCGCTGGGTTGCGAAGCTGCCCGCAGCCTCTGCAGCGCTGGTTCGATCCCTGGCTGCTCCCCGGCCACCAGAGGAGGGTCCCACATGGCGCGCAGACCTCTCCTGCCGCCCGCTGCTCCCCTCAGCAGTGTACTTCGGTCCTTCTGCCTGCTCTGCTCCCTGCTCTGGCTCTGGTGAATTCTCTCACCCTCCTGCGCTTCTGACTGTACCCAGTGCTTGTATAAATAAATAAACAAACAAATAAATAAATCTTTAAAAAAAAAAAAAAAGATACTGAATAATAAGGGCACTAAAAGTGGACAAGGACACTGCCCCAAACAGTTTACCGGTTGCCTTCTGAGTTCTTCACCTGTATGCACAATTGCAAGACCACTCAGGTTCAGAGGACAATAATGGGGTTATTTAACAAACAAGGGGAAAAGAGCCACTGAGGGCAGAAGTGGACAATTATCTCACCCCAGGTAGTGTGCAGTGTTTTGAAGTCCTAAACAAAAGGTATCTAAGGGGGCGTCTTCCTACCACTGAAGACCTGGAACAAGTATCCTGAGCAGAAGTTGGCATCTTCCTGCCACTGAGGGACAATTGGCCGGAATCCAACTCACGAATAGATCAGAAGACACAGCAGGAGATGCTCATTGGGGCTGCCATGATGAGTCAATGCAGTATAGACAATCAACACTGGAAACAGCACAAACAACCCCACAACCGGCACAAACAACTCAAACTGCTCAATGAGGCGTCCGTCTCCTGGTCTTCGCTATCTGCTCAGAAATGTAACAGCAGCAAAGCTGGGAATAGTTTCAGTCGCTCAGCTACTTGCAAAGCCTCTCAATTTTTCTCCTCTGAGATTGGCTGCTGGAAGCCTTTCCACATCCTTTGGAGGCCCACAACAGCCTGCCAGAAGATTGGCGTGATGGGGCAGGAATGGCTAGCCCTGGAATGGCTGATCCCAGGGGTTGCTTGCAGTCCCTTATATTTCCTGTCAGAGTCTCCACCCACACTGATTCTTTTATTTTTTTGCCCAGGGTTAGTCCACCCTGGGGGTATTCATCCTCACCTGTGCCTCCCTCCAGGGAGCACCATCTGTAACAGACTTTGGCTTCGGCCTCACCCTTCAGTCCTAGTTACAGAAAAAGGAAATTTGCATCATTTGACAAATTAAAGAATAATACTCTTTGGGCAAGTATTGTCCTAAGTTGCCCAATGTCAGAAAATCTCTCAATACACAACATTATAAGAATAGGCAAGGAAGAAAATTGATGAGAGTTGGTAGAAGTTCTGAATATAATGACAGAATCCTACCTCACTCTATCCTTCAGATAAATCAGAGATTTTGCCATAGTTGAAACATATTATAAAAGTGTGGGTGAATTTGTTAACTTTTTAACAAATTACATAAATTCCCCAAGCTGTTGAAGGAACAATTGGTGAATACGAAAATTAAAAATAAAATCATTAACAATCGAGAAAAACAACCTTAACACATTAAGATTTTATTGTTTTATTTTATGGAAAGGTCATATAATTCAAAAAGAAAAATCCCAAGACTCCTAAGGAAAAAACTCCTAATGAATATAAAAGCTATGTACAAGAAAATAAATACATATGGCTTATGAAAACATTGTGTTCAATTTTAATGTTCAGTCTTACTCGTGGTTAAAGAAATGCAAACACCACCAATAAAATGCCATGTTCTGTCACTCGGTTTGGCATGAGTTTAATAATACCCAATGACAGTGAAGAAAGAGAGACTCTCTCCAAGAGAGAAACGCAGTGTGGGCTTCAGCAGGATGATTTGGCAGTGTTGTCAAAAATTTAAAACGCACATGCTTTCAACTACATTAATATTCCCATGGCAGTCTGCTCATTCTATGGCACATTTGTTTTGCGTGACAGTTGAAAAGAAATCTCTGGCTCTTGGAGGCGAGACAGATTCCAGACTGTTTTTAATTCCTAATCATTCACATCATTTTCAGCCTCAGGAGCCAGGACTTTGGGAAACACAAATCAACTTGCTTGATTCATCTGCTTTGCTACTGTCCCATCCAAAGGCATTTTGCTTCCAAATTTACTTGGTAGAAGTAACTTTAAAACTATGATCCAGGTCTGTGGGGTACAGAAATCTTTATAGGATCAAAGTCAAAGTAGGTTTGAATAAACTGTGTGAGGATGCTTTCCCATGAACCCTGGTGAAAATTAGCTGTTCTTTCCCTTAAAGGGTTTGCATACACAGGCTGAGATAAATTTAAAAACTTGGCTCTGACTATATTAGCCCAAAGGCTATTGGGAATGTGATGTGTGGGAGAGTTTTCTTGGATTAGTCAATTCATTTCAGTAGTTTGGGCCTGACTCTCGAATCAGAATCACCAGGAAGCAAACACCTGCCATGGCTATTGGAGACTGACACCTGTTCTTTTACAGGAATGGGACCCAACAACCTAGTAAAATCCCTTTGTTGCTGAAGTATTGTGGTTCCTTAAAGGAGAGGGCATCTCCCCAAGGCTGTTACTTAAAAGCATCCTCATCTCTGTTCTGATGTGTGTGTTTGGGCTAAGTCAACACCACTCTAGTTACATCTCATAGGCAGTAGAGAAAGCCAACCTTCAAATGATCAAATCCATCAAATCACAGGGTCAGCCTAGAAAGCAATCCATTCCTATGACATTGACTGTTTATGACAGCTTTCCATGAAGGATTCTTTTTACTGGCAACATTTTGTAACAAGTGACTCATTATATTTATTATATGTCAATAATAACAATTGTAGAAGCTGTACTGAGAAGAGATGGAAAATATGATGGTAGCTTCAGCAAAGAGCCCTTGGCGTCAATAGAGTCTCTCCTCCTCACACGCAGCAGCTTCAGAATACAGTGGGTCCCGTCCTGCCTCACGCTGGTGCTCCCTGCTTTGCAGTGCTGCTCCCTGCCAGTTCACTCTGGAGTCATCCACCACAGTTCAACCTCACCATAGCGCTGGATGTGGGAAGGGGCATCAGCTCTCAGGGATTTTCCCAGTGGAAAGTTCTTCTCTGTTTTAAGTATAATACATTGGGTAAGGTATGGTAAGACAAAACACAGACGAAGAAGGGACAACAGGAAACATTTAAACACTGTTTTTACTTACCATGTCCCAGGGAGGACATAGCACACATTCAAGACTGTTCAGGGAAACACCAGGGTCAGTCACAAGACAATGGAGTTGGGGGCCTGGGGACAGTGGTTTCCACAGGGAGAAGAAGGCAAGGCAGGGGAAGCAGGCTAGGATGGGCCAGTTGTGTTTGAAAGAGGTGTCCCATGAAATTCACATCTACCATGACAGAGACTATGGCTTTGTCTAAGTCTTAAGATGATTTTGGATGAGCCAGGGTTTATTTGTGTCCTCTCCAAAATTCATACCTTGAGGGCCTCCCTGGTGGCGCAGTGGTTGAGCGCTGGGCTGCGAAGCTGCCCGCAGCCTCTGCAGCACCAGTTCGATCCCCAGCTGCCGGGCGAGGGTTCCACATGGCGCGTAGACCTCTCCTGCCGCCCACTGCTCCCCTCAGCAGTGTACTTTGTCAGTCTGCCTGTTCTGCTCCCCGCTCTGGCTCTGGTGAATTCTCTCACCCTCCTGTGCTTCTGACTGTTCCCAGTACTTGTATAAATAAATAAATAAATAAATAAATAAATAAATAAATAAATTAATATATCTTTTTAAAAAAATTCATACATTGAAACCTAATTCCTATTGATGGTCCTTGGAAGCGAGGCCTCTGGGAGGTGTTTTAGACATGAGGACAACGCCCCTATGAATGAGTTTTGTGCCCTTATTAAAAAGACCCCACCAAGACGGCTCACCCCTTCCAC